>NC_080833.1:143496322-143811338 GCF_030435755.1 Ochotona princeps
CTGTCTTGGGGACTCAGCCAGAGGGTCCCCCTCAAGACCCCGTCTTCTGGGGCCTCAGTGAGAGGGACCCCTGAGTCCCACACTCTCTCTGCTGGGTCCTCTGCAAGAGGGTCCCCCTGGGGAACACCTCTCCTGGGGCCTCAGCGAGAGAGACCCCCTTGGCACCCCCTCTGTTGGGGACTCAGTGAGGGGAAACCCTGGCGACCCCTCCCTCTCTGCTGGGGCTTCAGCGAGAGGGTCCCCCTTGGGACCAACTCTGCTGGGGCCTCAGCGAAGGGGAACCCCGGTGAACCCCTTTGCTTGAGCCCCAGCTAGAGGGACACCCGGAGCCACCTAACCTCTCTGCTGGGGCCTAGGTGAGAAGGTACCACTAGGGACCCCCTTTGCTGGCGCCTCAGCGAAATGGACACCCGGAGCCCCCTTCCCTCCCTTTTGATGCCTCAGCAGGAGGGTCCCCCTCGGGACACCCTCTCCTGGAGCCTCAGCGAGAGTGTCCCCCTCGGACCCTTCCTCTCTCAATGCTGTGGCCTCAGTGAGAGGATTCCACTCAGGACCCACTCTGCTGCCACCTCAGTGAGAGGGTCCCCCCAGACCCACCTCTCTGTCTCTGCCTTGGCCTCATCGAGAGAGATCATCAGAGCCCGACCCTCTCTCTGTTGGGGACTCATCCAGAGGCTCCCCCTCAGGACCCCCTCTCCTGGGGCCTCAGTGAGAGGAACCCATGAGTCCCACTACCTCTCTGCTGGGTCCTCTGCGAGAGGGTCCCCCTGGGCACCACCTCTCCTGGGGCCTCAGCGAGAGAGGGACCACCTCGGGACCCCCTCTGCTGACGCATCAGCAAGAGGTTTCCCCTCCGACCAACCTCCCTCTCTGCTGGGGCCTCAGCGAGAGGGTCCTTCTTGGGACCCCCTCTGCTCTTGCCTCAGCGAGAGTCCCTCTTGGACCTCCCCTCTCTCTGTGCTGTGTCCTCAGCGAGAGGGTCCCACTCAGGAACCCATCTGCTTTGTCCTCAGCCCAAGGGTCCCCCTCGGAATCCCTCTCCATCTCTGCTGGGGCCTCCGTGAGAGGTTCCCCCTCAGGCAGGTATATTAGGCCTTTATATATTAAGTAAGTATGTTAGTATTTGTGAAGCACCCCTCTCTTTATCTTGTCTTTCTGCTATGAGCACCAGGTTCTGACATTTCCTGCCAGTTTCTATTTTAACCAGACTATCAGACTGTCTGGTGTGTGACCACAGCTGTTGGGGGTCTGGCCCTCCCTTTATAAATAGCATAATCTCTGCCCGTGCTTTTGCTTATCATTCCCCTGTTATTACCACAGGGAAAATACCCACCTTCTCTACGTGGCAGCTTTGTGGGGTTTGGACATGCACTGGCAAGCACCCCGTTTTCCCTTCTTTAGGAATGCAATGATTCCTGTGGAATCTATTAGTTCCATCATTCCTCTGAACTTGAGGACTCGCTCACGTGGGTGAACCTCAGCTCCTTGAATTTGAAGCTTGTGTCTGCCTGTGTTATCCCCCTGTTTCTCTCTCACATACAGAAAACACCTCTGAAGTAAATGACACCACGTTCCAGTGCACCCTGACAGCGTGCTGGAATGGCAATTGCAATTCTGCTGTCCTTCAGCCCCTGCCCTGAATCCTGCCTGTGTCTGTTGGGACTGACGGAGAGGCCTCGTTGGCCTGATAAAGAATAAAACAGACTGGCATAATGGCAACCACCATAGCCAGTACATAGCAGCCGCCACCACCAGTTACCTTGGTGACAATGAACAAGGTCGCGGTACAGACTGCCAGAGTTATGGAACAAACGACTTTACTGATGCACATGAGCGGGTGGACACCCTTGTGTTGTAACTGCAGGTTGATCTGTTGGCAGAGGAACAGCAGAGGCTGTGAGATTGGGTCTAGGCCTCTTGCACCCCATCGTATGCCTTTTTGTGTGCAACACCTATGCAAAGGCAAAATGCTTCCCAAGCCCGGTAACTGCTGTCTGCTCGTTGCTACCGAGCTAAAGATACTCCTATGGTCAGGGCCTCTTGTTCCCCATCATATGCTTTATGTATGTTTCACCTGTGTAGTGCTATATTTTCCCAAGCCCGGGAACTGCTGTCTGTTATTTTACAATGCTGTCATTTTTATTTAAAGTAACAAAATAGTTTTCCAGTGATTGTTTTCATGAAAATCAGATGCTTTTGAAGAAATAACTGGCATTAAAAAAATGTGTAGACAGTTACTCTGGAGAAACCTCAGACTACCTCTGCTCATTGTCTTTCTTTCTGGAAATCCTAGAACTCAGATTAAACAGGTTGGGATTCATTTTCAACCATCCTGTCAGGAGTTCTGTTTGTCTCTTGACATGTTTTGCACCACCATGCTCTACAACGGTTTTGATCTCAGTTTACTAGTGGTTGGAAATGCAGCCTCCTGGTGGTGTTGTAGGGCTCAGGAGCCCTGGAGGTAGTTGGAGAGGCTCAGCTCCCGCACCCCCACCCGCCCCCGCCCCCCCCACCCGCCCCCTCCACAGCTAGACTTAAACCGCAGGCTTTTGTCATTCTACAAGTAAGAACACAAAGGAGAGACAGATGAACAGTAGGACAAAAGGACAGTCCTCACTCAGATATGTGTGCAGGCAATCTCAAAAGGGACAATTTCCCCACCTGGCTGGGGTTACATTTTCCTTCTAGTGTAAGGAGTGTAGCTATAGTATGTGTGGTGAGCTCCTTATGGTGGTTAAGGACACCTGGTACCTGATGCAAAGTGAGGCTTAGCTGCAGGATGCAGAGCAGGTCTGCTGAGGCTTTGGCCATGTGGAAACAGCCTGGAGGAGATGGCAGTGCGGATGGCTAGGGTGTTGGCAGTATTCAGCTTCCTGTCCCTCACTGCCTGCCTGCTTTGCCCATGTCAAGTATGTCTAATTGACTAAATCTATTGACTTGGTAATACTTTGTGTATAAAATTTCATTTCCAGAAGTTCTAGTAGATCATTTTCAAGTCCATGTCTTTTGCTTCTGCTTCTAAATCTGCTTGTATTTTATTGCTTTAAAGACAATGTTGATCACATTTCCCATGGTTACTGTTTCTCAATGTGCAATTCGTGGATCTACTTCTGCTTTTTCTCACTCTTGATATCCTATTTCCTGGTGTACCTAATCTTTCATACAGATTATTTTGCAAGTTTGTATATAGCAATAAATGTGGAGGTCTCAGAAAACTAACTTCTTTGGAGAGGATTTACCTCTTCCCTACCCACCTGCGACCCCCTCATTGATGCTCAGGACTTGAAATTAATTCCCTTAAACTATGATCCCAAGGACCCAGCACAGTGGCCTAGTGGCTAAATCCTTGCCTGGAAGTCACCAGGATCCCATATGGGTGCCACTGCGTGTCTGCTGCTCCACTGCCCATCCAGCTCCCTGTTTGCAGCCTGGGAAAGCACTATAGGATGGCCCAGATCCTGGGGACACAGAAAAACTCCTAACTCCTGGCTTCACCTCAACTCCGCTCGGGGCATTGTCACTTTATCAGCAGATGGAGGATCTTCCTATTTTTCCTTCTCTGTATAGATCTGCCTTTACAAAGAAAAATCTTTAAAAATACATCTATATAATCTCGGGCTGGAAGGGTATATGAGGACTCTACTGTGTCTCATTTATTCTAACTGATGTCCAGTGGAAACTTTTGGGAGTGTGTCTGCTAGTAGCTTCTCAACTTCCAGCAGACACAGGGCTCTGATGTCTGACCCTCTCCTAAACGTCACTTCCAAATGTGTTCAGGTCACAGAGCCCACAAAAGCAGCTCTCAGGTTTTATCGCATGAGGTTCTTTTTTGTCCTGTCAGTTTTTGCCAGATACTGTTTTGCCAGCTTTTCAGGTGCTAAGAAAGATGCTTTAAATTTAGCTTTACTGCTTATCAGTGAGAGTGGATCCAAATAATTAAGCCTGACTTGACTAGAAATGAGATGTCACATCTCAATATCTTAAAGCAATAGAAAAAGTAATGGTGATTTTGAGTATCATAGTAATGTTGCTATGAAGTTAGAAAATCAGGTGGAAGTAAGTACTGTGTACCCTTGAATTTTCTTCCACTGAGACTCAGTTGAAGAAAAATCCATGGAGATGGTTTGCTTTGATGGATTTGAGATCATCTGCAAGAGTGGGTAAAAAGTTCTAGCAAAGTGCAATTGAAATAGAAGTTTGGTGCAAAAGAAAAAGCCCTAAAATCCATGAACCCAGTGGTCTTCAAGTTTTTGGAAAAAATTACAAAAAACTGCAGAGATTTCAAGTGTTTTTTTGCACTTGCACTTAATTTCCATTTTTTCCCATTGGTGTCTTGAAGTGCACTCACACAAACATTGTTGTAGACTCTTCCCCTGCCAACCTATCAAAACTGTTGGAAAAAAAATAAGGTTTTTGGTTTAAAAGTACATTTACTTAGAGTGTTCCTTTTTATCTTTAATTTTTTTTAAAGATTTATTCATTTTATTACAGCCCAAGGTCCTGAATTCGTTCCAAATGGCAGACTGCAAGCATGCGTCTCCCTTTTGCATGGCTGGTAAGTCTAGAGCTGCTTCTTGGCTTCTGTTTTATTTTATTATTTTTAAAGATTTATTTATTTTTATTGCAAAATCAGATATACAGAGAGGAGGAGAGACAGGGAGGAAGATCTTCCATTCAATGATTCACTCCCCAAGTGAGCCGCAATGGCTGGTGCGCGCCAATCCGAAGCCGGAAACCAGGAACCTCTTCCAGGTCTCCCATGCGGGTGCAGGGTCCCAAAGCATTGGGCCATCCTCAACTGATTTCCCGGGCCACAAGTAGGGAGCTGGATGGGAAGTGGAGCTGCCGGGATTAGAACCGGCGTCCATATGGGATCCCGGGGCTTTCAAGGCAAGGACTTTAGCCGCTAGGCCACACCACCGGGCCCTTTATCCTTAATTTGTGTTTGTTATTGCCATGAGAAAAGTTTTGGCTGAGTCATAAACAGTACCTACTCGTGCAATAAAGGAACTGATCAAACTTGCAGCGATAGTTTGTACTTAAGGAGACTGCTGATCTTTGGCTTCATGATAATAGAGCTATGGTGAGTCACTGGCTTAGAGAAGCCTTCGGACAAGGCCAGCAGTCATGCATCACAGCATGTGGCCGGATATGGGGGAGAGAGTTGGAGAAGGAATTATTAAGTAATTGTCCACTATTTGAGCAGTTTAGGTCCATAAAGAGTGACTCGTCCAGTCTGGGATGCCTACATTTAAATTAGAGAAAAATAAAGAGGAGCATGTTGAGAAATGCCGGCTCTGTTACCCTCTTGTTGTGTCACTTTGCTGGCAAGGACAAAAGGAACTATTCAGCTATTATCCCATAACAAAGTTAACATTGTATAAAGAATATATGTGGAAAAGAAATATTTGTGAACCTGTACTTTTCATACTCTCTATATGAGCACTTGATGCTGTTTGAGAATTTGATTAGTCATTTCTGAGCCTGGGTTATGAGTATGTCTTTTGGTACAATATTACATATTGATATGTACATTCTATGTGCCTAGGTCAAACCAGCAGCATAGCAGTCCCTAAACTAAGAGACCTACAGATAAGCCATCCTATTCTTAGATTTCAAATTTGAGAAATATTCACTTAATATGTAGGGAATCCAATTTCTGATTAATACTTTGCGAGTGGATCCACAGATGGCAACAACAATGCTGCATTCTGCATGCCAAGTGTTACACCAAGCACACTATCACTGACTTTCAGAAGGTAGGAATCAGTGATCCTATTCAACAGATGAGAAACAAAGGCACAGAGAAGTTTGTTGACAAATACATGAAGTGCTCATAACTCATTTTGGCTCATGGAAAAGCTGTAACTCGAATCCTACTTCACATAGCAGAAACACCAAAACTAGGGAACCTAAGGTAAAGCGCCAGGGCAGGGGAGGTCGTGGGGAGGGATGTTGGGTGGCAAAGTCCAGGCTTCACATTTTGTTTTCCTACTTGCTAAAGGCATGTGATTAAGTTAGTTCCTGCTACTATTATGGTTAAACTGTTTAAAATATCATCCCTAGGCAAATGTTGGCAGAGATTAAGATGATGCTGGAGGACTCCTGTAGCCCATATCATGGGGTCTTGATTACCATGCCGCTTCAACTGTGGGCTCTAAACTTCATCTTTTGTTTTGTTTTGTTTTTGTTTTTGTTTTTGTTTTTATTAAATTTATTCATTAATTATATTGTGTTGTAACTTCATAGGAACTGTGATTCTCCCAACACTTCCACACACCGTCCCCCCATGGTGCGTTCCTCCACCTTGTTGCGTAACCATAGTCCAAGTTCAGTTGAGATTCCCTCTTAGCAAGCATATGCCAAGTATACTAACTTCATCTTAATGAACCCTGGAAGTAACCAAGTGATAATCTGAACAGCTAGGTTCCTGCCATCCGCATACACCTGGGGATGGATATCTGACAGCTGCCTTTGGTCTGACCTAGCCCATGCTGTGGCAGGCATTTTGAGATTAAATCGGTTAATAGAAAATCTTTCTCTATTCTCTTACTCTCCTCTCTTTTTTGTAAAGTTTTATTTAACTGGAATACATTCCTTGTATTTTACTTAAAGTTAAGAGCATAATGATATTTCCCAACCTGTCTAGCCTTCTGTCACACTCTCGCCCTTTCTCCTCCTTCCTTTATAATTTTTGTTTAACTTTTCACTGCAGCATACTTTGAGTTTATAACCACAAGTTTAATCCTCCATTAAAGAATTCCACAAGTAGTAAGTAGAAAAACCACTATTTCTCAAGAGTACAGATGAGGGTTATAAACATTAATCAAATCTCAAGGTGTCAGTTTCAGTCATATTGCACTTCTGTACTCTGTATTAGCTAACAAACAGGAAGGAAACCATTTGTCTTTGGGGGACTGGTTTATTTCAGTAAGTATAAGAGGCAAGTGTCTACTTGCCTCCATTCTTTCAAATAAATAATAAAATTTAAAACAGCCATCCTTCTTGATCAGTCATCCCTTCCCATGGGAGAAATATACTATGACTTCTTGTGTGTGTGTGTGTGTGAGTGTGTGTGTGTGTGTGTGTGTGTGTGTGAGAGAGAGAGAGAGAGGGAGGGAGGGAGGGAGGGAGAGAGAGAGAGAGAGAGAGAGAGAGAGAGAGAGAGAGAGAGAAGACCCTCTTAAAATATCTATTTCCATCTCATCAGAAACCAGGGAGTTGGAGTAAATGAGGCACTTGGAATGCTGACGGGAAGGTACTGAGGGGAGCTAAGTAACTTGGGAGTGATGTATAGGAGGAAAGCATTTGCCAGCATCCTCTCCGACGTCTTACAGGACTGAAAATTATTCAATAGCGTAAAACTATCAATAAATGCTGACTATAAATTTTGGTTTGTGGAAAGAGCCAGAGACTGAAATCACATTGTCTAACCTCAAAGAACTCCAAAAACATGACTGTAATTCTCAGTTGCAGTCTACTGAGAGTTGGGTAGGAGAAGCGAGGCCAGTTCCTTGAAGCCCTGGAAAGATTGACTGTGTGATGCCATGTTTTCTATTGCAGAAAACAATGCACAAGTCCCCTACCAATGCCAAACGGACATCAACAAATCAAATATTCTGAGTGTATGGTTTTGCTTAGTTCCCTGGTAATCTTACCTTAAGAACAAGGTCTACTGCAGTCACTGGGCAGATTTTTCTTTTTTTCAGTCAAGCAAAATGAAGGAATTGTTGGAATATCATGCTTTGCTGCCAGAAACTCTCAATAAGATGAACAGTTCCAGTGAAATACATTGTCAGAGGGATGGTGTCTGCTATCATTTGAACAACTGTTGAACTACTTACCTGCAGATGTGCAGGAAATCATGTGCAAAACCATGCTGTACTCACTTGCTACTATTTTACATGTAAACGCATTCTATGGCTTATCAGGATCTTTAACCATAAACATTTGAGTGACAAATCTCCAACTGGACCTGGAGCAGTAGCCTACTGACTAAAGTCGACACCTTTGCAAGTGCCAGGATCCAACAGGGCTGCTCGCTCACTTGTATCCCGGCTGCTCCACTTCCCATCCAGCTTCTTGCTTGTGACCTGGGGAAGCAGTCAAGGCCAGCCCAAAGCCTTGCGACCCTGTACTGGCATGGGAGACCTAGAAGCTCCTGGCTCAGCTCCAACTGTTGCAATCACTTGGAGTGGCTCAGCAAATGAAAGATTTTTCTGTCTCCTCATCCTCTCTGTAAATCTGACTTTACAGTAAGAATATTTTTTTAAAGATTTATTTATTTTGGGGGGGAAGCCAGACATGTAGAAAGGAGAGAGGACAATCTTCTGTCCAATGATTCCCTCCGCAAAGTGGCCGCAACAGCTGGAGCTGAGCCAATCTGAAGCCAGGAGCCCAGGTCCTCCTCCAGGTCTCTCACGTGGGTGCAGGGTCCCAAGGCTTTGGGCCATCTTCAACTGCTTTCCCAGGCCACAAGCAGCGAGCCAGATGGGAAGCGGGACTGCCAGGACTAGACGCAGTGCCCATATGGGATTCCTGCACATTCAAGGTGAGGACTTTAACTGCTAGGCCACCTCACCAGGTCCAAAATCTTAACTCTCCAACTAAAATACTGAAGGCCAGTACATTGTGAGCTGAACATATCCCATGTTGGTAGCCCATTCCTAAACCAATGCTGGCCTTTTTTTCAAGGATAACTAGGCTGTCAGAATTACTCCATATGCACGGGGCTGAAACTTCCTAAACACACACGCAAGCAAGAATTGTAAAGAAAGATGGCTTGTGTGAGCATGAACTTCACCCCATTAAGGTTCTTAAATAGTTATCTGCTTTTAGCTCATTTCCTACTAAAAATTCAAATGTCTCAATTTTCCATTAGGCTGTTACAGCTTCGTCTGTTAAGCATAGCCCCGCGTTCCCTAGCATCACCTAGTAGATCATTCTTGATCTCGGAGCTTCTGACGAGCTGTGTGGATTCCAAGTGAGATTTGCCTTACCGGAATTATGCATACACGTCAGTAAGGATTGTTTTCCATCATTTAGGGACCAAGTGATTTCTAGAAAAGCCATAATGTTGAGAGTACTTCTGAAGTTATTTACTGTTACGGCATGGTAGAGAAACTGACACGTGAGCTGGACTAGACGTTAATTTGTCAGCATTGGCCAGCAACATTCCTCGTGTAGACAAACGTGGGAGTAATGCTCAAACGCTCAATACCGAGATAGGAGAAGATCAGACAAGGATGAAAGTCTGGTGCTTCTTTGCCTCGTGGAGGTGTTTGAGGAAGTAGGAAGTGGGATGCTTCACAAAGTCCGTAAAAATGGAGTCAAAAGAGAAGTTTCCATGCAGACTTGAAATCCATATGTTGGCTTTCATGATCATTCTCCACAAACATTTTAAAGACTGGTTGAAAGAGACAGTGTATGTGAGTTCTCTAGCTCACCAATGTTAGGAAAAGTACACCTGTTCCTGGTTAAGTACCCAACTTGTGAGAATTCCATAATTTTTAGCTTGTATTTTCTGCCTTCTGGCTAGATGTGTTTTGGATTTTTATTCTTTGGGCAGGTGTGGGTAAAAAGTGGGAAATTAATGATGATCAAATTAGACAATGGACCTACTTCTTAGCCCTAGAGGAAGTCTAACTACAATGAAAATTAGACTTGTGGATTATTTGAGTTACAATTCCGTCACTTTTTTTTATGAAGTACGTTGCATTACTGACAGTTTCATAGGCTCTGGGATTCCCCCAACCCCTCCCCATGCCATCCCCCCATGGTGGATTGTTCCACCTTGTTGCAGTATTACAGTTCAAATTAAGTCAAGATTCTTTCATAGCAACCATATAGTTTGCATAGTGTTCAGCATCTTATTGTCCAGATAAACTCCAGGTTTCTTGGGGAGACCATCTCTGGTCTGAAAATAGAGCTGGCAGAATATCATGCCAATCAATTAAAAGCCACAACAAAACATCAGCAACAATTTACAACATTATGGAGTTAATTGACATGATATTGAGTAATCAGTACGTTAAAATGCAAGTTCTTAACCACATCCTGTGAGTACTTCATTGGCATTTCAATTTTAGTTTATACACGGAACCGGCTTCTATACACCTTAAAATGGCTATAGGGTACTATTCAGCTGTCTCGTGTCTATTTTCATTGGAGTATTTAGCAGTTTATAGTGTTAAAACATAATGTTGCTGAACTCGGCAGATTTTAGGATAGTCTAAACTGGCTTATAACTCTGACAAGGCATTTATCAACAGTTGAGGTGCAGACCAGTTTTAGGAGGGGTGTGCAGAGAAATCTTCAATGCCTTAGTGAGGAGTAACCAATCTTTGTGTCCTGCCTAGTAAGGTATCTGTGAGTCCATGCCGACCATTTCCTCCTGGTTCTAAGCTTTCCTTGTTGTTCTCTATCCTAATGTTTTTTTTTTTTTTTGGGGGGGGGGGGTCTCTGCAGCGACCCTGATGGTCCTTGCAGGAGAGGGTGGGGATCCAAAGTTGGGACTAAGTAAGGATCAGAGAAAGCTCCTCTCCCTAGTCCCAAAGGAAGTTTACTGTTCTTCTGTTTCTGCAGACTGCTCAGGGCTCCTGGCTGTTGTTCCGATGACCTTGGATCCTGCCAGGAAGGATTTGGGCTTCTTCCATCCCATGTGGGAGATCCAGATGGGGGTGGATGACCTCAGAATTCTCAGGCTCCAAAGGCACTCCAATTCCCTATGTTCTTCTTGGCGGTTGGGATGTAGTCCTTGGTGAGGATCCGGGAGTCTACAGGGTTGGGATACAAGCCTCCTCCTTTCCACCTGCTCCACTCTGGGGTGCCCCCCTGCTCTGTGTGTACGACCTGTTAAGAGATTGTCAGGATCGCTCTTGATTCCCCCTATATGTCTTTGTAGTTTGAGTTACTTGTTCCATTCCTGACAGGTTATACTTCACGTCTTCCTCACATTCTAAGCAGATGGAAGATTTCTCTGCTCTCCCACCCCATTTCCAAGTAGCATAGGGTCTTAAAAGTATATCAGGTTTTACAATTCTTTGATGTAGATCATAAGCAGTTTGACTCACATTGATTGTTGGTTCATTGGTTACATCACAATATCTTATTGCATGAGCTACAGACTGGGCTTGGAATAATACTACAATTTACAGGTACTGTTTTTCGAACTGGCATCATTTCATCTTAAATTAAGGCAAATATGTGGTATCTAACCTTCTGGGATTGGCTCATTTCCCTTAGCATTATGGTTTCCAGTTGGGCCCATTTGGCTACAAGACTGCCTTTCATTTTGTTTAAAGCTGAGTAGTATTCCATGGAGTAAATGAACCATAGCTTTCTTATCCAGTCTTCTGCTTATAAGCATTTCGGTTACTTCCATGGTTTTACAATTTTTTGTGCTGCTATGAACATTGGAGTGCATATTGGTTTCTCATGTAACAGTTGTTTTGGATATATTCCTAGGAGTGCTATTGCTGGATCATATGGTATGCAGACTTTCCGTTGTTCGAGTGTTCTCCATACTGATTCCCATAGAGGCTGTAGAAGTCTGCAGTCCCACCAGCAGTGGAGTAGGGTTCCCTTTTCCCCACATCCTCACCAGCAAGTGTTGTTGGTGGTTTTTGTATGTGAGCCATCCTCACTGGCGTTAGGTCGTATCTCATTGTTGTCTTAATTTGTACTTCCCTTATTGCCAGGGAAAGTTGAGCATTTTTTCATGTTTGTTTGCCATTTGGGTTTGTTCCTTTGTGAAACGTCTGCCCATTTCTTGAGTGGTTTGTTTTGGTTGTTCTGGAGATCTTTGTATATTCTGGAGATTAGCCCCATATCACCTATGTAGAGTGCAAAGATATTCTCCCATTCTGTGGGCTGCTTTTTTACTTTGTTGATTGTTTCCCTTGCTGTGCAGAAGCTTCTTAGTTTGATGTAGATACATTCATTTGTTCGTGTCTTGATTGCAGTTTTTGGTGTCCTTTTCAGGAAGTTGGGACCTACCCCTAGATCTTGCAGAGTATTTCCAACATTTTCTTCCAAATGTTTGAAGGTTTCTGGATATAGGTTTAGGTCTTTTTTCCATGTAGATTTGATGTTAGTGTATGGTGAGAGATGTGGGTCTATCTTTTTGTTTCTGCAGGATATCAACCAGTTGTCCCAACAGCATTTATTGAACAGACCTTTCCATTTGCCTGGATTGTCGTTTGTCTTTTTGTCAAAGATTATTTGGCTGTATCTGTGTGGGTTCCCTTCTGGTGTTTCTATTCTGCTCCATTGATCTTCCTCTCTATCTTTGTGCCAGTACCACGCTGTTTTGATAACCACTGCCCCATAGTATGTCCAGGGGTTCGGAACTGTAATTGGCCCTGCTAACTTCCTGTGCTTCAGGATGGTTCTAGCTATTCTTGGGTTTTTGTGTTTCCAAATGAACCTTTGAATCATTGTTTCCAGTTCCATGAAGAATGTTTTGGGTAATGTGATTGGAATTGCATTGAATGTATATATTGCTTTTGGTAGTATAGACATTTTAATGATACTGATTTTACCTATCCAGGAGCATGGGATGTTACTCCATCTTCTGAGGTCTTGTTCAATTTCTTTTTTAAGTAGTTTGTAGTTTTCTTCAAATGGGTCTCCTACATTTTTGGTTAGGTTTATTCCCAGATACTTCATAGTTTTCTGTTATTTTGAATGATATCTTGCTGATTAGATCCCTTTCCATCTTGGGACTGTTTGCATACACTATAGCTGTTTTTCATTACATCATTTTGTACCCTGCCACTCTACCAAACTCTCGTATAAGTTCTAGCTGTCTCTGTATTGAGTCTCTTGGCTCTTCTAAAGAATCATAACACATCACCATGGAGGAAAAAGACACGAGGTGTAGTTAAGCGAGGGAGTGAAAGTGAGGGTTTGTTCTTTGTGGCAGACTGTAAGAACAAAAGGTGAATTTTTGATTATTTTTCACCATTGTAAAGAATCTTGCTGGTAAAATAATGCACCAGTCAAAACCTAATAGTTCCAATTGTTTGCATGTAATAGTTAGCAGACACATGTCTCCATAATTTTCTCATTAAATCAGTCTGAATGTTCCACAACAATTAAAATCCTCATGTTTTAAGTTTCTGGTTACTTGAATATATAAGGTGGTCATAATTTTAAGTGCAACTTTTTACATTTTTAAGATCAATTGACACAAATATGCATCCATGGGGACTCTGTAAGGTTTTGCTGCATGTAAAGCAAACATTGGGTAGTGATGAAATGGGGGTGAATAGATCTAGTTACGTAGTTCCTTGGATAATTTCTATGTGGTGAAACACTCAAATTCCCTCCATCTAGCTTTATATGTATTAACTGTATGCTATATATAATGTGTTGACGCATCCACATATGTATGTACACACAGCATGTTACTGGTAACTGTCATCACCTTGTCATACTATAGAAGACAAGGACTTAGTTCTTCTACCCAGCCATTACTTTCAACTTGTCCGTCAGACTTCTCCCATTTTTCTATCCCTCTCCCTTCTTCCCCCCAATCTGTGATATTATTCTAAATTCACATGAGATCAACTTTAAATTCCAAACAATGTTTCAAAAAGTTTGTAGAAGACAGAATTAAAGATCTGTTTATCTTGATGAAAAAGGTCTTAAAATTTGCGTTTTTTGTAAAATGAACACCATGAATGCATATACAGTTCTTCACAATAGTCCCTAGTGACCTTTCACCTTTCTCTAGTGTTGGTTAGATTTCGTTTCTCAGCTCTCCTCTAATTTCTTTTCGCTGTTTTTAGCATTTATTTTATTTTCATTACAAAGTCAGATATACAGAGAGGAGGAGAGACAGAGGAAGATGTCCCATCCGATGATTCATTCCCCAAGTGAGTGCAATGGCCCGTGCTGCACTGATCCGAAGCCAGGTGCCTGGAGCTGCTTCCAGGTGTCCCATGTGGGTGCAGGGTCCCAAGGCTTTGGGCTGTCTTTGACTGCTTTCGCAAGCCACAAGCGGGGAGCTGGATGGAAAGTGGAACTGCTGGGATTAGAACCAGCACCCATACAGGATCCTGGAGCGTTCTAGGCAAAGACCTTAGCTGCTAGGCCACGCTGCCGGGCCAGCTCTCTAATTTCATTTCAGTGTTTTGTTTCTTGGTTAGTCTATAAGTTTGCTGGTTTTATTCCTTTTGGAAATGAACTTTTTTTCACTGATCTTTCATGTTTTTCTCTTCATTTACTGGTTTGATCTTTATTTCTTTACTAACTTTAGGATTTAGTTTATTCTGCCTTCTCTAGATACCCAAAATGCACCTAACCTGTTTGAAACCTTTCCATTTTTTTTATGTAGGCATTTAATGCTTCAACCTTTACTTAGTATTTCTTTAGATGTCTTCTGTAAGGTTTGAAATGCTGTATTTTCATTTCATTCAATTTTTAAGTTTTCTTTTGGATTTCTTCCACATTTCTTCTTTGGATTTCAGGATCATAATATTTAATCTGCAGATGGTTTTGTTTTCAAGATTTATTTGAAAGGCAGATGTTACAAAGAGAAGATTTTGTGTCCACTAGTTCACTTTCCACATGGCTGCAATAGGCGGAGCTGAGCCAATCCCAAGCCAAGAGCCAGAGGCTTCTTTGAGGTCTTCCACACAGGTGCAGGGTCCAAGCACGAGAACTATCCTCCACTGCTTTTCCAGGCCATAAGCTGAGGGCTACATGGGAAGTGAGGCCCCCGGAACATGAACCAGTGCCCACATGGATGCCAGTGTGCAAGGTGGAAGATTAGCCTCTTGAGTCACAGGGCCCGCCCCTCAATCTATGGCTTTATAATTACCAAATTTGTCTGGATTTAGATTTTTGTGATTAGAAAAGATATGATGTACTTTTTGTTGTGGTTTAATATGTGGTCTTAGAGGAAGTTTAGTGTGTTCAAGTACATATTCTAAAGCTATTGCAATGAATGCTGTGTCAGTGTCTGTATACCCTAGAACTGTGGTTTATCTTTTTTTATTTGTTTTGCTTTTCTTTTTGTTTTTTGTTTTTTTGGTTTTTTTTGTTTGTTTGTTTTGCTTGACTGACATGTTAGTTGATTCCTTAACTCCACTTTTCTTGATCTGGAGCTTGACTCTCCCTTTAGATATGTATGTGTTTTTTTAAAAGATTTATTTTGTTACAAAATCAGATATACAGAGAGGAGCAGAGATGGAGGAAGATCTTCCGTCTGATGTTTACTCCCCAAGTGAGCACAACGGCCGGTGCTGCACCGATCCAACCAGGAACCTCCTCCAGGTACCCCACGCAGGTGCAGGGTCCCAAGGCATTGGGCTGTCCTCGACTGTTTTCCCAGAGCACAAGCAGAGAGCTGGATGGAAAGTGGTGCTGCTGGGATTAGAGCTGGCATCCATATGGGATCCCGGGGCATTCAAGGCGAGGACTTTAGCCACTAGGCCACACTGCCGGGCCCTCCCTTTAGATATAATAAGGCTTTATAAGAAAATGACATGCTGTGGCATTGGATATATGTACCCAATCTGTCCTATCTTATTGTCGAATTAATTCCTTGATCACTATCTGATGATCTTTGTATCTTTTTATAGCTTTTGGCTGAAGTGTATTTTGTCTAATGCACTACTCCTGCTTGCTTTAGGTTTCCACTTAGGTAGAACATTTTTTTCCATCTTTTCACCAGTGTGTGTCTTTACTAATGAGTTTCTTAAGGTACATATCCTTGGTTATTTTTTAATCCATTTAGCCAAACTATATCTTACCTGGGAGTGTGGTCCATTGGCTTTCAAAGCTGTTGCTAATAAGTAGTAACAGTAAGTAGCTGTTATTAGTAAGTAATCTATCCACTTAAAAATTAGTTGGTTTCTTCTGAGTATTCTTCATCCAGTTATGGGTGAGCTTCAAAGTTTTCCATTTTGGGCCCAGCACAATAGCGTAGTGGTTAAAGTCCTCACATTTCACATGCCAGGATCCCATATGGGCACTGTTTCTAATCCCGGCTACTCTGCTTCCCATCCAGCTCCCTGCTTGTGGCCTGGGAAAGCAGTCAAGGATGACCCACAGCCTTGGGACCCTGCACCCACATGGGGAGCCCGCGCTCCTGGCTTCGGACTGACTGAGCTCCAGCCATTGCGGCCACTTGGAGTGAGATATCAGATTTAAGATCTTCCTCTCTGTCTCTCCTCTCTGTATATCTGACTTTGTAATGAGAATAAATAGAAGTTTTGCATGTTATGATGCTAGCCTGCTACCTTTTATTTGCTTCTGTCTGTACATTTCCCTCAAACAAGTTTTAGGAGGCCAGTTGATTCTGATGACTTTCCTGACTTTCACTCATTTTGGAGAATATTTAAGTTATACAGGATAGTTCTACTCAGCCAAGTATTTTTGGCTGATAGGCTTACTTTTTCTTCACAACTTGAGCTAAACCATTCAAGTCCCTCTTGGCCTATAAAATTTCTGTTTGACAATGTTGTTCATTTAGTGGAAGTCCCCTTAAAAACGACAGTGCTTTCCTTTTGAGAATGAACAATTGTTTGTACTTAAAAGAGCTGGACCACAATAGGTCAAGGGAACGTGGATCTTTTCTGATCCTGTCAATTGACATCCTATGGGCCTTCTGTACTTGGAGGTGTACTTATTAAGATCAGGGAAGTTATGAGCTGTTTCATTGAATATGCGGCATACTCTCTTCCTCTCAGGAATTCCAAGAAAGTGTTCATTTCAGTAAGGTCTCAAAGCTCTCGGGCTGCTTTCATTCCCTTTCTCACATGTTTTAAAAAGCTGGCTAGAAAATAGTGAACCTGTCTTCAAGTTCAAATATTTTTTAATTCTGTTGATCCTCATTTATCTTGACTTTCAACTATTTTCATTTTTAATTTTTCTTTAAGAAATACTTGATTTGCAAGGTAGATAAAGAGGGGGAGACAGATCCTCCATCTCAATGGCTGACATCAAGGCCTGGGCCACTGGATAGCCAGGAGCCTGGAGCTCTGTCCCTCTTGTAGATGACAGGGACCCAAGTACCTCTGCCCTCTTCTGCTGCCTCTGCAGACATATTAGCAGACATCTGGATCCAAGGTAGAATAGCCAAGACTTGAATCAGAGCTCATAGGAGATTAGTACACAGGCAGTAGCTCAGCCTGCTGCTCACAAGAGCCAGTCCACAGTTGATTTTGTAATATCTGTTCAATTCCTCAAGGTCAGTCCTTGCCAAATTTCTCATATCATGCATTGATTTTCTAATTTCATTTTCTGTTGAAGTGTCTTATGTCTTTTTGAGTGTTCCACATCATTCTTTTTGGATTCTTTATTTTATTGGAAATGCAGGTTTACAGAGAGAAGCAGAGACACAGAAATATCTTCCATCCACTGGTTGATTCACCCAGTGTCCAGAATGGCCAGAGCTGAGCCAATCCAAAGCCAGGGGCTTCTTCCACATCTCCCTCATGGGTGCACAGTCCCAAGGCTTTAGGCTGTCCTCTACTGATTTCCCAGGCCACAAGCAGGGAGCTGGACGGGAAGCAAAGCATCCGGTATTAGAACCAGTGTCCAAATGGGATCCCGGCATGGTTGAAGTGAGGACTTTAGCTACTAGGCTACTGCACCAGACCCCTTAACTGCCAAGCTATTGCGCCAGACCTCTCCCGTGTAAATTCTCAAATTTACTAGCATTCCTATGTATGCACCCTTAATTCTAATGTCGGCGTACACTAGGTATTAATGTTAAACACTTCAACAATGTGGTAGTAGTATCTTATAGTATAGACAATTCTATATGTAAAACTTGCAAGGTTCATTTCTCAACATGCTTAAGCCTTTAGTATTTTGTCCCAGCTTTTCCATTCTACGATAGCCATACTTCTGTAGGACAATATTCTACAAGCAATTCTCTTTCTTAATAACCTGCTTATTTGCTCGATTTAAATTTTGAAACAATCATGTAAGACTCCAAATTAAGACATTATATAAATAAAAACATACCACATTTTAAATACTATTGCTTTAAGCAAGTCTTACCCATTTCTCCCAATTTGTAGAAACACGTTTTAACACAAACCTGCCTCAAAACCGGGAATGAGATGTTTTTCCAATAACCTTCTTGCTGATGAGGGAATTTTCCCTTCTCAAATGGCAGGTGAGAATCACAATGAGGACCTGAAGGAGCCCAAGGTCCTGAATTCGTTCCAAAGGGCAGACTGCAAGCATGCGCCTCCCTTTTGCATGGCTGGTAAGTCTGGATCTGCTTCTTGGCTTCTGTTTTATTTTATTACTTTTTTAAAGATTTATTTTTTTTATTGCAAAGTCAGATATACAGAGAGGAGGAGAGACAGGGAGGAAGATCTTCCATCCAATGATTCACTCCCCAAGTGAGCCGCAACGGCTGGTGTGCGCCAATCTGAAGCCGGGAACCAGGAACCTCCTCTGGGTCTCCCACGCGGGTGCAGGGTCCCAAAGCTTTGGGCCATCCTCAACTGCTTTCCCGGGCCACAAGCAGGGGGCTGGATGGAAAGTGGAGCTGCCGGGATTAGAACCGGCGTCCATATGGGATCCTGGCACGTTCAAGGTGAGGACTTTAGCCACTAGGCCACGCCGCCGGGTCCGCTTCTGTTTTATTGAATTCAAGGGAACCAAAAATTTCAATTTGGCTGTTGTCTTAACTAATACATTCCTAGGTAGTCTCTTATCAATAAGATGAAAATCACTTAAAAGGAGATGTTAAAACACTGTTGTTCTTCACAAGGAATCAGACTTCAATTCCATTGTCTTACAGGAAAATTCAGAAATTATGCACATCATAACCAATTTCACTATCTAATTTCAAACTGTTTTTCCTGTAAGGCAAAATCTCACTTCTTTCTAAATAAGAACAAATAATTTAAAATCTGGACCAATTTCATGATTAAGAGACATTTTGACCAATGGACATAAATACTCATTTACTTTATGCTAAATTTGATGCCTCATATGCTATTTTATAATATTGTGAGATTACAATCAAATTATTTTAAATGAGAATTATATTATCCAAGTTCTGTCTCAATCTTTGAAGGTTCTAGGGATCCTACTAGAACTTTCAAAGTCAGGAGACTTGGTTTCAAACTCTGAAGAATTGAGGTGTAAATTAAAGTACACTTAACATGTAACTGAATATGTGAATGGATACTGGATTTTAGACCTGATCAGTGCCAGAACAACACTGTAAGCTGAAGACTAAGCAGCAAGAAAACGGTGTAGGAGCCTTAGCCCAGCAGAGGTGGGGAGTTGGGTCTGACCAAGTCCTGTAAGATGAGTTAGACCTCTCTCAAATTACGTACCAGGAGAGAGAAAGGGGGCCAGTCATGGTCCGTCCCATCTTGTCTGTCAGTCATACACAGACCCAATTCTGAACAAGAACAACTAAATTCACAACACAGATAGAAGTCTTGTCTGGA
Source organism: Ochotona princeps (assembly GCF_030435755.1). Classification (NCBI taxonomy): domain Eukaryota; kingdom Metazoa; phylum Chordata; class Mammalia; order Lagomorpha; family Ochotonidae; genus Ochotona; species Ochotona princeps. The sequence continues at coordinate 143,515,756 of NC_080833.1, forward strand.
CAGAAGTAATAGGACTCTAACTGACTAAACAAACATGCACAATCACTACACACGTCAGAACAGACATAAAATTCAACCTTTTGTGACTTCCAACCTCTTCTTTCACATACTTCAACCTGGAAATGTTTCGTAAAGCAAGCACATAGGTTCATCTCGTGCTTAGCGTTAATTTAACAGTGGATTTGGTCCACTGGTTACTTTTATGTATAACTGCTAGATGAAGTTACAGAACAAGTTTCCATTTTTTTCTTATGAATGTTACATCGCTTATGTCTTACCCTGTCCCTCCCAGCTAGGGGTTAGGGCTATGAGGTAGAGCTAGAGAAATTCAGGCCCTGAGGGTGGCCTGGGTGAGGTCTAGAGAAAGTGGAAAAGCAGATAAGGGCAAAGGTGAAAGTGGCTACAATGGAGAGGAAATCTGTGTGTTACCCAGTGAGGAGAGCAAATGGAGACCTTCAGACAGGGGGATGGGCCCGTTCTCGCAGCAAGGCCAGGATCATGGGGTAATGGGATTATCATCCAGCCTTACATATGCCTGAGCCAATTCTAGGAGCAAATGTACACCATAAAGGCTGTCGGAGATCTCGCAAAAGAATCCTTTCATCTAAAGTTTCGCTAAAACTACAGCATATAGTTCCTTCTACTGTGCTGATCGTTGACATGGTTCAGAATAGGTTACATAGACAAGATTGGAGAGAAAAACGTCTGCTGCAGCCCCTCTTTCTTCCTCATGGTTTGTTGGTAAAAGGGCAGGATTTTTCCAATCCAAGCGATTGAAAGAGGTGACCCACTTCTATGGCCCATAATGGATTGGGCTCCAAGGCCAAACAGCCCGCATACGAAGGATCAGGATGGGGTGGAGGATGCTTGTGGCCTTGCATCAGGCCGGGACAGGCCTCTGTGCTAGGAAGTGGCTGTCTGTCTTCACCAGCAAGGTAGAACCTAGGGCACAGGGAGAAAACTAAAAGCTGGAGTTCCACGTCATGGTCCCCAGAGGCCCTGTGGTACGTGGAGTCCCAAGGTCAGCAAGCACACGAGCCCTATGGGAGCTGGAGTCCCATGTGAGCCTGCCCACAGACCTTCTGGGAGCTGGAGTCCCACGTCAGTGTGCCCTATGGCCCTGTGGGACCTGGAGTCCCATGTCTGCATGCCCACGGGATCTCTTTGACCTCAATCCTAATTCAACATCCCCCAACCCTGGGGAATCTGGAGTCCCACCTCAGCGTGGCCATGGCCCCTCTGAGACCTGGAGTTACACACCAGCTGACTACCAGTGATCTTTTGCAGATGAGGTCCCTGGAAACCTTTCCGGGATCCAGCAGCAGAGGATCCTCCACCCTGCTGGGGTCCAGCAGCAGAGGGCCTTCCTCTGCTGCTGGTGTCCGCCAGCAGAGGACACTCCTCCCAGCTGGGGTCTGGCAGCAGATAACCCTTCTCCCTGCTGAGGTTCAGCAGCAGAGGACACTCTTTCCTGTTGGGGTCTGGCAGCAGAGGACCCTACTCTCTGCTGGGGTCCTGCCTCAGAGGACCCTCCACCCGGCTGTTGTCCGGCAGCAGAGGACCCCACACAGTGCTAGGGTCCGACAAGAGTGGAGCCCCTTCCGGTGCAGGTGTCCGGCACCAGAGGACACCCCTCTGCAGGGGTTTGGCAACAGAGGATTCTTCTCTCTCCTGGGGTCTGGCACCAGAGGACCATCCTCTTCTGCTGGGGTCCAGCAGTAGAGCACCCACCACTACTGTTGGACCCCAGCAGAGAGGAAGCATCAGAGGACCCTCCTCTCTGCTGGGGTCTGGCAGCGGAGGACCCTCCCCCTGCTGGGGTCCAACATAAGAGGACCCTCCTCTCCTTCTGTGTTCTGACACCAGAGGACCCTTCTCTTCTGCGGGGTTCCGGAACAAGAGGAGCCTCCACCCTGCTGGGGTCCTGCAGCAGAGTACCCAAGTCTGATGCTGGGAATCGGCAGCAGAGGACGCTCCTCTGCTGCCTTTCCCCAGCCGAGAGGAAGAAGCAGATGACCCTCCTCTCTGCTGGGCTCCAGCACCTGAGGAACCTCCTCCCTGTTTGAGTCCGGCAGCAGAGGACCCTAATCTCTGCCGATGTTCGGCACCAGAGCACCCTCTTCTTTGCTAAAGTCTGGGAGCAAAGGCCCCTAATCTCTGCTGGGGTCTGGCAGTGGAGCACCCTCCTCTCTTCTGTGGTCCGGCACCAGAGGAGCCTCTTCCGCTCCTGGGGTTCCACACCAGAGGACCCACCTCCCTGTTGCTGGGGTCCGGGCCCAGAGGACACTCCTCTACTGCTGGGGTCTGGCACCAGAGGACCTTCCTCTGTTGCTGGGGTCTGGCAGCAGCGGATCCTTCTCCCAGCAGGGGTCCCGCAGCGAAGGATCTCAACTGCTGCTGGGAACGGCATCAGAGGACCCACCTCTCTGCTGGGTTCCAGCACCTGGGGACCCTCCACTCTGCTGGGGTCCAGCAGCAGAAGACAGTCATCTCTGCTAGGATCCTGATGCAGTGAACCCTCCTCTGCTACTGATGTCCAGCAGCAGAGGACACACTCCTGCTGCTGGGGTCTGGCAGCAGAGGACACTCTGTTTCTGGTGGGGTCGACAGCATAGAACCTTTGTCTCTGCTCAGGTATGCCAGCAAATAACCATATTTTCTGCTGGGGTCCAGCACAGGAGGACCCTCCTCTCTGCTGGGGTCTGGCAGCAGAGGACCCTCTTTTCTGCTGGGGTCTGGCAGCAGTGGAACCTCGTCTCTGATGCGGTCCGGCAGCAGAGAACCCACCTCCCTGCTGGGGTTCAGCAGTGGAGGACCCTCCTCTGCTGCTGGGGTCCAGCGGCAAATAACCCTCATCCCTCCTGTGTTACGGCAGCAGAGAACCCTACTCTTCTACTGGAACCCAGTAGCAGAGGACCCTCCTCTCTGATGGACTGGGGTCCGGCAGCAGAGGACACTATTCTGCTGCTGATTCCGCGAGCAGAGGTCCATGCTCTGCTGCTGGAGTCCAGAAGAAGTGGGCCCTGCTCTGCTGCTGGGGTCCGGCTGCAGTGGACCCTCCTCTGCTGGACTCCAGCAGAGAGAAAGCAGCAGAGGACCTCCTATTTGCTTGGGTTGAGCAACGGAGGACCCTCCTCTCTGCTGGGGTCCAGCACCAGAGGATCCTCCTCTGTGCTGGAGTCCAGCTCAGAGGAAGCAGCAGAGGACCCTCCTCCCTGCTGGGGTCCGGCACCAGAAGACCCTCCTCTCTGTTAGGGTCCAGCACCATAATACCCTCCTCTCTGCTGAAGTCCGGCATCAGAGGACACTGCTTCCTGCTGGGATCCTGCAACAGAGGAACCTCAGTGCTGGAATCCGGCAGCCAAGGACCCTCGTAATTGCTGAAATCCGGCACCCGAGGACCGACCTCCGCTGCAGGAGTCCAGCAGCCAAGGACACCCCTCTGCTGTAGTCCGGCAGCAGAAGCCCCTGTACTCTGTTGGGTTCCGTGAGCAGAGGACCCTCCTCTGCTGCTGGGGTCCAGCAGTAGTGGACCCTACTCTCTGCTGGGGTCCTGCAGCAGAGGAACCCCCTTTCTTCTAGATTCCAGCAGAGAGGAAGTAGAAGAGGACTCTCCTCTCAGCAGGTGTCCAGCAGCAGAAGACCGTCCTCTCCTGCTGGCGTCAAACAGCACAGGACCCTTCTCTCCTAATGGAACCCAGTAGCAAGAGGACCCTCCTCTCTAATGGACTGGGGTCCAACAGCAGAGGACCATCCTGTCTGTTGGGGTCCAGCAACAGAGTACCCTCTTATCTGCTTGGGTCCGGCAGCAGATTACCCTCCTCTCTGCAGATGTCCGACAGCAGAACACCCTGTCTGATGGGGTCTGGCAGTAACTGATCCTCCTCTCTGCTGGGGTACAATAGCAGAGGACCCTCCTTTCTGCTGTGGTCCAGCACCAGAGGACCCCCCTCTTCTGCTGGGGTCAGGGACCAGAGGACCATACTCACTGCTGGCATCCGGCACCAGAGGACCATCCTCTGCTGCTGGGGTCCAAAACCAGAGGACCCTCCTATCCTCTCTTCCCCTGCAGAGAGGAAGTTGCAAAGGACTCCCCTCTCTGCTGGGGTCCAGTACCAGAGGACCCTGTTCTCTGTTGTGGTCCAGCAGCATAGGACCTTCCTCTCTGTTGGGGTCTAGCAGGAGAGGGCGCTTGTCTCTGCTAGGGTCCAGCAGAGAGGGAGCAGTACAGGACCTTCCTCTCTGCTGGGGTCCAGCAGAAGAGGACCCGCCTCTTCTGCTGGATCCCTGCAGAAGAGGAAACTCTTCTGCTACTGGACCCCAGCAGAGAGGAAGCTGCAGAGGAGCCTCCTCTCCTGCCTAACACCAAAGAGAGGAAGTAGCAGAGGACCATCCTGTTCTGCTGGTGTCCGGAAGCAGAGGACCATACTCTCTGCTGTGGTCTGGCAGCAGAGGACACTCCTCCCTGCTGGGGTCCAGCAGCATTGGACCCTCGATCCCACTGGGGTCCGGCAGCAGATGACCCCCTTCCGCTGCAGGTATCTTGCACCAGAGAACACCCCTGTGCTATTGGGGTCCAGCAACAGAGGACACCCCTCTGCTACTGGTGTCTGGCAGAAGAGGAAGATCTGTTGCTGGGGTCCGGCACCAGAGGACCCCCCTTTGCTATTGGGGTCCAGCAACAGAGGACCCTCTTCTGCTGCTGGGCTCTGACACCAGAGGACACTCCCAGCTGGCGTCCGGCAACAAAGGACCCTCCTCCGTGCTGGGGTCTGGCACCAGAAGAGTCCTCTCTCTACTGGGGTCCAGCAGCAGAGGACCCTTCTCTTCTGCTGGGGTCCGGCAGCAGAGTACCCTCCTCTCTGCTAGAACTCCCCTACTCTTTGCTGGGGTGTGGCAGCAGAATTCCCTCCTATTTGCGGTAGTCCAGCAGTAGAAGACCTTACTCTCTGCTGGGGTCTGGCAGCAGAGGACACCCCTCTGCTGCTGGGGTCTGATAGCAGAGGACCTCCCTGCGCTGCTGGGGTCTGGAAGCAGAGGACGCCTCTCCCATCTGGTGTCCAGCAGCAGAGGAGCCTCCTGCCTACTGGGTTTCAGCAGCAGAGGACCCTATTCTCATGCTGCACCACTGCAGCAGAGGACCCTTCTATGCTGCTGGACCACAGAAGAGAGCAAGATGCAGAGGTCCTTCGTCTTCTGCTGGCCCCCAAAGAGAGGACTAAGCAGAGGACCCTCATCTTCTGCTGGGGTCCGGCAGCAGAGGACCCTCCACTCTGCTGCAGCCTGGTAGCAGAGAACTCCCCTCTCTGAAGCGGTCCGGGAGAAGAGTACCCTCCTCTCTCTTGGGGTCCATCATGAGAGGACCTAGATCAGATGCTGGGGTCCGGAACCAGAGGACCCTCCTCTGCTGCTGCGTTCCAGCACCAGAGGACACAACTCTCTGCTAGGGTCCAGCACCGGAGAACCCTGCTCTCTGCTGGGGTCCAGCAGCACTGGACCCTCCTCTCGGCTGGGTCCAACAGCAGAGGACACGGCTATGCTCTCTGTTGAGGTCCGACAACACAGGACCCTCCTCTGCTCCTCGGGTCTGACATCAGAGGACTCTCTTCTCTGCGGGTTCTGGAAGCAGAGGATACTGCTTTGATGCTGGGGACAGACAGCAGAGAACAATAATCTGCTGGGGTCTGGCAGCAGAGGTCCCTCCACTGCTGTTGGGGTCCAGCAGCAGAGGATGTTTCTCTGCTGCTAGACCACAGCATAGAAAAAATGCAGAGGAGCCTCATATTTACTGGACCCCAAAATAGGACACAGAGGAAGACCTCCTCTTCTGCTGGCATCCGGCAACAGAGGACCCTTCTTTGCTACTGGGGTCCGGCAGCAGAAGACTCCCTCTTCTGATGTGGAGGAGCACCAGAGAAACCCCCTCTGCTGCTGTGGTCCTATACCAGAGGACCCGCCTCTGATGCTGGAGTCCAGCACCAGAGGACCATCCTCTCCTGCTGTTGTCTGGTAGCAGATGATTCTCCCCCCTGCTGGGGTCTGGCAACAGAGGACCCTCCTCTGTTCCTCGGGTCAGGCACCAGAGGTCCCTCCTCTGTTGCTGTCATCCGGCAGTAATGGACCTTCCTCCCTGCTGGGGTCCAGCAGTAGAGGACCCTCCTCCCTGCTGGGGTCCGCCAGCAGAAGAGCCTGCTCCCTGCTGGGGTCTGACCGCACCACAGGACTCCCCTCTCTACTGTGTTCAGTAACAGAGGAGCCTCTTCTACTGCTGGGGTCCGCCAGCAGAGGACCCCGTTCTGCTGCTGGAGTCTGGCACCAGAGGCACACCTCTCTGCTGAGGTCCAGCACAAGAGGACCCTCCTCAATGCTGGGGTCCAGCAGCAGACGACCCTCCTCTCTTCCACGGTTCTGCAGCAGAAAACCCTCCTTTCATGCTTGTTTCCAACAGCAGAGGACCCTCCTCTCCTTCTGGACCCCAGCAGCAGAGAGCACTCCTCTGCATTTGAACCACAAGAGAAGAAGTTGCAGAGGAACATCGTCCACTACTGGACCCCAAAGAGAGGATGCAGCAGAGGACCATCCTCTTCTGCTGGGGTCCAGGAGCAGAGGACACTGCTTTGCTGCTGGGGTCCTACAGCAGAGGACAATCCTCTGCTGCTTGGGTACAGCAGCAGAGGACCCTCCACTGCTGCTGGGGTCCAGTACCAGAGGACTCCCCTTTGTGCTGAGGTCCAGCAAAAGAGGATCCCCCTCTGCTTCTGGGGTCCGGCACCAGAGGAACCACTTGTGCTGCTAGGGTCTGGTACCTGAGGACTCTCCTCTCCTGCTGGGGTTGAGCAGCAGAGGACCCTCTACTCTGCTAGGGTCCAGCACAACAGGACCGCCTTCTGCTGCTGGGGTACGGCAGCAGAGGACCTGCCTCTGCTGCTGGACCCCAGCTGTTAGGAAGCTGCAAAGGACCCTCCCCTCCTGCTGGACCCCTGCAGCAGAGGACCATCATCTGCTGCTGGACCACAGCATAGGGGAAGTTGCAGAGGACCCTCATTCCCTACTGGACCCCAAAGAGAGGACACAGCAGAGGACCCTACTCTTCTACTGGCATCGTGCAGCAGAGGACCCTCCTCCCTGCTGTGTTCCGGCAGAAGAGGACTCTAAACTACTGCTCTGGTCCGGCACCAGAGGATCCTCCTCTGCTGTTGGGGTTTGGCAGCAGACAATCCTCTATCCTGCCTATATCCAGAAGAAAAGGACACTCCTCCCTGCTGTGGTTCGGCAGCAGGGGAACCTCCTATGCACTTGGAGTCCGGTACCAGAGGACCCTCCTCTTCTGCTGTTTTCTGGTACCAGAGGACACCCCTCTGCTGCTGGGGTATGGCACTAGAAGACCCCCCTCTGCTGCTGGGGTCTGGCAGCAGAGGACCCTCCTCTGCTGCTGGGTTCCGGCAGCAGAGGACCCTACTCCCTGCTGGGTTCCGGCAGCAGAGGACACTCTTCCCTGCTGCAGTCCGGCAGCAGAGGACCTTCCTCTGCTCTTGGTGTCAGACACGAAAGGACCCCCCTCTGCTGCTTGGGTCCAGCAAAACAGAACCCTCTATGATCTTAGGCCCGGCACCAGAGGACACCCCTACCTGTTGGAGTACACCACCAGAGGTGCCTCGTCTCTGCTGGGGTGGATCAGCAGAAAATCCTCCCATCTGTCTGGGTGCGGCAGTAGAGGACCCTACACTGCTGCTGCGTCTGACAGCAGAGGACCCTCTTCTTCTGCTGGACCCCAGCAGAGAGGAAGCAGCAGAGAACCATCCTCTCTGCTGGTGTCTAGCATGAGAGGAACCATCTCTCTGCTGGGGTCCAGCAGAAAGGAAGCAGAAGAGGACCCCCCTCTCGGCTGGAGTCCCGTAGCAGAGGACCTTCCTCTTCTTTTGGGTTCAGCAGCAGAGGACCCTCCTCTCTGCTGTAGTGCAGCACCAGAGGAGCCTTGTCTTCTGCTGTGGTCCAGCAGCAGAGGAAACTCCTCTCTGCTGGGGTCCAGAAGCGGAGCACCCTCGTCTCTGCTGAGTTTCAGCACCAGAGGACCTTCTTTTCTGCTAGGATTCAGCACCAGATGACCTCCTCTCTGTTGGGGTCCAAAATCCGAGGACCCTTCTCTATGCTGGTGTCCGGCAGTAGAGGACCCTCCTCTCTTTTTGGGTCTGCCAGCAGAGGACGCTCCTCCCTGCTGGGGTCGGACAGCAGAGGACCTTTATCCATGCTGGAGAGCCTTGGAAGAGCGTCCCGCACAGAGTGCTGATGGCCAGGAGAGGGCGCCCAAAGCCGCCATTCTTTCTTTTCTTTTTTTCTTTTCTTTTCTTTTCCTTTTTTTTTTTTTTTTACAGGTTTATTTATTTTAATCCAAAGTCAGATATACAGAGAGGAGGAGAGACAGAGAAGAAGATCTTCCATCCGATGATTCACTCTCCAAGTGAGCCACAATGGCTGGTGCACGCCAATCCAAAGCCGGGAACCTGGAGCCTCTTCTAGATCTCCCATGTGGGTGCAAGTTTCCAAAGCTTTGGGCCGTCCTCGACTGCTTTCCCAGGCCACAAGCAGGGATCTGGATGGGAAATGGAGCAGCCAGGATTAAAACCGGTGCCCATATGGGATCCCGGCTAGTTCAAGGCGAGGACTTTAGTTGCTAGGCTACGGTGCCAGGCCCCAAGCTGCCCTTTCTACCCGTGGTGGGCTCAGGCCTTCTGAGCTCTAGACAGTCCAACCCGAGCCATCCTAGGGTGAGGTGGGGGTCACAGACAGTATTCTGGTACACGTGCTGTTGAAAGATCAGGGCTCCAAAGCCGAACAGCCCACATACCAAGGCCGGGAGGGGTGGAGGACGCTTGGGGCCTAGCATCAGTTCGGGCCTCTGTGATAGGAAGTGTCAGGGTGCCTTTAAGAGCAAGGCACTTAAAGAACCCTGGGAGGTGGTGTCCTATGTCAGCATGCCCACAGGCCCTCAGGGAGCTGGAGTCCAACACCAGCACCCTGGAGGCTCTGAGAGCTGGAGTCCCGCACCTGCGTACCACAGGCCCTCTGTGAGCTGGGTGTTACACACCAGCCCACTGGGGTTGTACTGTGCCAGATGAGGTCCCAGGAAACCTTACCGCCACCCCCATTCCTTGCAGAGCACCCTGAGATTTAGGCTCTAGGCGTTCTTTGGCAAGTGGAGCAGCTCCCTGATGAGCTACCAAGAGGGCTTCATGGACTTTTATTTTTTTTTTCATACCAAAGTCCGAGATACAGAGAGGAGGAGAGACAGAGAGGAAGATCTTCCGTCCGATGATTCACTCTCCTAGTGAGCTGCAACAGCCAGTCCCCTCGGGACCCACTCTGCTGGGGCCTCAGCAAGAGGGTCACCCTCGGGACCCCCTCTGCTGGGGCCTCAGCGAGAGGGACAGTCACAGCCCCACTCCCTCGATGCTGGGATCTTAGAGTGAGGGAACCCCGAACCCCCCTCTCTCTCTGCTGCGGTCTCAGTGAGAGGGACCCTCGGCCCTCCTTTCTCTCTCTCTTTTTCTCTCTCTGCTGGGGCCTCAGCAAGAGGTTCCCCTCGGGAACCCCTCTGTGGGGGCTTCAGGGAGAGGGACCGTCTGCTGCCCTCTCTGTTCTTCTCTGGTGGGAACTCAGCGTGAGGGTGCCACTTGTACCCCCACCTCTCTCTCTGCCTGGGCCTGCGCGAGAGGGACTCACAACCACCCCCTTTCTCTCTCTCTCTCTGATGGGGTCTCAGCGAGAGGGACCCTCTGAGCCAGAGCCTCTATCTCTGCTTGGGCATCTGAGAGAGGGTCCCCCTCGGGACCGCGTGTGCTGCGGCCTAAGTGAGAGGGACCACTGGAACCCCCCTCCCTAGCTGCTGGGGCCTCAGTGACACGGACCACCAAGCACCCCTCCATCTCTGCTGGGCCCTCAGTGAGAGGGTCCCCATTGGACACCCCCTCTCTCTCTGCTGGAGCCTCAGCGAGAAGGTACCCCTTGGGACACCCTCTCCTCGGGCCTCAGGATTAGGCTCCCCCTTGGGACCCCCTCCGTCTCTGCTGGAGCCTCAGCGAGAGGGTCATCCTCTGGACCCCCTCTGCTGGGGCCTCATGGAGAGGAACACCCTCAAGACACCCTCTGCTGGCCTCAGAGAGAGGGTCACCCTCGGGACCCTCTCTGCTGTGGCGTCAGCTAGAGGGACCCTTGGCACCCTTCTCTCTCTTCTGTTGGGCCTCTGAAGGAAGTTAGCACTTGGACCCCCGCTTCTCTCTGCTGGGGCCTCAGGGAGTGGGACACTCGGCCCACTCTCTCTGCTGGGACCTCAGCGAGTTATCCCCTAGGGACCCCCTGTGCTGGGGCCAAAGCGAGAGGGAGCCCTGGCGACTCCTCCCTCGCTGCTGGGCCTTAGCAAAAGAGACCCCTCCGGACCTCCTCTACTAGGGCCTCAGCGAGATTGTCCACCTTGGGACCTCCCCTGCTGGGGCCTCAGTGGGAGGGTCCCCCTTGGACCACCCATCTCTGTCTGCTGGGACCTCAGCGAGAGGGTCCCCATTGGGACCCCCTCATCTGAAGCCTCAGCAAGAGGGACCCTCAAGCTGCTGGTGCCTCAACGAGAGGGCCCCACTCCGAACCCATTCTGCTGTGGCATTAGCAAGAGGGAACCTCATCCCCCTCTATCTCTCTGTTTCTGCTAGGGCCTCAGCGAGAGGTTCCTCCTCGGGACCCCCACTCTCTCTTGGGGCTTCAGCGAGAGGGACCATTGGCACCCCTCTTTCTCTCTCTTCTCTGCTGGGGCCTCATAGAGAGGGACACTCGGCCGCCCTCTCTCTGTCTCTCCCTGCTGGGGCCTCAGTGAAAGTGTCCCCCTCGGGAGCCCCTCAGCTTGGGCCTAAGTGAGAAGGACCCCTGGAGCTTGCTTCCCTCTCTGCTGAGGCCTCGGCAATGAGGTCCCCCTCGGGAGCTCCTCTGCTGGGCCCTCTGCGAGAGGGTGTTCCTCGGAGCCTCCTCTCTCTGCTATGGCCTCAGTGTGAGGGTCCCACTCGGGACAAACTCTGCTGGGGCCTCAGCGAGATCGTCCACCTTGGGACCTCCTCTGCTGGGGTCTCAGCGAGACAGTCCCCGTCAGACCCCCTCTCTCTCTGCTGAGGCCTCAGCAAGAGGGTCGCCCTGGGACCCACTCTGCTGGGGCCTCAGTGAGATTGTCCCCCTCGGATCCCTCCCTCTCTCTCTGCTGGGGCCTCATCGAGAGGATCCCCCTCGGGTCCTCCTCTGCTTGGGCCTCAGCGAGAGGGACACCCGAAGCCCCTCTCCCTATCTGCTGTGACCTTAGCAAGTCGGTCCCCCTCGGAACCACCCTCCTCTGCCTTGGCCATAGCGAGAGAGTCCCACTAGGGACCCACTCTGCTAGGGCCTCAACGAGAGGGACCCCTGGCGCCCCCCACCCTCTCTGCAGGGGCCTCAGCAAGAGGGTCCCCCTCAGACTCCCCCTCTGTCTCTGCTGTGGCCTCAGTGAGAGGGTCCACTCGGGACCCACTCTGCTGGGGCCTCAGCGAGAGGTTCCCCCTCGGACCCGCTCTCTCTGCTTGGGCCTCAGCGAGAGAGTCCCACTAGGGACCCACTCTGCTTGGGCCTCAGCGAGAGAGTCCCACTACGGACCCACTCTGCTAGGGCCTCAGTGAGAGTCCCACTAGGGACCCACTCTGCTAGGGCCTCAGCGAGAGTCCCACTAGGGACTCACTCTGCTAGGGCCTCAGCGAGAGGGTCCCCCTCGGGACCCACAGTCTCTTTCTCTCCTCTGGGGCCTCAGCGAGAGGGTCCCCTTCGGACTCCCCTATCTCTCTGCTGGGGCCTCAGCGAGAGGGTTCCCCTTGGGACCCACTCTGCTGAGGCCTCAGGGAGAGGGTCACCCTCGGACCCTCCCTCCCTCACTGCTAGGGCCTCAACAAGAGGGTCCCACTCGGGACAACCTCTACTGGGGCCTCAGTAAGATTGACCCTTTCTTTGCTGGGGCCTCAGTGAGAGGGACCCTCCCAGCCAGAGCCTCTTATCTCTGCTGGGGCCTGTGAGAGAGGGTCCCCCTTCGGACCCAACCTGCTGGGTCCTAAGTGACGGGGACCCCCAGAACCCCACTCTCTTCCTGCTGGGGCCTCAGCTAGACGGACCCCCAGAGCCCCTCTCCATCTCTGCTGGGACCTCAGTGAGAGGGTCCCCCTCGGACACGCCCTCCCTCTCTGCTGGAGCCTCAGCGAGAGGATACCCCTTGGGACCCCTTCTCCTCGGGCGTCAGGAAGATGGTGCCCCTCGGGTACCCCCTCCATCTCTGCTGGAGCTTCAACGAGAGGGTCACCCTCTGGAGCCACTCTACTGCGGCCTCACCGAGAGGGACTCCCTCGAGACCCCCTCTGCTGGGGCCTCAACGAGAGGGTCCCCCTCGGAACCCCCTCTGCTCGGGCCAGAGCTAGAGGTTTTCCCGCAGGATCCCCTCTGCTGGGGCCTCAGCGAGATCATCCTCCTTGGGAACTCCTCTGCTGGGGCCTCAGCGAGAGGAACCCCCGGCGAACCCCTCCCTCGCTGCTGGGGCCTCAGTGAGAGGGTCCCCCTCGGGCCACCCTCTGCTGGGGCCTCAGCGAGGTGGAACCCTGGCGACCCTCCCTGGCTGTTGGGGCCTCATCAAGAGGTACCCCTCGGGACCCCTTCTGCTGGGGCCTCAGCTTGAGGGACACCCGGAGCCATCTAACCTTTCTGCTGGGGCCTAGGCGAGAAGGTACAACTCGGGACCCCCTCTGCTGCGGCCTCAGTGAGAGTGCCCCCCGCGGGCCCTTCCCTCTCTGTGCGTACCTCAGTGGGAGGGTTCCTCTCGGAACCCCCTCTGCTGGAGCCTCAGCGAGAGTGTCCCTCTCGGACCCCTCCTCTCTCTCTACTGTGGCCTCCTCTCTCTCTACTGCGGCCTCAACTCCAAAGCCAAACAGCCTGCATATGAAGGATCAGGAGGGGGTGGAAGACACTTGTGGCCTTGCATCAGGCCAGGCCTCTGTGCTAGGAAGTGGCTGTCTGTCTTCACCAGCAAGGTACAACCTAGGGCACAAGGAGAACTAGAAGCTGGAGTTCCACGTCACGGTCCCCAGAGGCCCTGAGGGATGTGGACTCCCAGTAAGTAAGCCCACGAGCCCTATCGGAGCTGGAATCCCATGTGAGTGTGCACACGGACCCTCTGGGAGCTGGAATCCCACATCAGTGTGCCCATGGGCCCCGTGAGACCTGGAGTCCCATGTCTGTGTACCCACGAGCCCTCTTGTACCTCGATCCTAATTCAGCATTCCCCAATCCCTGTGGAATCTGGGGTCCCACGTCAGCGTGTCCATGGACCCTCTGAGACTGGAATTACACACCAGCTGACTAGCACTGATGGTTCTCAGATAAGGTACCCTGAAAGCTTTCCAGAGTCCGGAAGCAGAGGAACCTCCTCCCTGCTGGGGTTCAGCAGCAGAGGACCATCCTCCCTGCTGGGGACCGGCAGCAGAGGACCCTCCACCCTGCATGGGTGCGGCAGCAGAGGACCCTAATCCCTGCAGGGTCCAGCAACAGAGGACCCTCATCCCTGCTGCTGGACACCAGCAGAGAGGAAGCATCAGAGGTCCTTCCTCTCTGCTATGGTCCAGCACCAAAGGACCATCCTCTCTGCTGGACCACAGCAGAGAGGAAGCCTCAGAGGACTGCCTTCTGCTGCTGGGGTCCAGCAGCCGCAGTGGACCCTCCTCTGCAGCTGGTGTCCGGAACCACAGGAACTACTCTGCTTCTGGGGTCCGGTAGAAGAAGACCCTCCTTGCTGCTGGGTTCTGGCACCAGAGGACCCTCCTCTGCCGGTGGGGTCCGTCAGCAGAGGACCATCCTATGCTGCTTCTGTGTGGAACAGAAGGACCCTCCTCTGCTGTTGGATTCTGGCAACAATGGAGCCTCCTCAGCTGCTTTGGTCCATCAGCAGAGGACTCTTTTTTCTGCTGGGGTCTAGCACGACAGGACACTTGTCTCTGCTAGTTTCCAGCAGAGAGGAAGCAATAGAGGAACCTCCCCTCTGCAGGAGTCTGGGAGCAGAGGACCCTCCTCTCCTTCTGGATTTCAGCAGCAGAGGACTTTCGTCTGCTGATGGACCCCAGCAGAGAGGAAGCAGCAGAGGACCCTCCTCTCCTGCTGGACAACAATGAGAGGAAGCAGCAGAGGACCCTCCTATTCTGCTGGGGTCTGGCAGCAGAGGACACTCCTCTCTGCTGGGGTCTGGAAGCAGAGGACCCTCCAACCTGTTGTTGTTTGGCAGCAGAGGAACTTCCACAGTGCTGGGGTGGAGCAGAGAGGAAGTAGCATAGATACCTCCTCCATGCTGTGGTCCAGCCACAGAGGACCCTCCTCTGCAGCTGGACCTCAGCAGAGAGGAAGATGCAGAGTATCCTCGTCTCCTGCTGGACCCCAAAGAGAGGATGAAGCAGAGAACCCTGCTCTCTGCTGGGGTACAGCAGCAGAGGACTCCTCCCTGCTGGGGTCAGGCAGCAGAGGACCCACTTCCCTGCTGGGATCCGACAGCAGAGGACCCTCCTCTCAACTGGGTTCCGGCAACAGAGGACCCCCCTCCATGCTGGGGTCTGGAAGCAGAGGACACTCCTCTGCTGCTGGGGTCCAGCACAAGTGGACCCCCCTCAGATGCTGGGTTCTGGTAGCAAAGAATCCTCCTTTCTGCTGGGTTCCAGCAGCAGAGGACCCTCCTCCATGCTGGGGTCTGGAAGCAGAGGACACTCCTCTGCTCCTGGGATCTGGCACCAGAGGATCCTCCTCTGCTGCTGAAGTCCGGCAGCAGAGGATTTTCCTCCCTGCTGGGGTATGGCAGCCGGGGCACCTCCTGCCTTCCGGGGTCCAACAGCAGACGACCCTCCTCTTCTGTGGGACCCCTGCAAAGAGGTTCTCCCCTGCTACTAGACCACAGCAGAGAAGAAGTTGCAGAGGACCCTCCCCTCATGCTGCACCCCAGGGAAAGGACGCAGGAGAATACACTCCTCTTTTGCTGGGGTCCGGCACCAGTGGACTCTCCTCTCTGCTGTACCCCAGCAGAGAGGAAGCTGCAGAGGACCCTCCTCTCCTGCTGGGCATCAAAGAGAGGAAGCAGTAGAGGACACTCCTGTTCTGCTGGGGTCTGTCAGCAGAGGTCCCTCCTTATTGTTAACGTCAGGGAGCATAGGAGCCTCCTCTCCTAATGGGGTCCAGCACCAGAGGACACTCTTCCCTGATGGACTTGGGTCCAGCAGCAGGGTCCCTCCTCTCTGCTGGAGTCCGGCAGCAAATGACCCTCCTCTCTGCTGGGGTACAGCAGCAGAGGACCCTACTCTCTGCTGATGTTCGGCACCAGAGCACCCTCTTCTTTGCTGAGGTCTGGGAGCAAAGGACCCTCCTCTCTGCTGGGGTCTGGCAGTGGAGGACCCTCCTCTCTTCTGTGGTCCTGCACCAAAGGATCCTTTTCTGCTCCTGAAGTTCCACACCAGAGGACCCACCTCCCTGCTGCTGGGGTCCGGGCCCAGAGGACACTCTTCTACTGCTGGGGTCTGGCACCAGAGGACCTTCCTCTCTGCTGGGATCCAGTACCAGAGGACCCCCCTCATCTGCTGGCATCCGGTACTGTAAAACCCCCTCTGCTGCTGGGGTCCCGCAGCATAGGACCTCCCTCTGCTGCTGGCGTCCGTCAGCAGAAGACTAGCTTCTGCTGCTGGTATCCGACAGCAGCGGATCCCCTTCTGCTGCTGTCGTCTGTCAGCAGAGGATGCTGCTCTGCTGCTGTGGTCCCACAGCAGAGGACTCTTTTCTGCTGCTGCACCCTTGCAGCAGAGGCCTTCCTTTGCTGCTGGACCACAGCAGAGGAAGTTGCAGAGAGCCCTCGTCCCATACTGGACCCCAAAGAAAGGATGCAGCAGAGGACCTAATCTTGTGATGGCGTCTGGCAGCAGAGGACCCTTCTCTCTGCTGGGGTCTGGTACCAGAGGACACTCCTCAGCTGTTGGGGTCCAGCAGGAGAGGACTCCCCTTCTTTGCTGGGTTCTGGAACCATAGGATCCCCTATGCTTCTGTTGTCTGGCAGCAGAGTACCCCCCTCTATTGCTGGGTTCCAGCACCAGAGGAACCCCTCTGCTGCTATTGTCTGGCAGCAGAGGACACCCACTCTGCTGGTAGGATCCGGAACCAGAGTACCCCTCTCTGCTGCTGTGGTCTGGCAGCAGAGGACCTTTCTCCCTTCTGAGGTCCTGCACCAGAAGACCCTACTAGGTTGCTCGTGTCAGGCACCAGAGGACCCAACTCTGCTGCTGGGGTCCGGCCACAAAGGTTCTTCCTCCTTGCTATGGTACGGCAGCAGAGGACCCTCTTCTGCTACTGGGGTTTGGCAGCAGAGGACCCTGCACCCCTGCAGCCAAGGACCCTCCTCCCTCCTGGACCCCAAAGAGAGGACGCAGCAGAGGACATTCCTCCTCTACTGGTGTCCAGAAGCAGAGTACCCACCTCTTCTGCTGGCTCCAGCCGCAGAGGACCCTCCTCTCTGCAGTGGTCCGGCACCAGAAGACTATCCTCTGTGCTGTTGTTTGGCAGCAGAGAACCTCCTCCCTGCTGGGGTCAGACAGCAGAGGACCCTCCTCTCTCCTGGGGTCCAGTACCTGAGGACCCACCTGTTTTTGGATCCCAGCAGAGAGGAAGCAGCAGAGGACCCTCCTCTTCTACTGGTATCCGGCAGCAGAGGATCACCTTCTTCTGCAAAGTTCCGGCATCAGAGGACGGTCCGGAAGCCTAGGACCCTCCTTTCTGCTGTGGTCCGGCAGCAGAGGAACGTCCCCTGCTGGTGGGGTCCAGTACCAGAGGATTGCCTTCTGCTTCTGGGGTCCAGCAGCAGAGGACCCTCCTCTGCTGCTGGACCCCAGCGGAGAGGTAGCAGCAAAGGACCCTCCTCTGCTGGACTCCTGCACTAGAGGACCGTCCTCTGCTGCTGGACCCCAGCAGTGGGAAAGTTTCAGAGGACCCTCGTTGCCTACTGGACCCCAAAGAGAGGACACTGCAGAGGACCCTACTCTTCTACTGGGGTCCAGCAGCAGAGGACCCTCCTCTGCTGCTGGACCACAGCACAGAGGAAGTTGAAGAGGACCCTCATCCCCAACTGGGCCCCAAAGAGAGGAAACAGCAGGTGACCCTCTTCTAATGGCGTTCGGCAGCAGAAGACTCTGCTCTGCTGCTAGCGTCCGGCAACAGAAGATCCCCCCTCTATTGCTGGGGTCCAGCACCAGAGGACTCCCCTATGCTCCTGGTGTCCTACAGCAGAGAACCCGCCTTCAGCTGGGTTCCTGCAGCAGAGGACCCCCCTCTGCTGCTAGAGTCTGGAGGCAGAGGTCCTCCCTCTGCTGCTGTTTCTGACACCAGAGGACCCCTCACTGCTTCTGGGTTCCGGCACCAGAGGACCCTCCTCTGCCGGTGGGGTCCGTCAGCAGAGGACCATCCTATGCTGCTTCGGTGTGGAACAGAAGGACCCTCCTCTGCTGTTGGATTCTGGCAACAATGGAGCCTCCTCAGCTGCTTTGGTCCATCAGCAGAGGACTCTTTTTTCTGCTGGGGTCTAGCACGACAGGACACTTGTCTCTGCTAGTTTCCAGCAGAGAGGAAGCAATAGAGGAACCTCCCCTCTGCAGGAGTCTGGGAGCAGAGGACCCTCCTCTCCTTCTGGATTTCAGCAGCAGAGGACTTTCGTCTGCTGATGGACCCCAGCAGAGAGGAAGCAGCAGAGGACCCTCCTCTCCTGCTGGACAACAATGAGAGGAAGCAGCAGAGGACCCTCCTATTCTGCTGGGGTCTGGCAGCAGAGGACACTCCTCTCTGCTGGGGTCTGGAAGCAGAGGACCCTCCAACCTGTTGTTGTTTGGCAGCAGAGGAACTTCCACAGTGCTGGGGTGGAGCAGAGAGGAAGTAGCATAGATACCTCCTCCATGCTGTGGTCCAGCCACAGAGGACCCTCCTCTGCAGCTGGACCTCAGCAGAGAGGAAGATGCAGAGTATCCTCGTCTCCTGCTGGACCCCAAAGAGAGGATGAAGCAGAGAACCCTGCTCTCTGCTGGGGTACAGCAGCAGAGGACTCCTCCCTGCTGGGGTCAGGCAGCAGAGGACCCACTTCCCTGCTGGGATCCGACAGCAGAGGACCCTCCTCTCAACTGGGTTCCGGCAACAGAGGACCCCCCTCCATGCTGGGGTCTGGAAGCAGAGGACACTCCTCTGCTGCTGGGGTCCAGCACAAGTGGACCCCCCTCAGATGCTGGGTTCTGGTAGCAAAGAATCCTCCTTTCTGCTGGGTTCCAGCAGCAGAGGACCCTCCTCCATGCTGGGGTCTGGAAGCAGAGGACACTCCTCTGCTCCTGGGATCTGGCACCAGAGGATCCTCCTCTGCTGCTGAAGTCCGGCAGCAGAGGATTTTCCTCCCTGCTGGGGTATGGCAGCCGGGGCACCTCCTGCCTTCCGGGGTCCAACAGCAGACGACCCTCCTCTTCTGTGGGACCCCTGCAAAGAGGTTCTCCCCTGCTACTAGACCACAGCAGAGAAGAAGTTGCAGAGGACCCTCCCCTCATGCTGCACCCCAGGGAAAGGACGCAGGAGAATACACTCCTCTTTTGCTGGGGTCCGGCACCAGTGGACTCTCCTCTCTGCTGTACCCCAGCAGAGAGGAAGCTGCAGAGGACCCTCCTCTCCTGCTGGGCATCAAAGAGAGGAAGCAGTAGAGGACACTCCTGTTCTGCTGGGGTCTGTCAGCAGAGGTCCCTCCTTATTGTTAACGTCAGGGAGCATAGGAGCCTCCTCTCCTAATGGGGTCCAGCACCAGAGGACACTCTTCCCTGATGGACTTGGGTCCAGCAGCAGGGTCCCTCCTCTCTGCTGGAGTCCGGCAGCAAATGACCCTCCTCTCTGCTGGGGTACAGCAGCAGAGGACCCTACTCTCTGCTGATGTTCGGCACCAGAGCACCCTCTTCTTTGCTGAGGTCTGGGAGCAAAGGACCCTCCTCTCTGCTGGGGTCTGGCAGTGGAGGACCCTCCTCTCTTCTGTGGTCCTGCACCAAAGGATCCTTTTCTGCTCCTGAAGTTCCACACCAGAGGACCCACCTCCCTGCTGCTGGGGTCCGGGCCCAGAGGACACTCTTCTACTGCTGGGGTCTGGCACCAGAGGACCTTCCTCTCTGCTGGGATCCAGTACCAGAGGACCCCCCTCATCTGCTGGCATCCGGTACTGTAAAACCCCCTCTGCTGCTGGGGTCCCGCAGCATAGGACCTCCCTCTGCTGCTGGCGTCCGTCAGCAGAAGACTAGCTTCTGCTGCTGGTATCCGACAGCAGCGGATCCCCTTCTGCTGCTGTCGTCTGTCAGCAGAGGATGCTGCTCTGCTGCTGTGGTCCCACAGCAGAGGACTCTTTTCTGCTGCTGCACCCTTGCAGCAGAGGCCTTCCTTTGCTGCTGGACCACAGCAGAGGAAGTTGCAGAGAGCCCTCGTCCCATACTGGACCCCAAAGAAAGGATGCAGCAGAGGACCTAATCTTGTGATGGCGTCTGGCAGCAGAGGACCCTTCTCTCTGCTGGGGTCTGGTACCAGAGGACACTCCTCAGCTGTTGGGGTCCAGCAGGAGAGGACTCCCCTTCTTTGCTGGGTTCTGGAACCATAGGATCCCCTATGCTTCTGTTGTCTGGCAGCAGAGTACCCCCCTCTATTGCTGGGTTCCAGCACCAGAGGAACCCCTCTGCTGCTATTGTCTGGCAGCAGAGGACACCCACTCTGCTGGTAGGATCCGGAACCAGAGTACCCCTCTCTGCTGCTGTGGTCTGGCAGCAGAGGACCTTTCTCCCTTCTGAGGTCCTGCACCAGAAGACCCTACTAGGTTGCTCGTGTCAGGCACCAGAGGACCCAACTCTGCTGCTGGGGTCCGGCCACAAAGGTTCTTCCTCCTTGCTATGGTACGGCAGCAGAGGACCCTCTTCTGCTACTGGGGTTTGGCAGCAGAGGACCCTGCACCCCTGCAGCCAAGGACCCTCCTCCCTCCTGGACCCCAAAGAGAGGACGCAGCAGAGGACATTCCTCCTCTACTGGTGTCCAGAAGCAGAGTACCCACCTCTTCTGCTGGCTCCAGCCGCAGAGGACCCTCCTCTCTGCAGTGGTCCGGCACCAGAAGACTATCCTCTGTGCTGTTGTTTGGCAGCAGAGAACCTCCTCCCTGCTGGGGTCAGACAGCAGAGGACCCTCCTCTCTCCTGGGGTCCAGTACCTGAGGACCCACCTGTTTTTGGATCCCAGCAGAGAGGAAGCAGCAGAGGACCCTCCTCTTCTACTGGCATCCGGCAGCAGAGGATCACCTTCTTCTGCAAAGTTCCGGCATCAGAGGACGGTCCGGAAGCCTAGGACCCTCCTTTCTGCTGTGGTCCGGCAGCAGAGGAACGTCCCCTGCTGGTGGGGTCCAGTACCAGAGGATTGCCTTCTGCTTCTGGGGTCCAGCAGCAGAGGACCCTCCTCTGCTGCTGGACCCCAGCGGAGAGGTAGCAGCAAAGGACCCTCCTCTGCTGGACTCCTGCACTAGAGGACCGTCCTCTGCTGCTGGACCCCAGCAGTGGGAAAGTTTCAGAGGACCCTCGTTGCCTACTGGACCCCAAAGAGAGGACACTGCAGAGGACCCTACTCTTCTACTGGGGTCCAGCAGCAGAGGACCCTCCTCTGCTGCTGGACCACAGCACAGAGGAAGTTGAAGAGGACCCTCATCCCCAACTGGGCCCCAAAGAGAGGAAACAGCAGGTGACCCTCTTCTAATGGCGTTCGGCAGCAGAAGACTCTGCTCTGCTGCTAGCGTCCGGCAACAGAAGATCCCCCCTCTATTGCTGGGGTCCAGCACCAGAGGACTCCCCTATGCTCCTGGTGTCCTACAGCAGAGAACCCGCCTTCAGCTGGGTTCCTGCAGCAGAGGACCCCCCTCTGCTGCTAGAGTCTGGAGGCAGAGGTCCTCCCTCTGCTGCTGTTTCTGACACCAGAGGACCCCTCACTGCTTCTGGGTTCCGGCACCAGAGGACCCCTCTTGCTGGGGACCGGCACCAGAGGAACCACTTGTGCTGCTGTGGTGCGGTACCCGAGGACTCTCCTCTCCTGCTGGGGTCGAGCAGCAGAGGACCCTCCACTCTGCTGGGGTCCAGCACCAGAGAACCGCCTTCTGCTGCTGGGGTGCGGCAGCAGAGAACCCCCTCTGCTCTTGGGGTCTGACACCAAAGGACCCGCCTCTGCTACTGGGTTTGGCAGCAGAGGACACCCCTCTTCTGCTGGTGTCCGGGAGTGAAGGTCCTCCCTCTGCTGCTGTGGTCGGGCACCAGAGGACACCCCTCAGCTGTTGGGGTCTGGCACCAGAGGACACCCCTCTGTTGCTGGGGTCTGGCAGCAGAGGACCTTCCTTCTGCTGTGTTCTGGTAGCAGAGGACCCTCCTCCCTGCAGGGATATGGCAGCAGAGGACCCTCATCTGCTGCTCGGGTGTGGTACCAGATGACCCTCCCCTGCTGCTGGGGTCCGGCAGCAGAGGACCATTGTCCCTGCTGAAGTCCAGAATGAGAGAACCCTCCTCCCTGCTGTGGTCCTGCTCTGTTGGTGGGGTCCGGCACCAGAGGACCCCCTCTCTTGCTTGTGTCCGGCACCAAATGACCCTCCTCTGCTGCTGTGGTCTGGCAGCAGAGGACCCTCCTTCTGCTGGGTTCCAGCAGCAGAGGACCCTCCACTCTGCTGGGGTCCAGCACCAGAGGACCGCCTTCTGCTGCTGGGGTCCGGCAGCAGAGAACCCCCTCTGCTCTAGGAGTCCGACACCAAAGGACGCTTCTATGCTACTGGGTCTGGCAGCAAAGGACCCCCCTTCTGTTGGGTCTGGCAGCAGAGGACCCCCCGCTTCTGCTGGTGTCAGGGAGTGGAGGTCCTCCCTCCTCACTGCTGTGGTCCGGCACCAGAGGACCCCCTCAGCTGTTGGGGTCAGGCACCGGAGGACTCCCCTCTCTGCTGAGGTCCAGGAAAAAGAACCCCCTCTGCTGCTTGGGTCGGGCACCAGAGGACACCCCTCTCTGCTGGGGTCCAGCACCAGAGGACCCTCCTCTGTGCTGGGGTGGAGCAGCAGAATACCCTCCTCTCTGCTGGGGCCCGGCATTAGAAGACCCTCCACTGCTGCTGCGTCTGACAGCAGAGGACCCTACTCTTCTGCTGGACCCCAGCTGAGAGGAAGCAGCAGAGGACCATCCTCTCTGCTGGTGTCTAGCATGAGAGGACCCTTCTCTCTGCTGGGGTGCAGCAGAAAGGAAGCAGCAGAGGACGTTCCTCTCAACTGGAGTCCTGCAGCAGAGGACCCTCCTCTCCTGCTGTCAGATCCCAGCAGCAGAGCAGCGTCATCTCCTGCCTGACACAGCAGAGAGGAGGGTTCTCAGCTGCTGAACCCCAGCCTAGAGAATTCTCCTGTGCTACAGCACCACAGCAGAGAGGAAGTTGCAGAGGACACTCATCTTCTGCTGGACCCCACCGAGAGGACAAAGCACAGGACCCTAATCTTCGCCTGGGATCCGACAGATGAGGACCCTGTTTCTGCTGGGTTCCTGCAGCAGAGGACCCTCCTCCCTGCTGGGGTCTGTCAGCAGAGGACCCTCTTCTGCTGCTCGGGTCCGACACCATCAGACCTCCTCTGCTGCTGGGGTCCGGCACCAGAAGACCCTCCTCCCTGCTGGGTTGTGGAGGCAAGAGGGCCCTCCTCCCAGGTGGGGTCTGGTGGCAGAAGACCATCCTCTCTGCTGGGTACAGCAGCAGAGCATCCACCACTGCTGCTGTTGTCTGAAACAAGATGACAACCCTCTCTGCTGGGGTCTAGCACCAGAGGATCCTCCTCTGCTGATGGGGTCCAGCACCAGAGGACCTCCGTATGCTCCTGCGGTCTGGCAGCAGAGAACACTCCTTCTGCTGGGTTCCTGCAGCAGAGAACTCCCCTCTGCTGCTAGGGTCCGGCACCAGAGGAACACCTTGTTCTGCTGTGGTGCAGTACCAAAGTACTCTCCTCTCCTACTGGGGTCGAGCGGCAGAGGACCCTCCACTCTGCTGGGGTCCAGCACCAGATTACCGCCTTCTGCTGCTGTGGTGCGGCAGCAGAGGACCCACCTCTGCTGCTGGACCCCAGTGGAGAGGTAGCAGCAATGGACCTTCCTGTCCTGCTGGACCCCTGCAGCAGAGGACCCGCCTCTGCTGCTGGACCACAGCATAGGGGAAGTTGCAGAGGAACCTTGTTCCCTACTGGACCCCAAAGAGAGGACACGCAGAGGATCCTACTCTTCTACTGGCGTCCTGCAGCAGAGGACCCTCCTCTCTCCTGATATCCGGCATCAGAGGAAGTCCTCTCTGCTGGAGTACGGCAGCAGAGAACCCCCCTCTGCTGCTGTGTTTCGGTACCAGAGGACCCCCTTGTCCTGCTGGGATTTGGTAGCAAATGACACTCCTTATGCTGGGTTCGGGCAGCAGACAACACCCATGTTCTGCTGGGGTCCAGCAGCAGAGTTCCTCCCTCTGCTGTTGGTGTCTGGAAGCACAGGACCCCCCTCTGATGCTAGGGTCCGGCACCAGAGGACCCTCCTTCTGCTGGGTTCCTGCAGCTGAGGACCCTCCTCCCTGCTTTGCTATGGCAGCAGAGTCCCTCCTCTCTGCTGGGGTCCAGCACAACAACACCCTATACTCTGCTGGGGTCCAGAAACAGAGAACCCTCCTCTGTTGCTAGGGTCCATCAACAGAGAACACCATTCTCTGCTGGGGTCCAGCACCAGACGACCCTCCTCTCAGCTTGCTCGAGCAGCAGAGGACCTTCATCTCTGCTGGGGCCCAGCACCAGAGGACAATCCTCTACTGCTCAGGTCAGACAGCAGAGGACACTCCTCCCTTCTGTGGTCTGGCAACAGAGGACCCACCTCTGCTTTTGGGGTCCGGCACCAGAGGACCTCCCTCTATGCTGGGTTCCAGCAACAGAGGATCTTTCTCTGTGCTGGAGTGTTTCACCAGATGACACCCCTCTCTGCTGGGGTCCAGCACAGGACGACCCTCCTATGTGCTGGAGTCCCCCAGCAGAGCACCCTCCTCTCCTGGGGTCTAGCACGAGAGGACCCTCCTTCTCTTCTGGGGTCCTGCAGCGCAGGACCCTGCTCTCTGCTGGGGTCCGGCAGCAGAGTACCCTACTCTCTGCCGTGGTCCCACACCAGAGACCCCCCCTCTGCTGCTGGGACTGGCAGCAGAGAACCATTCTCCCTGCTGTTTTACGGCAGAAAAGGGTGCTCTACTGCTGCTGGGGTCTGGTAGCACAGGACCCTTCACTCTGTAGGACCCCAGCAGAGAGGTGAGTCCTCTGCTGCTTCCTCTCTGCTGGGGTCCGACAGCACCAGAGGACCCTCCACTGCTGCTGGGGTCTAACATCAGAGTACCCCCCTCTGTAGCTTGGTTCCGGCACCAGAGGACCCACCTCTGCTGATGGTGCCAGCAGCAGATGACCCTACTCCCTGCTGTTTTCCAGCACCAGAGCACCCTGCTCTGCTGCTGGGGTCTGGAAACAGAAGACCCTCCACTCTGTTGGACCCCAGCAGAGAGATAGCAGCAAAGGAGCCGCCTCTCTGATGGTTTCCGGCAGCAGAGGACCCTCCTCTGTACTGGGGTCCGGCAGCAGAGGACCATCGTCCCTGCTGAGGTCCAGAAGAATGAACCCTCCTCCCTGCTGTGGTCTGGCAGCAGAGGACCACCCTCTGCTGTTCTGGTCCGGCAGCAGAGGACCCCCTCTCTGCAGGGGTCTAGCACAAGAGGACCCTCTTCTCTGCTGGGGTCCAGCACCAGAGGAAGCAGCACAGGAACCTCCACTCTGCTGGGGTCCTGCAGCAGATGACACACCACTTCTGCTGGGTTTAAGCAGCAGAGTTCCTACTCTCCTGCTGGACACCTGCAGCATAGGACCGTTCTCTGCTGCTGGACCCCAGCAGAGAGGAAGTACAGAGGACACTCAACTCCTGTTCGACCCCAAAGAGAGGATGCGGCAGAGGAACCTCCTCTTCTGCTGGGGTCCGGCAGCAGAGGACCATGCTCTCTGCTGGGGCCTGGCAGCCGAGGACCCACCTCCCTGCTGGGGTTCAGCAGTGGAGGACCCTCCTCTGCTGCTGGGGTCCGGCAACAGAGGAACCTCGTTCCTTCTGTGTTCCGGCAGCAGAGGATTCTCCTTCCTGCTGGATTCGGACAGCAGAGGAACCTCCTCTGCTGAAGAAACATAGCAGAGATAAAGCATAAAATGACCCTCTTCTCTTCTGGGGTACAGCATCAGAGATCCTCCTTTCTGCTGGACCCCAGCACAGAGGAAGTTGCAGAGGACAATCCTCTCTGCTGAGGTACAACAATAGAGTACCCTCCTCTCTGCTGGGGTCCGGCAACAGAAGACCCTCATCTGCTGCTGATATCCAGCAGCAGATGCCCATCCTCTGCTTTTGGTGTCCGGCAGCATAAGACACTCCTCTCCGTTGGACCCCATCAGAGAGGAATCAGCAGAGGACCATCCTCTCTACTGGGGTACAGCAGTAGAGGACCCTCCTCTCTGTTGAGGTCCATCCCCAGAGGATCCGCCTCTCTGCTGGGGTCCAGCAGAGAAGAAGCAGCAGAGGACCCTCCTCTATGCTGGAGTCCAGAGGAGGACCCTCATCTCTGCTGGCGTCTGGCAGGAGAGGACCATCCTCTTCTGCTGGGATCCGGCAGCACAAGATCCTCCTCTCTGCTGCTGCCTGGCACCATAGGTTCCCCCTCACTGCTGTTTTCCTGCAGAGAGAAAGGAGCAGAGGACAATCCTCTTCTGTTGGACAATAAAGAAGGAAGCAGCAGGGGACCCTCAACTGCTGCTGGGTCTGGCAAACAGGGGACCCTCCTTTCTTCTGTGGTCCGGCAGCAGATGACACTCGTCCCTGCGGGGTTCGGGAGCAGAGGACCCTTCTCACTGCTGGGTCCAGCAGCAGAGGATCCTATTCACTGCTGGGGTCCAGCAGCAGAGGACCTTCCTCTCTGCTGGGGTCTGGCAGCAGAGGACCCTCCTGTCTGCTGTAGTGCAAGACCAGAGAAGCCTCGTCTTCTGCTGTGGTCCAGCAGCAGAGTAAACTCCTCTCTGCTGGGGTCCAGAAGCGGAGCACCCTCCTCTCTGCTGAGTTCCAGCACCAGAGGACCTTCTTCTCTGCTAGGATCCAGCACCAGAAGACCCTCCTCTCTGTTGGGTCCGACATCCGCGAATCCTCCTCTTTGCTTGCGTTCCGCAGTAGAAGACCCTCTTTTCTGCTGGGGTCCTGCAGCAGAGGACCCTCCTCTATTTTTGGGTCTGCCAGCAGAGGACGCTCCTTGCTGCTGGGGTCCAGCAGCAGAGAACCTTCATCCATGCTGGAGAGCCTTGGATGAGCGTCCTGCACTGAGTGCTGATGGCCACAAGAGGTCGCCCAAAGCCGCCGTTCGTTCTTTCTTTACTTTTTGTCTTTTCTTGTTTACACATTTATTTATTTTATTCCAAGGTCAGATATACAGAGAGGAGGAGAGACAGAGAGGAAGATCTTCCATCCGATGAGTCACTCCCCAAGTGAGACACAATGGCTGGTGCACGCCAATCCAAAGCTGGGAACCTGGAGCCTCTTCTAGATCTCCCATGTGGGTGCAAGTTTCCAAAACTTTGGGCCGTCTCTACTGCTTTCCCAGGCCACAAGCAGGGATCTGGATAGGAAGTGGAGCAGCCGGGATTAGAACCGGTGGCCATATGGAATCCCAGCGCGTTCAAGGCAAAGACTTTAGTTGCTAGGCTACGGCGCAGGGGCCCAAGCTGCCCTTTCTACCCCTGGTGTGCTCAGGCCTTCTGAGCTCTAGACAGTCCAACCTGAGCCATCCTAGCATCAGGTGGGGGTCCTGGACAGTATTCTGCTACATGTGCTGTTGAAAGATCAGGGCTCCAAGGTCGAACAGCCCACATACCAAAGCCCGGGAGGGAGGAGGACTTTTGGGGCCTAGCATCAGCCCAGGCCTCTGTGATAGGAAGTGTCAGGGTGCCTTTAACAGCAGGGCACTTAAAGAACCCTGGGAGATGGACTCTCACATCAGCATGCCCACAGGCCCTCAGGGAGCTGGAGTCCCATGCCTGCATCCTCAGAGCCCTCTGAGAGCTGGTGTTAAACACCAGCACACTGGGGTTGTACTTGGCCAGATGAGGTCCCGGGAAACCTTACCGCCACCCACATTCCTCGCAGAGCACCCTGAGATGCAGGCTCCGGGAATTCTTTGGCAAGTGGAGCAGCTCCTTGATGGGCTGCCAAGAGGGCTTCATGGACCTTTTTTTTTTTTTAATTACAAAGTCTGAGATACAGAGAGGAGGAGAGGAAGATCTTCCGTCCAATGATTCACTCTCCTAGTGAGCCGCAATGGCTGGTGCACGCCAGTCCGAAGCTGGGAACTTGGAACCTCTTCCGGCTCTTCCATGTGGGTGCAGGGTCCCAAAAATTTGGGCCGTCCTCGACTGCTTTGCCATGCCACAAGCAGGGAGCTGGATGGGAAGTGGAGCAGCCGGGATTAGAACCGGTGCCCATATGGGATCCCGGTGCGTTCAAGGCAAGGACTTTGGCCACTAGGCTACTCTGATGGGCCCCGGCTTCATGTATTTTTGCATGTGTTGGGTGGTGGTTAGGGTGATACACTACTCGGCCTGCCTTGGCCTAGCTGAGTGGTGTCTGGGCATGTGGGCTCCTAAGCCAGGAGCCAGGTGGATGGGCAAGTAGGCACCAGAGGTCACCAGCCATCTGCAATAGGAAGTCCCAGGCCCTAGCTGCTAAAGAAAGCACCCTGCAACATGCAGCCCTGCTGCCCAGCACATATGATGATGGCCAGGGAGCCACCAAGGCCCGCACAAGGTAGGGCTTTCAGGGCCTGTGCTTCCTGCACACAACAGGGTGCACAAAGCTGCCTTTCCTATCTCTAGCTAGCACTTGAGGGGTCAGCCATCCCTGTCATGTGCTTTGGAGGCAGGAATTTGGCCTCACAGCCTCCAGCCAGATGCTGCTGCCCTCTTGTTCACCAGGGAGTGCTTCACCCTCCTCCATGGATCCTTCTGGATTCAAGACTCTTCCTCCTGCTGGTCAGCTGTGGACCGTCGGCCGCCGCTGATGTGCCATCTTCCACAAGACATCCCAACAGCTGACATCTGTTCTTCACAGAGGTCCTTCTCCCCAGGACAGGTAGAGTAGCAACATGCCTGGATCCCTCGTCTGTACTGGCTGCTCTCACAGCACGGAACAGCATAAGTTGTGCAAGCCAGGGGGACAGGCACCTTCAGCAGCCTGGTGAAGGAGCTGCTGAAGGGTCCAGCAAGGATTGGTGTGGTGTGGTGTGGTGCAGGGTATTGTCCCAGTGGGTCAAGCCTCAGCCTGCCAGGTGGATGGCCTGTACGGGTGCTGCTTCAAATCCTGGCTGCTTCCCCTGCAGTCCAGCTCCCTGCCGATCCTCCTGGAAGAGCAGCGGAGGATGCTGCAGGGGCTTGTGCCCCTGTGCCCCTTTGGGAGATCTGGAGGGAACTCCTGGTTCCTGGGCTTGTCCTGACCCAGCCACAGCTGGCTCTGGTGGTGGTCCTTGGGGATGTGAGCCAGCAGATGCAAGAAAGATTCTGTCTCTCCCTCTCTGTTCCTCTGTGCTTCCAAGAAAAGAGGACAAAGGGAGGCAGGAGGGAGGAAGGAAAACACAGAAAGCTGCTGGCCTCCTGCGAGGGAGCATGCTGTGTGCTGTGCTGTGCTGTGACTCTAGACTGCTTTTAGCTGTCAATGCAGACCCCCAGGGCATGCATATGGCTTCCGTCATGGGACTTGTGTGCAAGCTCTAAAAAGAGTGTCCTTGAGAGCAAATGCCTCTCTGAGCTGGGGTGCTTCCACTGATTTGGCAGGAGAGCCTTGGATGAGCATCCTGCAGTGAGTCTGGGTGGCCACGAGGGTGCCCGATGCTGCCCTACCTTTTTTTTTTTTTTAAACAGATTTATGTATTTTATTCCAAAGTCAGATATACAGAGAGGAGAAGAGACAGAGAGAAAGATCTTCCGTCCGATGATTCACTCTCCAAATGAGCCGCAAGAGCCGGTCCCCTGGGGACCCACTCTGCTGGGGCCTCAGTGAGAGGGACCCTTGGCCCTCCCTCCATCCCCTCCCTATCTGCTGGGGCATCTGCAAGATGGTCCATCTCGTGAGCCCCTCTGCATGGGTCTCAGCGAGATGGTCCTCGTCGGACCCCCCTCTCTCTCTACCTGGGCTTCAGCTAGTGGGACCCCCAGCGACCCCTTCCTCGCTGCTGGGGCCCCAGTGAGAGGGTCCCCTCTGGAATCCCTCTGCTGAGGCCTCAGCAAGAGGGACCCCCGGTGCCACCTACACTCTCTGCTGGGGCCTCAGCGAGAGAGATCCTCAGAGTCCGACCTTCTCTCTGTGTTGGGGACTCAGCCAGAGGGTCCCCCTCAAGACCTCGTCTTCTCGGGCCTCAGTGAGAGGGACCCCTGAGTCCCACACTCTCTCTGCTGGGTCCTCCGTGAGAGGGTCCCCCTGGGGAACACCTCTCCTGGGGCCTCAGTGAGAGGGACACCCTCGGGACCCCCTCTGTTGGGGACTCAGCAAGGGGGAACCCTGGCGACCCCCTTTGCTTTGGCCTCAGCGATAGGGACACCCGGAGCCACCTAACCTCTCTACTGGGGCCTAGGCAAGAAGGTACCACTCGGGACCCGCTTTGTTGCCGCCTCAGCGAGATGGTACCCCCAGAACCCCCTCTCTCTCTGCCTGGGATTCATCGAGAGAGATCATCAGAGCCCGACCCTCTCTCTGTTGGGGACTCAGCCAGAGGGTCCCCCTCAGGACCCCGTCTTCTGGGGCCTCAGTGAAAGGAACCCCTGAGTCCCACTACCTCTCTGCTGGGTCCTCTGCAACAGGAACCCCAGAGCCCCACTCACTCGATGCCAGGGCTTCAGTGAGAGGGACTCACAACCACCCCCTTTCTCTCTCTCTCTCTGATTGGGACTCAGCGAGAGGGACTCACAACCACCCCCCTTCTCTCTCTCTCTCTGATGGGGCCTCAGCGACAGGGTCCCCTCGGGATCCCATCTGTTGGGACCTCATCGAGAGGGACTCCCTTGAGACCCCCTCTGCTGGGGTTTCAGCGAGAGGGTCCCCCAGCGCCCCCCTCTGCTGCTGCGGCCTAAGCGAGAAGGACTCCCAAGCACCCCTCCATCTCTGCTGGGGTCAGCGAGAGGGTCCCCAGCGGGACACCCCTTCCCTCTCTGCTGGAGCCTCAGCGAGAAGGTACCCCTCGGAACCCCCTCTGCTGGGGTCAGTGAGAGGTTCCTTCTCATAACCCCCTTTCTCTGCTGGGGCCTCAGCAAGAGGGTCACCCTGGGGACCCACTCTGCTGGGGCCTCAGCGAGAGGGTCACTCTTGGACCCTCGCTCTCTAACTGCTGAGACCTCAGGGAGAAGGTCCCCCTTGGGACCCACCTCTACTGGGGCCTCAGCGAGAAGGACCCTGTCTCTGCGCTGGAACCTCAGTGAGAAGGACCCTCCCAGCCAGAGCCTCTATCTCTGCTTGGGCATCTGAGAGAGGGTCTGCCTCCGGACCCCGTCTGCTGCGGCCTAAGCGAGAGGGACCCCCAGAGCCCCGCTCCCTAGCTGCTGGGGCCTCAGAGAGATGGACCCTCGAGCACCCCTCCATCTCTGCTGGAGCCTCAGCAGGAAGGTACCCCTCGGGACCCCCTCTCCTCGGGCCTCAGGAAGAGGGTCCCCCTCGGATACCCCCTCCGTCTCTGCTGGGGCCTCATCAAGAGGAACTCCCTTGAGACACCCTCTACTGGGGCCTCAGCGAGAGGGTTCCCCGGCGCCCCCTCCCTCGCTGCTGGGGCCTCAGCGAGAGGGTCTCCATAGGGACCCCCTCTGCTGGGGCCTCAGAGAGAGGGACACTTGGCACCCCTCTCTCTCTCTCTCTTTGCTGGGGCCCCGAGAGAAGTTAACACTTGGACCCCCCCTTCTCTCTGCTGGGGCCTCAGGGAGTGGACCCTCGCCCACCTCTCTCTGCTGGGGCCTCAGTGAAGGAGGCCCTAGCGACCCCCTCTGCTTGGGCCTCAGCGAGAGGGACCCCTGGCGACTCCTCCCTCACTGCTGGGGCCTCAGCAAAAGAGACCACTCAGGACCCCCTGTACTGGGGCCTCAGCGAGATTGTCCACCTGGGTACCTCCTCTGCTGGAGCCTCAGAGAGAGGGTCCCCCTCGGACCGCACATCTCTGTATGCTGGGACCTCAGCGAGGGTGTCCCCCTTGGGACCTCCTCAGCTGGAGCATCAGCAAGAAGGACCCTCACGCTGCTGGTGCCTCACCGAGAGGGTCCCACTCCGAACCCATTCTGCTGGGGCCTCAGCGAGAGGGACCCTCGTCTTCCTCTCTCTCTCTGTCTGTTTCTGCTGGGGCCTCAGCGAGAGGGTCCCCCTCGGGACTCCACTGCTGGGGACTCAGCAAGAGGGACCACCAAAGCCCCACTACCTAGCTGCTGGGGCCTCAGTGAGTGGGTCACCCTGGGGAGCCCCTCAGCTGGGGCCTCTGTGAGAGCGTGTTCCTCGGACCCTCCCTCTCTCTGCTGGGGCCTCTGTGAGAGGGTCCCACTCGGGACAACCTCTGCTGGGGGCTCAGCAAGAGGGACCCTCCCAGCCACAGCCTCTATCTCTACTGGGGCCTCTGAGAGAGGGTCCCCCTGGGGACCCTGTCTGCTGCGGCCTAAGCGAGTGGGACTCCCAGAGCCCCCCTCCCTAGCTGCTGTGGACTCAGCGAGACGAACCCTCAAACACCCCTCCATCTCTGCTGGGACCTCAGTGAGAGCGTCCCCCTCAGACACGCCCTCCTTCTCTACTGGAGCCTCAGCAGGAAGGTAACCCTCGGGACCCCATGTTCTCGGGCCTCAGGAAGAGGGTACCCCTCTCATATAACCCCTCTGTCTCTGCTGCAGCCTCAACAAGAGGGTCACACTCTGGAGCCCCTCTGCTGGGGCCTCAGCAAAAGGGACCCCGGCGCTCCCCTCCCTCGCTGCTGGGGCCTCAGAGAGAAGGTCCCCCTCGCAACCCCTTCTGCTGGGTCCAGAGCGAGAGGTTTTCCCTCGGGACCACCTCTGCTGGTGCCACAGTAAGATCGTCCCCCTTGGGACCTCCTCTGCTGTGGCCTCAGCAAGAGGGTCCCCCTTGAGACCCACTCTGCTGGGGCTTCAGGGAGAAGGTCCCCCTTGGACCCTACCTTCCTCGCTGCTGGGGCCTCAGTGAGAAGGTCCCGATCGGGACCCACTCTGCTGGGGCCTCAGTGAGAGAGACCCTTGCCTCCCCATCCCCTCCCTATCTGCTGGGGCATCTGCAAGATGGTTCATCTCGGGAGCACCTCTGCCTGGGTCTCAGTGAGATGGTCCTCCTCAGACCCCTTTCTCGCTCTCTACCTGGGCTTCAGCTAGTGGGAACCCCGGCAACCCCTTCCTCGCTGCTGGGGCCTCAGCAAGAGGGACCCCCGGTGCCACCTACACTCTCTGCTGGGGCCTCAGCGAGAGAGATCCTCAGAGCCCAAGCCTCTCTGTGTTGGGGACTCAGCCAGAGGGTCCCCCTCAAGACCCCGTCTTCTGGGGCCTCAGTGAGAGGGACCCCTGAGTCCCACACTCTCTCTGCTGGGTCCTCTGTGAAAGGGTCCCCCTGGGGAAAACCTCTCCTGGGGCCTCAGTGAGAGAGACCCGCTTGGGACCCCCTCTGATGGGGACTCAGTGAGGGGGAACCCTGGCGACCCTTCCCTCTCTGCTGGGGCTTCAGCGAGAGGGTCCCCCTTGGGACCCGCTCTGCTGGGGCCTCAGCGAGGGGGAACCCCGGCAACCCCCTCTGCTTGAGCCCCAGCTAGAGGGACACCCAGAGCCACCTTACCTCTCTGCTGGGGCCTAGGTGAGAGGGTACCACTCAGGACCCCCTTTGCTGGGGCCTCAGCGTGAGGGACACCCGGAGCCCCCTTCCCTCTCCGTTGATGCCTCAGCAGGAGGGTCCCCCTCGGGTCCCCCTCTGCTGGAGCCTCAGTGAGAGTGTCCCCCTCAGAACCTTCCACTCTCAATGCTTTGGGCTCAGCGAGAGGATTCCACTCAGGACCCTCTCTGCTGCTCCCTCAGCGAGAGGGTCTCCCCAGACCCCCCTCTCTCTCTCTGCCTGGGCCTCATCGAGAGAGATCATCAGAACCCGACCCTCTCTCTATTGGGGACTCAGCCAGAGGGTCCCTCTCAGGACCCCATCTTCTGGGGCCTCAGTGAAAGGAACCCATGAGTCCCACTACCTCTCTGCTGGGTCCTCTGCGAGAGGGTCCCCCTGGGCACCACCTCTCCTGGGGCCTTAGCGAGAGAGGGACCACCTTGGGACCCCCTCTCCTAGGGCATCAGCATGAGGTTTGGCCTCAGACCACCCTCCCTCTCTGCTGGGGCCTCAGCGAGATGGTCCCTCTTGGGACCCCCTCTGCTCTTGCCTCAGCGAGAGTCCCCCTCCGACCTCCCCTCTCTCTGTGCTGTGTGCTCAGTGAGAGGGTCCCACTCAGGAACCCCTCTGCTGGGTCCTCAGCCTGAGGGTCCCCCTCGAAATCCTTCTCCATCTCTGCTGGGGCCTCCGTGAGAGGTTCCCCCTCAGGCAGGTATATTATGCCTTTATATATTATGTAAGTATGTTAGTATTTGTGAAGCACCCCTCTCTTTATCTTGTCTTTCTGCTATGAGCACCAGGTTCCGACATTTCCTGCCAGTTTCTATTTTAACCAGACTATCAGACTGTCTGGTGTGTGACCCCAGCTGTTGGGGGTCTGGCCCTCCCTTTATAAATAGCATAATCTCTGCCCGTGCTTTTGCTTATCATTCTCCTGTTATTACCACAGGGAAAATACCCACCTTCTCTACGTGGCAGCTTTGTGGGGTTGGGACATGCAATGGCATGCACCCCGTTTTCCCTTCTTTAGGAATGCAATGATTCCTGTGGAATCTATTAGTTCCATCATTCGTCTGAACTTGAGGACTCGCTTACATAGGTGAACCTCAGCTCCTTGAATTTGAAGCTTGTGTCTGCCTGTGTTATCCCCATGTTTCTCTCTCACATACAGAAAACACCTCTGAAGTAAATGACACCACGTTCCAGTGCACCCTGACAGCGTCCTGGAATGGCAATTGCAATTCTGCTGTTCTTCAGCCCCTGCCCTGAATCCTGCCTGTGCCTGTTGGGACTGACGGAGAGGCCTCTGTTGGCCTGATAAAGAATAAAACAGACTGGCATAATGGCAACCACCATAGCCAGTACATCAGCAGCTGCCACCACCAGTTACCTTGGTGACAATGAACAAGGTTGCGGTACAGACTGCCAGAGTTATGGAACAATAGGACTTTACTGATGTACATGAGCAGGTGGGCACCCTTGTGTTGTAACTGCGGGTTGATCTGTTGGCAGAGGAACAGCACAGGCTGTGAGATTGGGTCTAGGCCTCTTGCACCCCATCGTATGCCTTTTTGTGTGCAACACCTATGCAAGTGCAAAATGCTTCCCAAGCCCTGGAACTGCTGTCTGCTCGTTGCTACCGAGCTAAAGATACTCCTATGGTCAGGGCCTCTTGTTCCCCATCATATGCTTTATGTATGTTTCACCTGTGTAGTGCTATGTTTTCCCAAGCCCGGGAACTGCTGTCTGCTCGTTGCTACCAAGCTAAAGATACTCCTATGGTCAGGGCCTCTTGTCCCCCAGCATATGCTTTATGTATGTTTCACCTGTGTAGTGCTATGTTTTCCCAAGCCCGGGAACTGCTGTCTGCTCGTTGCTACCGAGCTAAAGATACTCCTATGGTCAGGGCCTCTTGTTCCCCATCATATGCTTTATGTATGTTTCAGCTGTGTAGTGCTATGTTTTCCCAAGCCCAGGAACTATTGTCTGTTATTTTACAATGCTGTCATTTTTATTTAAAGTAACAAAATAGTTTTCCAGTGATTGTTTTCATGAAAATCAGATGCTTTTGAAGAAATAACTGGCATTAAAAAAAAACGTGTACAGTTACTCTGGAGAAACCTCAGACTACCTCTGCTCATTGTCTTTCTTTCTGGAAATCCTAGAACTCGGATTAAACAGGTTGGGATTCATTTTCAACCGTCATGTCAGGAGTTCTGTTTGTCTCTTGACATGTTTTGCACCTCCATGCTCTACAACGTCTTTGATCTCTGTTTACTAATGGTGGGAAATGCAGCCTCCTGGTGGTGTTGTAGGGCTCAGGAGCCCTGGAGGTAGTTGGAGAGGCTCAGCTACCGCACCCCCACCCGCCAGCCCCAGCTAGACTTAAACTGCAGGCTTTTGTCATTCTACAAGTAAAAGGAGAGACAGATGAACAGTAGGACAAAAGGACAGTCCTCACTCAGATATGTGTGCAGGCAATCTCAAAAGGGACAATTTCCCCACCTGGCTGGGGTTACATTTTCCTTCTAGCATAAGGAGTGTAGCTATAGTATGTGTGGTGAGCTCCTTATGCTGGTTAAGGACACCTGGTACCTGATGCAAAGTGAGGCTTAGCTGCAGGATGCAGAGCAGGGGTGCTGAGGCTTTGGCCATGTGGAAACAGCCTGGAGGAGATGGCAGTGCAGATGGCTAGGGTGTTGGCAGTATTCAGCTTCCTGTCCCTCACTGTTTGCCTGCTTTGCCCATGTCAATTATGTCTAATTGACTAAATCTATTGACTTGGTAATACTTTGTGTATAAAATTTCATTTCCAGAAGTTCTAGTAGATCATTTTCAAGTCTATGTCTTTTGCTTCTGCTTCTAAATCTGCTTGTATTTTATTGCTTTAAAGACAATGTTGATCACATTTCCCATGGTTACTGTTTCTCAATGTGCAATTCGTGGATCTACTTCTGCTTTTTCTCACTCTTGATATCCTATTTCCTGGTGTACCTAATCTTTCATACAGCTTATTTTGCAAGTTTGTATATAGCAATAAATGTGGAGGTCTCAGAAAACTAACCTCTCTGGAGAGGATTTACCTCTTCCCTACCCACCTGCAACCCCCTCATTGATGCTCAGGACTTGAAATTAATTCCCTTAAACTGTGATCCCAAGGACCCAGCACAGTGGCCTAGTGGCTAAATCATTGCCTGGAAGTCACCAGGATCCCATATGGGTGCCACTGCATGTCTGCTGCTCCACTGTCCATCCAGCTCCCTGTTTGCAGCCTGGGAAAGCACTATAGGATGGCCCAGATCCTGGGGACACAGAAAAAGCTTCTAACTCCTGGCTTCGGATCAACTCCGCTCAGGCCATTGTCACTTTATCAGCAGATGGAGGATCTTCCTGTTTTTCCTTCTCTGTATAGATCTGCCTTTACAAAGAAAAATCTTTAAAAATACATCTATATAATCTCGGGCTGGAAGGGGTATATGAGGACTCTACTGTGGCTCATTTATTCTAGCTGATGTCCAGTGGAAACTTTTTTGAGTGTGTCTGCTAGTAGCTTCTCAACTTCCAGCAGACACAGGGCTCTGATGTCTGACCCTCTCCTAAACGTCACTTCCAAATGTGTTCAGGTCACAGAGCCCACAAAAGCAGCTCTCAGGTTTTATCGCATGAGGTTCTTTCTTGTCCTGTCAGTTTTTGCCAGATACTGTTTTGCCAGGTTTTCAATTGCTAAGAAAGATGCTTTAAATTTAGCTTTACTGCTTATCAGTGAGAGTAGATCCAAATAATTAAGCCTGACTTGACTAGAAATGAGATGTCACATCTCAATATCTTAAAGCAATAGAAAAAGTAATGGTGATTTTGAGTATCATAGTAATGTTGCTATGAAGTTAGAAGATCAGGTGGAAGCAAGTACTGTGTACCATTGGATTTTCTTCCACTGAGACTCAGTTGAAGAAAAATCCATGGAGATGGTTTGCTTTGATGGATTTGAGATCATCTGTAAGAGAGGGTAAAAAGTTCTGGCAAAGTGCAATTGAAATAGAAGTTTGGTGCAAAAGAAAAAGCCCTAAAATCCATGAACCCAGTGGTCTTCAAGTTTTTGAAAAAAATTACAAAAAACTGCAGAGATTTCCAGCGTTTTTTTTGCACTTGCAGTTAATTTCCATTTTTTCCCATTGGTGTTTTGAAGTGCACTCACACAAACATTGTTGTAGACTCTTCCCCTGCCAACCTATCAAAACTGTTGGGAAAAAAATAAGGTTTTTGGTTTAAAAGTACATTTACTTAGAGTGTTCCTTTTTATCTTTAATTTTTTTTAAAGATTTATTCATTTTATTACAGCCCAAGGTCCTGAATTCGTTCCAAAGGGCAGACTGCAAGCATGCGCCTCCCTTTTGCATGACTGGTAAGTCTAGAGCTGCTTCTTGGCTCCTGTTTTATTTTATTAATTTTTTTAAAGATTTATTTATTTTTATTGCAAAATCAGATATACAGAGAGGAGGAGAGACAGGGAGGAAGATCTTCCATCCAATGATTCACTCCCCAAGTGAGCCGCAATGGCCGGTTTGCGCCAATCTGAACCCGGGAACCAGGAAACTCATCCAGGTCTCCCATGCGGGTGCAGGGTCCCAAAGCATTGGGCCATCCTCAACTGATTTCCCGGACCACAAGCAGGGAGCTGGATGGGAAGTGGAGCTGCTGGAATTAGAACCGGTGCCCATATGGGATCCCGGGGCTTTCAAGGTGAGGACTTTAGCCACTAGGCCATACCACCAGGCACTTTACCCTTAATTTGTGTTTGTTATTGCCATGAGAAAAGTTTTGTCCGAGTCATAAACAGTACCTACTCGTGCAATAAGGGAACTGATCAAACTTGCAGCGATAGTTTGTACATAAAGAGACTGCTGATCTTTGGCTTCATGGTAATAGAGCTATGGTGAGTCACTGGCTTAGAGAAGCCTTCGGACAAGGCCAGCAGTCATGCATCACAGCATGTGGCCGGATATGGGGGAGAGAGTTGGAGAAGGATTTATTAAGTAATTGTCCACTATTTGAGCAGTTTAGGTCCATAAAGAGTGACTGGTCCAGTCTGGGATGCCTACATTTAAATTAGAGAAAAATAAAGAGGAACATGTTGAGAAATGCCGGCTCTGTTACCCTCTTGTTGTGTCACTTTGCTGGCAAGGACAAAAGGAACTATTCAGCTATTTTCCCATAACAAAGTTAACATTGTATAAAGAATATATGTGGAAAAGAAATATTTGTGAACCTGTACTTTTCATACTGTCTATGAACTAAGGGACCTACAGATAAGCCATCCTATTCTTAGATTTCAAATTTGAGAAATATTCACTTAATATGTAGGGAATCCAATTTCTGATTAATACTTTGCAAGTGGATCCACAGATGGCAACAACAATGCTGCGTTCTGCATGCCAAGTGTTACACCAAGCACACTATCACTGACTTTCAGAAGGTAGGAATCAGTGATCCTATTCAACAGATGAGAAACAAAGGCACAGAGAAGCTTCTTGACAAATACA
The DNA here is from genome assembly GCF_030435755.1 of Ochotona princeps. Taxonomy (NCBI): domain Eukaryota; kingdom Metazoa; phylum Chordata; class Mammalia; order Lagomorpha; family Ochotonidae; genus Ochotona; species Ochotona princeps. The sequence continues at coordinate 143,554,361 of NC_080833.1, forward strand.
TGAAGTGCTCATAACTCATTTTGGCTCATGGAAAGCTGTAACTCGAATCCTACTTCACATAGCAGAAACACCAAAACTAGGGAACCTAAGGTAAAGCGCCAGGGCAGGGGAGGTCGTGGGGAGGGATGTTGGGTGGCAAAGTCCAGGCTTCACATTTTGTTTTCCTACTTGCTAAAGGCATGTGATTAAGTTAGTTCCTGATACTATTATGGTTAAACTGTTTAAAATATCATCCCTAGGCAAATGTTGGCAGAGATTAAGATGATGCTGGAGGACTCCTGTAGCCCATATCATGGGGTCTGGATTCCAATGCCGCTTCAACTGCGGGCTCTAAACTTCATCTTTTTTTTTTTTTTTGCTTTTGTTTTGTTTTTGTTTTTTTTTTTATTAAATTTATTCATAGGAACTGTGATTCTCCCCACACTTCCCCACACCCTCCCCCCATGGTGGGTTCCTCCCCCTTGTTGCGTAACCATAGTTCAAGTTCAGTTGATATTCCCTCTTAGCAAGCATATGCCAAGTATACTAACTTCATCTTAATGAACCCTGGAAGTAACCAAGTGATAATCTGAACAGCTAGGTTGCTGCCATCCGCATACACCTGGGGATGGATATCTGACAGCTGCCTTTGGTCTGACCTAGCCCATGCTGTGGCAGACATTTTGAGATTAAATCGGTTAATAGAAAATCTTTCTCTATTCTCTTACTCTCCTCTCTTTTTTGTAAAGTTTTATTTAACTGGAATACATTCCTTGTATTTTACTTAAAGTTAAGAGCATAATGAGATTTCCCAACCAGTCTAGCCTTCTGCCACACTCTCACCTTTTCTCCTCCTTCCTTTATAATTTTTGTTTAACTTTTCACTGCAGCATACTTTGAGGTTATAACCACAAGTTTAATCCTCCATTAAAGAATTCCACAAGTAGTAAGTAGAAAAACCACTATTTCTCAAGAATACAGATGAGGGTTATAAACATTAATCAAATCTCAAGGTGTCAGTTTCAGTCATATTCCACTTCTGTACTTTGTATTAGCTAACAAACAGGAAGGAAACCATTTGTCTTTGGGGGACTTTTTTATTTCAGTAAGTATAAGAGGCAAGTGTCTACTTGCCTCCATTCTTTCAAATAAAGAATAAAATTTAAAACAGCCATCCTTCTTGATCAGTCATCCCTTCCCATGGGAGAAATATACTGTGACTTCTTGTGTGTGTGTGTGTGTGTGTGAGACAGAGAGAGAGCGAGAGAGAGAGCGAGAGAGAGAGAGAGAGAGAGAGAGAAGATCCTCTTAAAATATCTATTTCCATCTCATCAGAAACCAGGGAGTTGGAGCAAATGAGGCACTTGGAAGGCTGACGGGAAGGTACTGAGGGGAGCTAAGTAACTTGGGAGTGATGTATAGGACGAAAGCATTTGCCAGCATCCTCTCCGACGTCTTACAGGACTGAAAATTATTCAATAGCATAAAACTATCAATAAGTGCTGACTATAAATTTTGGTTTGTGGAAAGAGCCAGAGACTGAAATCACATTGTCTAACCTCAAAGAACTCCAAAAACATGACTGTAATTCTCAGTTGCAGTCTACTGAGAGTTGGGTAGGAGAAGCGAGGCCAGTTCCCTGAAGCCTTGGAAAGATTGACTGTGTGATGCCATGTTTTCTATTGCAGAAAACAATGCACAAGTCCCCTACCAATGCCAAACGGACATCAACAAATCAAATATTCTGAATGTATGTTTTTGCTTAGTTCCCTGGTAATCTTACCTTAAGAACAAGGTCTACTGCAGTCACTGGGCAGATTTTTCTTTTTTTCAGTCAAGCAAAATGAAGGAATTGTTGGAATATCATGCTTTGCTGCCAGAAACTCTCAATAAGATGAACAGTTCCAGTGAAATACATTGCCAGAGGGATTGTGTCTGCTATCGTTTGAACAGATGTTGAACTACTTACCTGCAGATGTGCAGGAAATCATGTGCAAAACCATGCTGTACTCACTTGCTACTATTTTACATGTAAACGCATTCTATGGCTTATCAGGATCTTTAACCATAAACATTTGAGTGACAAATCTCCAACTGGACCCGGAGCAGTAGCCTACTGACTAAAGTCGACACCTTTGCAAGTGCCAGGATCCAACAGGGCTGCTCGCTCACTTGTATCCCGGCTGCTCCACTTCCCATCCAGCTTCTTGCTTGTGACCTGGAGAAGCAGTCAAGGCCAGCCCAAAGCCTTGTGGCCCTGTACTGGCATGGGAGACCTAGAAGCTTCTGGCTCAGCTCCAACTGTTGCAATCACTTGGAGTGGCTCAGCAAATGAAAGATTTTTCTGTCTCCTCATCCTCTCTGTAAATCTGACTTTACAGTAAGAATATTTTTTTAAAGATTTATTTATTTTTTTGGGGAAGCCAGACATGTAGAAAGGAGAGAGGACAATCTTCTGTCCAATGATTCCTTCGGCAAAGTGGCCGCAACAGCTGGAGCTGAGCCGATCTGAAGCCAGGAGCCCAGGACCTCCTCCAGGTCTCCCACGTGGGTGCAGGGTCCCAAGGCTTTGGGCCATCTTCACCTGCTTTCCCAGGCCACAAGCAGTGAGCTGGATGGGAAGCAGGACTGCCAGGACTAGATGCAGTGCCCATATGGGATTCCTGCACATTCAAGGCGAGGACTATAACTGCTAGGCCACCTCACCAGGTCGAAAATCTTAACTCTCCAACTAAAATACTGAAGGCCAGTACATTGTGAGCTGAACATATCCCATGTTGGTATCCCATTCCTAAACCAATGCTGGCCTTTTTTTCAAGGATAACTAGGCTGTCAGAATTACTCCATATGCACAGGGCTGAAACTTCCTAAACACACACGCAAGCAAGAATTGTAAAGAAAGATGGCTTGTGTGAGCATGAACTTCACCCCATTAAGGTTCTTAAATAGTTATCTGCTTTTAGCTCATTTCCTACTAAAAATTCAAATGTCTCAATTTTCCATTAGGCTGTTACAGCTTCGTCTGTTAAGCATAGCCCCGCGTTCCCTAGCATCACCTAGTAGATCATTCTTGATCTCGGAGCTTCTGACGAGCTGTGTGGATTCCAAGTGAGATTTGCCTTACTGGAATTATGCATACATGTCAGTAAGGATTGTTTTCCATCATTTAGGGACCAAGTGATTTCTAGAAAAGCCATAATGTTGAGAGTACTTCCAAAGTTATTTACTGTTACGGCATGGTAGAGAAACTGACACGTGCATTGGACTAGACGTTAATTTGTCAGCATTGGCCAGCAACATTCCTCGTGTAGACAAACGTGGGAGTAATGCTCAAACGCTCAATACCGAGATAGGAGAAGATCAGACAAGGATGAAAGTCTGGCACTTCTCTGCCTCATGGAGGTGTTTGAGGAAGTAGGAAGTGGGATGCTTCACAAAGTCCGTAAAAATGGAGTCAAAAGAGAAGTTTCCATGCAGACTTGAAATCCACATGTTGGCTTTCATGATCATTCTCCACAAACATTTTAAAGACTGGTTGAAAGAGACAGTGTATGTGAGTTCTATAGCTCACCAATGTTAGGAAAAGTACACCTGTTCCTGGTTAAGTACCCAACTTGTGAGAATTCCATAATTTTTAGCTTGTATTTTCTGCCTTCTGGCTAGATGTGTTTTGGATTTTTATTCTTTGGGCAGGTGTGGGTAAAAAGTGGGAAATTAATGATGATCAAATTAGACAATGGACCTACTTATTAGCTCTAGAGGAAGTCTAACTACAATGAAAATTAGACTTGTGGATTATTTGAGTTACAATTCCCTCAATTTTTTTATGAAGTACGTTGCATTAAGTGACAGTTTCATAGGCTCTGGGATTCCCCCAACCTCTCCCCGTGCCATCCCCCCATGGTGGATTGTTCCACCTTGTTGCAGTATTACAGTTCAAATTAAGTCAAGATTCTTTCACAGCAACCATATAGTTTGCATAGTGTCCAGCATCTTATTGTCCAGATAAACTCCAGGTTTCTTGGGGAGACCATCTCTGGTCTGAAAATAGAGCTGGCAGAATATCATCCCAATCAATTAAAAGCCACAACAAAACATCAGCAACAATTTACAACATTATGGAGTTAATTGACATGGTATTGAGTAATCAGTACGTTAAAATGCAAGTTCTTAACCACATCCTGTGAGTACTTCATTGGCATTTCAATTTTAGTTTACACACGGAACCAGCTTGTATACACCTTAAAATGGCTATAGGGTACTATTCAGCTGTTTCATGTCTATTTTCATTGGAGTATTTAGCAGTTTATAGAGTTAAAACATAATGTTGCTGAACTTGGCAGATTTTAGGATAGTCTAAACTGGCTTATAACTCTGACAAAGCTTATAACTCTGTCAACAGTTGAGGTGCAGACCAGTTTTAGAAGAGGTGTGCAGAGAAATCTTCAATGCCTTAGTGAGGAGTAACCAATCTTTGTGTCCTGCCTAGTAAGGTATGTGTGAGTCTACGCCGACCATTTCCTCCTGGTTCTAAGCTTTTCTTGTTGTTCTGTATCCTAATTTTTTTTTGGGGGGGGGTCTCTGCAGCGACCCTGATGGTCCTTGCAGGAGAGGGTGGGGATCCAAAGTTGGAACTAAGTAAGGATCAGAGAAAGCTCCTCTCCCTAGTCCCAAAGGAAGTTTACTGCTCTTCTGTTTCTGCAGACTGCTCAGGGCTCCTGGCTGTTGTTCCGATGACCTTGGATCCTGCCAGGAAGGATTTGGGCTTCTTCCATCCCATGTGGGAGATCCAGACGGGGGTGGATGACCTCAGAATTCGCAGGCTCCGAAGGCACTCCAATTCCCTATGTTCTTCTTGGCGGTTGGGATATAGTCCTTGGTGCCCGTAGTGATAGTCCTTGGTGAGGATCCGGGAGTCTACAGGGTTGGGATACAAGCCTCCTCCTGTCCACCTGCTCCACTCTGGGGTGCCCCCCTGCTCTGTGTGTACGACCTGTTAAGAGATTGCCAGGATCGCTCTTGATTCCCCCTATATGTCTTTGTAGTTTGAGTTACTTGTTCCATTCCTGACAGGTTATGCTTCACGTCTTCCTCACATTCTAAGCAGATGGAAGATTTCTCTGCTCTCCCACCCCATTTCCAAGTAGCATAGGGTCTTAAAAGTATATCAGGTTTTACAATTCTTTGATGTAGATCATAAGCAGTTTGACTCACATTGATTGTTGGTTCATTGGTTACATCACAATATCTTATTGCATGAGCTACAGACTGTTTGGGCTTGGAATAATACTACAATTTACAGGTACTGTTTTTCGAACTGGCATCATTTCATCTTAAATTAAGGCAAATATGTGGTATCTAACCTTCTGGAATTGGTCATTTCCCTTAGCATTATGGTTTCCAGTTGGGCCCATTTGGCCACAAAGAACTGCATTTTGGTTTTTTTAATAGCTGAATAGTATTTCATGGAGTAGATGAACCATAGCTTTCTTATCCAGTCTTCTGCTGATGGGCATTTTGGTTGCTTCCATGTTTTTGCAATTACTGATTGTGCTGCTATGATCATAGGGGTACATGTTTGTTTCTCATGAAACAGATGTTTTGGATGTATTCCTATAAGTGCTATTGCTGGATCATACGGTATGTTGATTTTGAGTTGTGTGAATGTTCTCCATACTGATTCCATAGAGGCTGTACCAACCTGCAGTCCCACCAACAGTGGAGTAGGGTTCCCTTTTCCCCGGTTCCTTGCCAGCAGGTCTTGTTGGTGTTTCTTTGTATGTGTGCCATCCTTACTGGCATTAGGTGGTACCTCATTGATGTTTTCATTTGGATTTCCCTTATTGCCAAGGAACTTGAGCATTTTTTCATATGTATTTTTGGTTAGGTTTATCCCAGATACTTCATAGTTTTCTGTTATTTTGAATGATATCTTGCTGATTAGATCCCTTTCCATCTTGGGGCTGTTTGCATACACTATAACTGTTTTTCGTTACGTCATTTTGTACCCTGCCACTCTACCAAACTCTCATATAAGTTCTAGCTGTCTTTGTATTGAGTCTCTTGGCTCTTGTAAAGAAACATAACACATCGCCATGGAGGAAAAAGACACGAGGTGTAGTTAAGCGAGGGAGTGAAAGTGAGGGTTTGTTCTTTGTGGCAGACTGTAAGAACAAAAGGTGAATTTTTGAATATTTTTCACCATTGCAAAGAATCTTACTGGTAAAATAATGCACCAGTCAAAACCTGATAGTTCCAATTGTTTGCATGTAATAGTTAGCAGACGCCTGTCTCCATAATTTTCTCATTAAATCAGTCTGAATGTTCCACAACAATTAAAATCCTCATGTTTTAAGTTTCTGGTTACTTGAATATATAAGGTAGTCATAATTTTAAGTGCAACTTTTTACATTTTTAAGATCAATTGACACAAATATGCTTCCACGGGGACTCTGCAAGGGTTTGCTGCATGTAAAAGAAACATTGGGTAGTGATGAAATGGGGGTGAATAGATCTAGTTACGTAGTTCCTTGGATAATTTCTATGTGGTGAAACACTCAAATTCCTTCCATCTAGCTTTATATGTATTAACTGTATGTTATATATAATGTGTAGACGCGTCCACATATGTATGTACACACAGCATGTTATTGGTAACTGTCATCACCTTGTCATACTATAGAACACCAGAACTTAGTTCTTCTACCCAGCCATTACTTTCAACTTGTCCGTCAGACTTCTCCCATTTTTCTATCCCTCTCCCTTCTTCCCCCCAATCTGTGATATTATTCTAAATTCACATGAGATCAACTTTAAATTCCAAACAATGTTTCAAAAAGTTTGTAGAAGACAGAATTAAAGATCTGTTTATCTTGATGAAAAAGGTCTTAAAATTTGCGTTTTTTGTAAAATGAACACCATGAATGCATATACAGTTCTTCACAATAGTCCCTAGTGACCTTTCACCTTTCTCTAGTGTTGGTTAGATTTCGTTTCTCAGCTCTCCTCTAATTTCTTTTCACTGTTTTTAACATTTATTTTATTTTCATTACAAAGTCAGATATACAGAGAGGAGGAGAGACAGAGGAAGATGTCCCATCCGATGATTCATTCCCCAAGTGAGTGCAATGGCCCATGCTGCACCGATCCGAAACCAGGTGCCTGGAGCTGCTTCCAGGTATCCCATGTGGGTAGCAGGGTCGCAAGGCTTTGGGCTGTCTTTGACTGCTTTCCCAAGCCACAAGTGGGGAGCTGGATGGAAAGTGGAGCTGCTGGGATTAGAACCAGCACCCATACAGGATCCTGGAGCGTTCAAGGCAAAGACCTTAGCTGCTAGGCCACACCGCCGGGCCCAGCTCTCTAATTTCATTTCAATGTTTTGTTTCTAGGTTAGTCTATAAGTTTGCTGGTTTTATTTCTTTTTGAAATAACCTTTGTTTCACTGATCTTTCATGTTTTTCTCTTCATTTACTGGTTTGATCTTTATTTCTTTACTAACTTTAGGATTTAGTTTATTCTGCCTTCTCTAGATACCCAAAATGCACCTAACCTGTTTGAAACCTTTCCATTTTTTTTATGTAGGCATTTAATGCTTCAACCTTTACTTAGTATTTCTTTAGATGTCTTATGTAAGGTTTGAAATGCTGTATTTTCATTTCATTCAATTTTTAAGTTTTCTTTTGGATTCTTCCACATTTCTTCTTTGGATTTCAGGATCATAATATTTAATCTGCAGATGGTTTTGTTTTCAAGATTTATTTGAAAGGCAGATGTTACAGAGAGAAGATTTTCTGTCCACTGGTTCACTCTCCAAATGGCTGCCATGGCCGGAGCTGAACCAATCCCAAGCCAAGAGCCAGGAGCTTCTTTGAGGTCTTCCACACAGGTGCAGGGTCCAAGCACGAGAACTATCCTCCACTGCTTTTCCAGGCCATAAGCTGAGGGCTACATGGGAAGTGAGGCCCCCGGAACATGAACCAGTGCCCACATGGATGCCGGTGTGCAAGGTGGAAGATTAGCCTCTTGAGCCACAGGGCCCGCCCCTCAATCTATGGCTTTATAATTACCAAATTTGTCTGGATTTATATTTTTGTGATTAGAAAAGATATGATGTACTTTTTGTTGTGGTTTAATATGTGGTCTTAGAGGAAGTTTAGTGTATTCAAGTACATATTCTAAAGCTATTGCAATGAATGCTGTGTCAGTGTCTGTATACCCTAGAACTGTGGTTTTTCTTTTTTTTTTTTTTTTTTTTTTTTTGGTTTTGTTTTTGTTTTATTTTTGGCTTGACTGACATGTTAGTTGATTCCTTAACTCCACTTTTCTTGATCTGGAGCTTGACTCTCCCTTCAGATATGTATGTGTTTTTTAAAAAGATTTATTTTGTTACAAAATCAAATATACAGAGAGGAGGAGAGATGGAGGAAGATCTTCCATCTGATGTTTACTCCCCAAGTGAGCACAATGGCCGGTGCTGCACCGATCCAACCAGGAACCTCCACCAGGTCCCCCATGCAGGTGCAGGGTCCCAAGGCATTGAGCTGTCCTCGACTGTTTTCCCAGAGCACAAGCAGGTAGCTGGATGGAAAGTGGAGCTGCTGGGATTAGAGCTGGCATCCATATGGGATCCCGGGGCATTCAAGGCGAGGACTTTAGCCACTAGGCCACACTGCCGGGCCCTCCCTTTAGATATAATAAGGCTTTTTAAGAAAATGACATGCTGTGGCATTGGATATATAGTACCCAATCTGTACTATCTTATTGTTGAATTAATTCCTTGATCACTATCTGATGATCTTTGTATCTTTTTATAGCTTTTGGCTGAAGTGTATTTTGTCTAATGCACTACTCCTGCTTGCTTTAGGTTTCCACTTAGGTAGAACATTTTTTTCCATCTTTTCACCAGTGTGTGTCTTTACTAATGAGTTTCTTAAGGTACATATCCTTGGTTATTTTTTAATCCATTTAGCCAAACTATATCTTACCTGGGAGTGTGGTCCATTGACTTTCAAAGTTGTTGCTAATAAGTAGTAACAGTAAGTAGCTGTTATTAGTAAGTAATCTATGCACTTAAAAATTAGTTGGTTTCTTCTGAGTATTCTTCATCCAGTTATGGGTGAGCTTCAAAGTTTTCCATTTTGGGCCCAGCACAATAGCGTAGTGGTTAAAGTCCTCACCTTTCACATGCCAGGATCCCATATGGGCACTCTTTCTAATCCCGGCGGCTCTGCTTCCCATCCAGCTCCCTGCTTGTGGCCTGGGAAAGCAGTCAAGGATGACCCACAGCCTTGGGACCCTGCACCCACATGGGGGTCGGCGCTCCTGGCTTTGGACTGACTGAGCTCCAGCCATTGCGGCCACTTGGAGTGAGCTGTCGGACGGAAGATCTTCCTCTCTGTCTCTCCTCTCTGTATATCTGACTTTGTAATGAGAATAAATAGAAGTTTTGCATGTTCTCATGATGCTAGCCTGCTACCTTTTATTTGCTTCTGTCTGTACATTTCCCTCAAACAAGTTTTAGGAGGCCAGTTGATTCTGATGACTTTCCTGACTTTCACTCATTTTGGAGAATATTTAAGTTATAAAGGATAGTTCTACTCAGCCAAGTATTTTTGGCTGATAGGCTTACTTTTTCTTCACAACTTGAGCTAAACCATTCAATTCCCTCTTGGCCTATAGAATTTCTGTTTGACAATGTTGTTCATTTAGTGGAGGTCCCCTTGAAAACGACAGTGCTTTCCTTTTGAGAATGAACAATTGTTTGCACTTAAAAGAGCTGGACCACATAGGTCAAGGGAACGTGGATCTTTTCTGATCCTGTCAATTGACATCCTATAGGCCTTCTGTATTTGGAGGTGTACTTATTAAGATCAGGGAAGTTATGAGCTGTTTCATTGAATATGCAGCATACTCTCTTCCTCTCAGGAATTCCAAGAAAGTGTTCATTTCAGTAAGGTCTCAAAGCTCTCGGGCTGCTTTCATTCCCTTTCTCACATTTTTTTAAAAGCTGGCTAGAAAATATTGAACCTGTCTTCAAGTTCAAATATTTTTTAATTCTGTTGATCCTCATTTATCTTGACTTTCAACTATTTTCATTTTTAATTTTTCTTTAAGAAATACTTGATTTGCAAGGTAGATAAAGAGGGGGAGACAGATCCTCCATCTCAATGGCTGACATCAAGGCCTGGGCCACTGGATAGCCAGAGCCTGGAGCTCTGTCCCTCTTGTAGCTGACAGGGACCCAAGTACCTCTGCCCTCTTCTGCTGCCTCTGCAGACATATTAGCAGACATCTGGATCCAAGGTAGAATGGCCAAGACTTGAATCGGAGCTCATAGGAGATCAGTACACAGGCAGTAGCTCAGCCTGCTGCTCACAAGAGCCAGTCCACAGTAGATTTTGTAATATCTGTTCAATTCCTCAAGGTCAGTCCTTGCCAAATTTCTCATATCATGCATTGATTTTCTAATTTCATTTTCTGTTGAAGTGTCTTATGTCTTTTTGAGTGTTCCACATCATTCTTTTTGGATTCTTTATTTTATTGGAAATGCAGATTTACAGAGAGAAGCAGAGACACAGAAATATCTTCCATCCACTGGTTGATTCACCCAGTGTCCAGAATGGCCAGAGCTGAGCCAATCCAAAGCCAGGGGCTTCTTCCAGATCTCCCTCATGGGTGCATAGTCCCAAGGCTTTAGGCTGTCCTCTACTGATTTCCCAGGCCACAAGCAGGGAGCTGGACGGGAAGCAAAGCATCCGGTATTAGAACCAGTGTCCAAATGGGATCCCGGCATGGTCGAAGTGAGGACTTTAGCTACTAGGCTACTGTACCAGACCCCTTAACTGCCAAGCTATTGCGCCAGACCTCTCCCGTGTAAATTCTCAAATTTACTAGCATTCCTATGTATGCACCCTTAATTCTAATGTAGGTGTACTCTAGGTATTAATGTTAAACACTTCAACAATGTGGTAGTAGTATCTTATAGTATAAACAATTCTATATGTAAAACTTGCAAGGTTCATTTCTCAACATGCTTAAGCCTTTAGTATTTTGTCCCAGCTTTTCCATTCTACGATAGCCATACTTCTGTAGGACAATATTCTACAAGCAATTCTCTTTCTTAATAACCTGCTTATTTGCTCGATTTAAATTTTGAAACAATCATGTAAGACTCCAAATTAAGACATTCTATAAATAAAAACATACCACATTTTGGCCCAGGTGCAAGTGATGGTGAGTGGCCATGGCATTTCTGCAGACCCTGGCCTCTGCTGCTAGGGGGTCTTCAACAGTGGAGCCGACCCTCGACGCAGATCCCAGGGGTCTCTAGCAGCTGAGGCGACCCTGCCGCTGCTGCCGGGGGTCTCCAGCAGCAGTGGAGAACTGAAGAGAGGGGGCGCAGCGGGGCTGGTAAGGCCAGGAGCAAGGTAAGGGGAGGGAGTGCGGCATGGCTTGAGACCCTCCCCGCACTGCAAGGGGAAGTCCAGGAGCAGCAGAGACCCACGCTGTGGCACCCGGGGGTCTCCATCAGCATTGGCGACACTCGCCTCGGCTGGTAGGCGTCTCCAGCAGCAGCGGCGACCCTCGCCTAGGGTGCTGGGGGTCTACAACAGCGGCGGCGACCCTCGCCTTGGCTTGCAGGGGTCTCCAGCAGCGGCGGAAATGGGAGGGGATGGGGCGGGGTGCAGCTGGAGAGTCCAGGCTAAAGGGAAGGGGAAGGGGGTCGGCAGGGCTACAGCCCTTTGCTGCGCCACAAGGGGATCCAACAGCAGCGACCCTGGCCTCGGGTGCTGGGAGTGTCCAGCCGCGCGGCGACCCTCGCCTCCGCTGCATGGGGTCTTCAGCAGTGGCGGCGAGCGGAGGGGAGGGGGCGCACTGCAGCTGGAAAGCCCAGGAGCAAGGGAAGGGGAGGAGGCGAGGCACTGCTGCAACCCCTAGCTGTGCCACGAGGGGATCTCCAGGAGAATTGGCAACCTTGGCCTCGGTTGGCGGGGGTCTCCAGCAGCGGTGGCGACCCTCGCCTCAGCTGCTAAGGGTCTCCAGCAGTGGCTAGGTGAGGGGAGCTGAAGCAGCGCAGCCAGGCTGGAGAGCCCAGACACAAGGGAAGGGGAGGGGCCTTGGCCCAGGGGAAGACACACGCTTTGGCTTCCAGTGGTCTCCAGCAGCAGCTACCCTCGCAGCTGCTGACAGAGGTCTGCAGCAGTGGTGGCGAGCTGAAGAGAGGGGGCGCAGCGGGGCTGGTAAGGCCTGGAGCAAGGGAAGGGGAGGGAGCGCGGCATGGCTTGAGACCCTCCCCGCACTGTGAGTGGAACTCCAGCAGCAGCAGAGACCTGCTCTGCTGCACCTGGGGGTCTCCATCAGCATTGGCGACACTCGCCTCGGCTGCCAGGGGTCTTCAGCAGCGATGGTGACCCTGGCCTTGGCTTGCAGGGGTCTCCAGCACCAGCGGTGACCCTCGCCTTGGCTTGCAGGGGTTCTCCATCAGCAGCAGCGACCCTCGCCTCGGGTGCTTGTGGTCTCTAGCCGACTGGCCAGGGGAGGGGTGGGAGCAGCGCGCCAGGATAGCTCAGGCACATGGCGAGGGGTGCCTAAGAGGCATGGTGCATCTGGAGAGCCCAGGCGGAAGGGAAGGGGAGGGGCCGCGGAATGGCTGCAGACCTTCTCCTCGGCTGCCAGGGGTCTCCAGCAGCAGAGGCAACTCTCGACGGGGACCCCGCTGCTGGGGTCTCCCCTTGGGGAGGCCCTCACAACTGCCCTGTGTGTGTGGTATGGAGTGGTGATTGTTGGGGTGGAGTGGTCCAGGGTGGTGTCCCAGTGGGTCAAGAATCAGCCTGCCAGGCAGATGGCCTGCATGGGTGCTGCTTCAGATCCTGGCTGCTTCCCCCGCAGGCCAGCTCCCAGCCGATCCTCCTGGGAGAGCAGTGGAGGATGGTGCAGGGCTTTGTGCCCCTGTGCCCCTGTGCCCCTCTGCCCAGGGGGACACCTGGAGGAAGGTCCTGGTTCCCGGGATTGTCATGGCCCAGCCTCGGCTGGCTCTGGTGCTGGTCCTTGGGGAAGTGAGCCAGCAGATGCCAGAAAGATTGCTCTCTCTTCCTCTCTGTTCCTCTGTGTTTCAAAGCAGTCCCACGTCAGCATGGGCACGGGCACTGTGGGAGCTGCATTCCCACGTCAGCGTGCCCATGGGCGTCTGGGAGTTGCAGTCCGACGTCAGCGTGCCCACAGGCACTGTGGGAGCTGCAGTCCACGTCAGTGTTCCCACCTGTGTCTGGGAGTTGGAGTCCGACTTCAGCGTGGGCAAGCGCACTGTGGGAGCTGCAGTCCCACGTCAGAGCGCCTGAGTACTCTAGTCTCTGGAGTCGTGAGGAATTTTGGGAAAAGATGTTCCACTAGGTAGCCTTCCATAGGCCGCTCTGGGACAGGAGACACCATCCCCTTGTCTCTCAAAGTGTATCGTGGGACGTATATTCCCAGCACCTCTTTTGCCGCCAGGCCAAGGCCAAGCCGAGCACAGTCGAGTACAGCCGAGCACAGCCGAGCTCAATCGAGCAGGTATGCAGTGCAGTGTCTGGGTTGCAGCGCCAGATGGTCAGGCTTTTTGGAGCACATTTGGGAACTTGTACTGTAGGTGGAAAAAGCCATGAGCAGGTATGACGTTGGCGGGGGAGCCACCTGGGCCTGGACAAGGGAACGCTTTCAGGGCCTGTGCTCCCGACAGCACGGGCCTGGATCCCTGGACTGTTTCCCAGCAGCCTTTCCTGCGTTCTACCCTGAACCCTTCTTTAGGGGAGGTGCACCCTTGCATCCCTGCCCTCTACTCAGGCACCCGTCGCCCCTTTCCCGCTTGTCCCTGCCTTGGCCATGCACCCCATCCCCTTGGAGAGGCCCTCACAACTGCCCTGTGTGTGTGGTATGGAGTGGTGATTGTTGGGGTGGAGTGGTCCAGGGTGGTGTCCCAGTGGGTCAAGAATCAGCCTGCCAGGCAGATGGCCTGCATGGGTGCTGCTTCAGATCCTGGCTGCTTCCCCCGCAGGCCAGCTCCCAGCCGATCCTCCTGGGAGAGCAGTGGAGGATGGTGCAGGGCTTTGTGCCCCTGTGCCCCTGTGCCCAGGGGACACCTGGAGGAAGGTCCTGGTTCCCGGGATTGTCATGGCCCAGCCTCGGCTGGCTCTGGTGCTGGTCCTCGGGGAAGTGAGCCAGCAGATGCAAGAAAGATTGCTCTCTCTCCCTCTCTGTTCCTCTGTGTTTCAAAGCAAATAGCACAGAGGAAGGCTGGCATGCACACAGGCAGGCAGTCAGGCAGGAAGAGATAGACACCTGCTGCCCTCCTGGGAGGGAGCGTGCTGTGTGCTGTGTGCTGTGTGCTGTGTGCTGTGCTCTGTCTCTACTGCTTTTTCCTGTGAATGCAGACCCCGAGGGCGTATGTAGGGCTTCCATAATGGGACTCCTTTGCAACTTGTAAAGAGTGTGCTTGACAGAGAAGGTCTCTGTGGCTGGGGCTGCTTCCCTTGACTTGGCAGCAGTTAGGAGGAGCGTCCTGCAGTGAGTGCCGGTGGCCACGAGAGGGCAGGCGAAGCTGTCCTTTCTACCCCTGTTTCTCTGAAACTTGAGGAAAAGTAAGTGAAGAGGCTATTTTAGAAAGTATAAATTAAATAGAAACGGTTTTGCCAAGCATTTGGATTAAAGAACAGCTACTAGTAAGTATGTTTCTAGGGCTGCATCTTACTGTCACCCTGGGCCATTCCACAACATTGCATTATGTTTCTCCTACTACCAAACTGAAGCTCATTCTCTCCCTTTCCCTTTATTTTGTTTTGTTTCTAAGTTTTGCTTCTATTCACCATCTGCAATATCGGATCATTTTGGGCCTAGTTGTTATGACAGTCTATCTGGTGGCCATGGTGGGCTCTATCCTACCTCTTACTTTTTACAAGAGAACTTCCCCATCATCTCATTTATTATTTCCGGTAGGCTTAAGAACAATAGTTTTATCATCCTGTTTATGGGTGTGGGATATTGGGTCTAACAACTTGGACTAACTCATTCACAATCATACAGTCATGAAATACCAGGGCTGAGCTCGTTGTCCCAGTTTTTTGTTTGTTGGGTTTTTTGGTTTTGTTTTGTTACTCTAAACTTTTGTAGTTGGTGGAAACAGATTGTGTGAACGAATGCTGCAATCCCAGGAGGTAACCAGACGGAGGAAGGGGGTGTCATGAGTGAGTGCTTTGCAGAGTGATGACATCACGCCAGCTGATACAAACAACCTGCCCATTGGATCTGCATGTCACTTTCCTGTAAGAGCCCACCTGATGTTTGTAACCAAGTGACAGTAAGGGGTGTTAGTGTATGTAAAGGTGGGAGAATGGGGAGTTCTAGTGTCTGGAAAATACCTGCAGGTGGTGCCATTAGTTCTTTGTAAAGTGCTGGTCTTAAAATGTGAAACCCAAAAGGAAAAGTTCTTGTGAAGCTTTAGGAAAATTAACAGACACTTGAATACTGGGTACCTTTGGGTACAATCATGTTTGAATTTTTGACCTTGAACTTGATTTGAATAAAGTCCTATTTTGTGAAGATACTAAAAGTTCTGGGGAACTAAATCCCAGGCTTCAACTTCCTTCAACAGTTCCTTTGTCATTTATTAGCTTAAGCTGCCTTTCTATTTTCAAATATAGGCAGTTCATCTTCTGTATAGATTCCCAATACAGTAGGGATTAAAAGTTGCTCAAAGCTAGGCAGTAAAACTTTCAGCCAAGAAAAAATCAAACGTCTGGATGGCCCAAGGGAGCAACTGACATTTCAGTTTTTTTAAAGATTTATTCCCTGAATATTTCAAGTTTAAACATAGGCTTTGGATTAGTGCAACTTGGGTTCTGTGTCACTTATTCCATATTACCTCAGTATTATATTATGGATTCAATTTCTTGCTCAGTTTTTGGAAATGGAAGACAAATTAAGTTGTCAGGCAGGACTTTAACCTGTAGTTTGCATTTCCTGTTCTTGAATTGTAGTGCTAGAGTCTTCAATGTTATTAATTTTTGCTAACGTGAGTAAGGAAGTGAAGTCCCAGGACTGTTTGGAAAACAGGATGAGCTTTAGTTAGGGAGGGTGGGGGTGTGTGAAATGATGGGTTTAATAAGGGAAGTGAATAGGAAGCAGCAACAAGATGGTCATGTTACATTTGTTGAAACCAGAGATTCTGAAAATATAGAAGTCACTTCAGAAAACAAGGACCTTGTAGGTATCATTCTCCTGTCTACTTCTCTTCCCCCCCAAAGTACTAATGTTGAAACAATTTTGATTTGATGGTGATACCGTTTATGGAAGGATTGTTTTTTTTACTGTAGAGGTGAGTCCTGTTTGGATAGAATTTGTACACAGATATAGTGAACATCTTTGGAAGTTATGTCACCAGTGACCGTGTGCTTTAAATCACTTGCGTTATTGTTATGATGATGATGATGATGATCAAGGCAATTGCAAAGCACTTACCCTTGAACATCTACCAAAAGTCTGAGGCTCTATGACATAATGTTGATGGATTGTGTTGTTGAAGAATTAACAAGATGAATGCCCTTTTCCCTACGGTTGTATGTACTTACATCTTAAACTTATTGCTAAAGAAGTAGGTGTCAGAGCGGCTGATTTAATTGTGCTCAGTATTTTGTGACAAACCACGAAAGAAATTCCATTAGTCAAGATATTTGCCGTTCTAATGAAGAGTAAAATCTGATGATTTAATAATGTTGGGATTATCTCATAACTAGTTGTTTAATTAAAGATCAAACATGCTAATGTGATTAGTAGATCTTATTATGAGACCTAATTAGGCCAGGGTTAAGCAAGAACTTCTGGCCCATTATCTCTTTCTGTATAGCTACAAACTACAAATGGTTTCTCTATTTCAGTTGTTACAATAAATGTCTTATGTGCATGAAAAGTATGAAATTCTAATTTTGGTGTCCATCTATAAAACTGTATTGCAGCGTAGTGATGTTTATTCATGTACATTGTCTACAGCTGCTTTCAGTTATAAAGGCAGAATTCTACAATTGTATGTAAGCATACAAAGATCATATAGCCCACAAAGCCTAAAACATTCAGTATTTGTAGAAAAAGCTGACATTTCAGATAAACTGTAGTGTCTTTCACATTTGTCCACTTCTTCACATTTCAACATCCATTATCCTGGTCTAGATCTTAGTTCTATATTGCCAAAATTGTTGCAGAAACCTCACAACTGGTATTCACATTCCTGGTTTTCCTTACCTTATCTTCCTAAAATATGCACACTTAAATATTTAATGATGTCTCCGTATTTACAGAAGAACCTACATAGTTCAACGCAAAGTGCTTCTTGGGTCACTCTACACTTCAGGGAAGGCTCCACCTGCTTGCTCATTATAGTCTATACTTAGGGTAACCATCTGATTTTTCCAGAAGGGATAAGTAAGTGTGAAAGAGGCCTTTATAGTCATTGAATTGAGAAAACAAGTGTAAAGCAATATTATTCTAGGCACATCGGGATATATATATATATATATAGCGCCATATTACCAATTTTTCATCTGGTTGCTACACATTCCTGATCTCTATATGTACTTGTTCTTTTACTTCTACTAGAATTTCTTTTCCTCTTTGTATAAATATCTACCTGAAACATTTTTCCAAATCCAGTTTATAAAGAGCCATGTCTATGCACCTGTACTCATACATAATCTCTTTCTCCCACTGCACGCGCACACACACACGCGCGCACACACACACACATACATACATACACCTATAGTGTACAGCACTAGTTTCTTTGAGACATAATCCTTAGCAAACACCATATTCCTCGTGGATCTATATAGCACCATGCCATTTGCAGTATATATTTGATGAATCAATGAAGACTAGATTGTGGAGACTAGTATTTGAAGTATTCAATTTCTGAATCTTCCATTTTAATATGATTAAGTAGTAAGCAAAACTAGGTTTCTGAGAACTGAGGACACATCCTTGAGTGCCAGTATAGAAGTGTAGCAGGATGGATTAAAGTGCAGGTATAAACTTTGGGATCCAGCCTTCCTGAGACTGCATTATGATTCTGTCACTAATAGGCTGTATTACCTTGGGCTAGTTACTTTCTTCTCCTTACCTTCTTGCATCTGTAAAATGTGGGTGATCATAGTAGTTACTTGATGGAATGATGGCTGAATAATCAAGTATTCCAAGAACGCAGTGACTGCTCTATGAAAGTTCACTGCTGGGAGAATCAAGATGGCAGAATAGGGTAAGCACACGTTTAAACAGATGGAGAAACATTTAATCAGGATGAAGCAGAGAGGACACATTCCAGGAAATAGAGAAAAGAACAACAGCAGAGGGATGCCTGGAGACTGACAGACACAGGAAAGCAGCAGACACAATGGTGTGGTGTTGCAGTGATGGATACTCCAGCGGCATTCAGCTGACGGCAATCGGAACTCCACCAGCAACCAGGTGGGAAGGGACTTGCACTGGAAACTTGGGAGGTGAACCCAAAGAACTGGCCGTCCTGCTAGTCCATTTGATTTGACCAGGAGCAGAGACAGAGCAGCAGATCCCAGACAGGCAGTGCGAGGACAGGGTGGATTCACAGCCCAGTCAGCCCCATAGAGCCGAATTGGGCACCATTTTGCGTAAGGAGACAAAAGCAAGGGAAAGGACTGAGCATAAGTTGAGCTGGGAGTGAACTCGTTTCTTCTTTTTTTTTTTTTTGCATTTTTTAATTTAATTTTGAAAATTATATTGTTGACAATCTTTACATAGTTAATTATGGTAAAAAGGTTCAGGAGCTATAGGGAGGTGGGTAAGACTATTATGTCCATATTGTTTCCTTCTTGTATCTGAGGTAAAGGGGGTTATTGAGGGAGAAGCCCCTCCCAGTTTCCCACCCACCCCAAGTCCCGGATGTGGGGCATGCTCTGAGATCCTTGCTCAAGTGGTTTTAATAGTTCATCAGTTATGAATCGCTGCCATTTTCACCACTCCAAGCACGAGGGGGTTGTTGAAGAATCCACTGATTGACATAGTCATAGAGTCTTCATTTGCCCAGTATTTCGCTGGCAACATAGAGCTGAGGTGGTTGATTGACTTGTTCTTTCTTCTGTCTTTTCTTGGCCAGGGTTCTGAGTCCAGCATTTCGATTGGGGAGAACCCCAAAGAAATTGTGAGGTATTTATAGACCAGATTCTCGTATGTTCTAGCAAGCACAGGGCCCGGCACAGTCCATCTCCTGGATCAGCTGGTGGTTGCAATTGCTGGGTTGGTTCTGTTTTCAGGCCCAACATAAACTGGGACCAATGGCTGTTGCAGTCCAGCCTGGTTCTGCCCAGCACATACTAGGCCCTCACACATACCAGTGGGAGCTGCAGCCTAGTCAGAGCAACCCACAATAACACCCAGCCACGCGCTAGGGGAGGGGAGAGGGCGGGGCGCGGCGCAGCTTCAGACCCCAGCCTTGCCAGGAGGGGATTCCTCTCCCCGAGCAGGTGGAGACCACCGCTGCACAGGGAGGGGAAGGGGGCGCGGCGTGGCTAGAGACCACTGGAGACAGGGCCACAGTCCTCACTCTGGACCCCGGGAGACAGGGCCCGGTCCTCTCTCCGGACCCCAGGAAGCAGGGCCCCGGTCTTCCCCCTGACACCTTGGACAGGCCCTGGTCCTCTCCAGAACTCTGAGACCTTGGACAGGTCCTGGTCCTCTCTCTGGAACTGGAGACAGGGCCACGTTCTCTCCTGGACCCAGGAGACTGGATCCCGGTCTTTTCCCCGGAACACGGTAGACAGGGTCCTGTCCTCTCCTGGAGCCTTGGCGCCTCGGGTGCGCTGGGACCCTCGCCTCGGGTGCTGGGGTTCTCCAGCAGCAGCGGTGACCCTCGCCACGGCTCCCGAGGGTCTCCAGCAGCAGCTGCAGCGGCGAGGGGAGGTGTGGGGGGGGGGCTGCGCGGCTAGAAAGCCCAGGCTGAAGGGAAAGGGAGGGGGCGCGGCATGCCTGCAGCCCCTAGCTGCGCCAGGAGGGGACAAAGCCAATTGTTTTTTGTAGCCCTAGCCAGAGAGAGCCGACCCCTTGAGGTGCGTCACTGCTAGAGGAGGCAATTCGGAACCAGCACAGCTCCAAACTCAGACACTGCTTTCCCTGGGATGCGCCGGGGTGGGGGGCCGCCAGCTAGGAGCTGGCGGGTGTGGGGGAAGCAAATGTGTCTCAGGCGCGCATCAGCCTGAGAACGTGAAGAATTATCCGCGGGATTATCCGCGCGGTCCACACGGTCCAGCCAAGGGCACGGGCAAGCCTGCTTAGTTGGCTAGCTTTCAGAGCAGCTCTCCAGAGGCAGCGAAGTTCTGCTCACCAATGGGGAAAAAAAAATCCGGAAGGCGGGGGAACAAAGCTTGGTTCATTCTCAACATCGCACATCCCGGGGACTCTATTGCCCCTTGGCTTTACTCAGAGTTTCTGCTTAAGGTCTCTCTCAGCTGGTCCAGGCGGCAAGGAAGGCACCGGTCTCCTCCTTGCCGGGAAGGGGGTGGCGGAGGCGGGTTGGGCTTGGCCCCACCCGCCTTGTCTTTCTTGTCTTTGCTGCCGGACTGTGCTGGGTTCTGCCGCCTCAGCCTTCCCGTGGCTTTTGTGTTGTCTTCCAAAGTTAGATTAACATTCCTGCCTTGAAATTTTTAAAAATATCGTTATTTTGGTAAATGTGCTACTTTACATCCATAAGTGGCTTTAAAATAACTCCAGAAAGTCACTTATAATTACCACTGAAAAAGCATGAAAATTAGCTTCTGATCTTGTGCAAACCTGGTTAGGTTTGTTGGCTCACCCCTTTCAGAGTGTGACTACAGGATACTCACCCTTCAAAAATCAAACTTTCAAAAAAGATTTATTTATTTTTATTGGAAAGTCAGAGATACAGAGAAGAGAGAGGAAGATGTTCTGTCCTATGATTCACTCCGCAAGTGACCACAACTGCTTTCCCAGTTCACAAATAGGGAGCTGGATGGAAGCGGGGCTGCTGGGATCAGAACCATATGGAATCCTGGCACGTTTAAGGCAAGGACTTGAGCCGCTAGGCCACCGCGTTGGGCCCCCAAAATGAAACCTTTTAACGTAAAGAAAACTCAATTTCTAAATGCGTCCTAAGAATCTACTAAAGATGCAAAGCCTCTCCTGTGTATTGTTTGAGAACAGTAAGAGCATCTAATTCTGTGTTGCTATAAAATGTCTGGTAAAAAAAAAAGGAAGCTGATCAAAGTAAAAATGTAATTAATAATAGTTATTATATTTTACTGTCCCCTGAAGATTTGCATGTATTGCTACTGCAGAGTTCCAAAGAATACATAAAATACATTTTCCCCAAATCATGCCCCCAACCTCATCTGAAAATAATTGATGATAGAGCTGGTGACGTGGCCTCAAGGACTAAGCCACCATCGGCATCATCAACATCCCGTGCAGGTGCTGCTTTGGGTCCAAGCTGCTCTACTTTCAATCCCTCTTCCCACACTAGTACCTGGGAAAGACAGCCCAAGGATCACACTGAAAGTGTGAGGGGAAGCCTGTGTTGACTAAAGGAGACTCCAGTTGCGTCCTCTATAGCTTTGATGTGGACGCATATACATGCCACTGCATGAAATCGCACAGCATCTAGTAACAGTGTCTGTTGATTTTTACTCAAGGGGTACTTCCAGTGGAAGCGTCATTTTTTAAAAAGAAAAATCATAAAGGAAAAGGAAAGAAGGAAGGAAGGAGAGAGAGAGAGAAAGAAAACAAACTTTGAGGGTGGGCATGATGGCCCAATTGGCTAATCCTCCAATTGTAAGCACCAGGACACTACTGATTCCTGTCCTGACTGTTCCAACTCCCTTCCAGCTCCCTGCTTGTGGCCTGGGAAAGCCTAGAGGATGGCCGCAGTCCTTGGGACCCTGAACCTACATGAGAGATCTGGAAGAAGCTCCTGGCTTCGAATCAGCTCAGCTCTGCCCTTCGGGGTCATTTTTGGAGTGAACAAACAAATGGAAGATCTTTCTGTCTCTCCTTCTCTCCGTAAATCTGCCTTTCCTATAAAAGTACATTTTTTAAAACTCAAACTGCAGTTTTATTTTTTTGCTACTGTATTCACGTGTCTTTTTTTTCAAACACCCCTTTTCTGCCACTCACGCAGAAGGGCATTTAAGCAAAGCAAAATGAAAATATCTCTATGGTCTCAGGAGCATTGTTGTAATTTTAGGGGCAGGCCTGGTTCTTGGCAGGGAACGAGTGTAGCTTGGATGCATTCCAATCAGGGCACAAAAATCAGCTCTAAGGGCTTTGAAGCATAGAGAGAACGCTTCACCAGCTCTGGCTTCGTAATTCCACCCAGGAGGGAAAGCTTTCACCGAGTTCCTGTTCCAGGGATCACCATTTTCTGCGGGTGCGCCTGTGAGCGCGCGCCCAGGTGTCCCAACCTGAGTGCACTGGTTAGTCAGGTGCGCGTGTGTCTTGATTTCAATCAGAGTTGTTGTAGGTTTCAGCGGCCTGTCCATCAACTAGTATTTCTGGAGAAGCTCTAAATCCAGACACCTGCTACCCAGCGTCCTCCACCCGCCCGACTCATGGGAGGTGGAATGGAGAATAGCGCAGGTGTGCGCACTCAGGTGAGCGGCGCGCCGGGGGCCAGGAGCCTGGGACCAGGGACCAGGGACTGGGGAAGGCCAGCGTCGGGCCCAGAGGAGCACAATGCCGCGGGTGAGTGACCCCAGTGGAACCCGGAGTCCACTGAGCCCTGGTCTCTCGGCCACTAGCCTGGCGGGCTGAGGTTTAAGCTGGCGGGGAGGCTCTGAGCTCACGGGATGGGGCAGCGGGTCCGGTCTGTGGCTTCAAGCTCCTTAGGTTTAGAGGTTTAGCCTGAGTGTTTCGGCAGCGGAGGAACGGTGATCTAGTTCCTGGCTACTACAGCACTCCAGAAGGGAGGGGGGGATTCAAGTTAGAAAGCTACCAGGCAGATATTTTCAAGTCGCTCTCTCTGGGCCCAGACCCATGGTCCCAAACGCTGGGACTCCAGAAAACTTTTGCGACTAAGTGAAGACCTCCTAAGGCACCCGCGGTGCGGTTCTGCCCGAGTTGCAACATTCGTTTAATTGGCGTTAATTAGAATACTCCGTTGGTGAAAAAGTCAGTCTGGATTTGGGTCTTTGACTTCATATCCCTTGTTTTCGCGTTTGTAAATAGTGGTGATAGAATATGACAAAAGTACACCGTTGGGGAATTTTTTGGTCAAGTTCAAGAAGTAGCACCGTTACCTCTGTCTAGACTTCAAAGTGGACTTTAAAATACTGTGTGTCTCACACTTTCCAATTCCATTGTGAGGGTGAAGTGAGCAGGGAACATGGAGTTTTTTAATGTGGTGGTAAGGTGTTGCAAAACCAGGGCTTGTTTCCTGAAAAAAAAAAAAAAGAGAGAGCTCAGACAATTATCAAAGTTTCTGGACATTTCTCTTGTGGTTTGATTCTTGAAATTTTCAGTATGGGAGCCCTTTGGTGCTGTTTAAATTTGTACGGAAAACAGACTCCTGAGTAGAGACCCTTTGTTTAGTTTGTACTTTGCAACCTGACATTTGACAATGGTTGGTTCTAAATAGTTGTGCTTTATCGGCACAAAGGAGTTTGGCATTTTTTTTTTTTTTTGTAAACTTGTTCAATTAGGATGCACTTTGCTGGTAATCTTCCTGCTGTATTTGTAAAGTTTTGTTTTGAAATGCTGTTTTACTCTGACCTGAAAGAAGTGGAACGTACAGTTAAAATTTTGTGTTGAGGAAAACAATAGAAGGCTTAAAAAAAACTTTGAAGTGGGATTCTTTGAATGTTTAAGTCTTTTTTTTTGCACAAGCTGCTTTCTTGGTAAAGACTGTTTCTTGTTCTTTGTGTGGGTAAGTTCCAGCCCCTTCCCTGTTCCCCAGGGGCCATCAGCACAATGGTCCCTTCAGTTCTCAAGCCAGAAGCAGAGAAATCTATCCTTTCCTGAATCTCCCCCATCCAGTGTATCCACGCTTCTGGTCAGTTTTCACCATCAGCCACCCTGAGCGCCCTAGGCTGCAGGATCCTGTGCCTTAGTGCTGTGCTGGATGTAAGCAGCCAGAAATGAACCAAGCTCAAGCAGTGCTTGCCCACATGATTGTGGCAGAGTCAGGGAGGCAGGTTCCCAGCCAAGAGGAATTAGGTGTCAGAATGGGAAAGCTTTGGAGATGCAAGGAGGCACTGGCTTCCTTTACAACAGGTAGCCCTGGAAGATCTACCTGACAAGCTGAGATGGGGAGGAACCAGTCACAGGGAAAGGGGCAGGGAGACTGCAGCCTGGCCTTGGAACAGTTGTGCTGGGAAGGGCTTGGCTTATCCGAGGTCTCGGCAGCAAGGGAGGGTTGACCTAGAAGTCAGCCAGAGATCAGACCACACAGAGACCTGCAGATGACAGCCAAAGGTTTAGGTTGATTCTGAGAGGAGGGAGAGCCATGGTAGGGTTTTCAGCAGGCAGGACTGGGGCTGCCAGGTAGAGGATAGGAGTTGCAGGATAGGAGGTAGAGGATGAGAGTAGGAGGCCCCGCTGGGTGCTCTCCGGAGGTTTGACCTCAGCTCCAGGCATCCTTTAGAGGTGATAGTTAAGAATGTTACACAAGTGTATGTACTTAAAACAGGTCTTGGATAATGTTTAGTTAGAAAACAAATCAATCTCAAAATGGCCAATTTGTGAATTCATCAGCTTCCATTGTTTGTAATGGAATTTTAATTTTTTTCTACTAGGATCATTTGTGTGACTTTATGAGCATTTTAGGGTTATAAGATTGCCAGCATTGCTAAGAATTTTCACCTGTAGGATCACATGTTTCCAGTCAAGTGGGCCTCCAACTTTAGGGTGTGTCAGCATCACAGGACAGGCTCTCTGCTGCCTTTGAGTATTAACAAGCCGAGAAACTTCGATCACTTGCTACGTGATTGCCTTCTATTCAACATTGTTCCATGCTGACCTTTATTTCACATTGAATTATTACAGATAATATGAACTAGAGATATTATAGAATGTTCTGGGGTAAGGAGTAATTTGCACACTGTTGCCTTTCCAGCTTCAGTCACTCATTACCGATGCATTTGATGGTAATAGATTTCAGAAAATCAAAGAATACTTTGAACAGAAAGAGAGCCATTCCCCTCAAAAATACAGTCGTCTGCTCTTACAAAAGCTCGATAGCTCCATCAATAAGGCAAGTATGTTTTGCTTTCTGGTGTGCCCAAAGTACCTGCGTTGAACTGCCGACGTGAGTGGTGACGCAGTGTGGTCTCCTGCCTAGGAGCTGGATGAGCATGCCTTTGGGCATATCTCCCTGCTGCTCACCTGTGTTCGGCAGTTCTTCATGGATGGTCCTGAAGAAGATGAGCCTTTACTAATTCAGCAGGGACTGATCCCAAAGATAAGTGTCACCTTGTCACTGCTTGAAGCTCTGGGTAACCTGAAGGATTAGGGTAGGTTTAGTTGTGTTATATTATTCTGTCCCATGGAGACCAAATCAGAGAAGAAATCAGTATCCCCACTTTGCCACATCTGTATCCCCTCTTTGCCACATCTGTATCCCCTATTTGCTACATCTGTATCCCCACTGTGCCACATCTGTATCCCCACTTTGCTACATCTGTATTCAACAAATATATGGTGGGGAGGGAGATGGAATGGTGACAAAAAACAGTTTTTGACGGGGAGAGCTGGAGTGGTGACCAAGGTATTTTATTTTTAAAAAAGATTTTTTTTTTATTGCAAAGATTTACAGAGAGAAGGAAACACAGAAAGGTCTTCCATCCAATGGTTCACTCCCCAAGTGGCCATAATGACCAGAGCTAAGCTGATCCGAAGCCAGAGCCAGGAACTTCTTCTGGGTCTCCCACGCAGGTGCAAGGTCCCAAGGCTTTGGGCTGTTCTGTACTGCTTTCCCAGGCCACAAGCAGGGAGCTAATGGGAAGTGGAGCAGTCAGGATACCACCCGGCACCCTTATGGGATCCTGGCGGTTGCAAGGCCAGGATGTAACCACTGAGCTATCACACTGTGCCGAACCGAGGTATTTTAAAGCATAGCTTCATGGGATAGTGGACAGTGCTTGCCACCTTCTGTAATGCCAAGCACGGGCACCAATTTGCTCGACTTCCAATCCAGCTACCTGCTAATGTGTTTGGGAAAAGCAGCAGAAGATGGCCCAAGTGCTTGGGCCACTGCACCCCATGTGGGAGACCAGGATGCAGTTCTAGCTTTGCCAGCGCAGCAGCTTTCTGTGGGTGGGAGGGGGGGAGAAAAGCAAGGAGAAGGAGCTATTTTCTCAGAGAGAGAGAGAGAGCTGTCCATGTGTGTGTGTATGTATGTGTGTGTCCCTGCTTCTGTTACTCTTTCAAATCTTTTTTTTTTTTTTTTTTTTTTTAAGAACTAAACTCCCTCAGTTGAGGTCACTTCTTGAGGGGAGGTCCTGGGGTAAGTTGGATCACATTAACATAAAAGAGCATGGAATTTTAATCATGAATTTAAGGATGGAGAAAATATAGTTTCAGAAGACAGATGATTCAATTCTTTTGATTTTTGGACATCATCGCACCAAAAATGTTTCTCTGAACTTTGAATTAAACATACCATTTTGTTTCCTTTAACGCACTAAAGGACTCAGTAATATTTTTTATAGACAGTGGATGATTTGGAACATAATTATGTTTCTTGCTGTTGGGATACCACTTGCATTTCTAAATTTTAATATTTATTGCAAAGGTGAGGAGGTTGCAGACCATTGTGGACTTTTGATTAGGATGGAGGGGGTTGGGTTTGGGGGGCAGTGGGATGGCTGAGAAAAATGTTCCTGCCTTCCCTCCTCTGTCCACAGGGGAAGAGGGTTGGAAGAGTAGAGAGAGAAGGTGTGCCACTCCTTGCCAGGCTACAGTGGTGCCAAGGGATGGAGATGGTTGTTGGCTGTCTCCTTAGGGACCCTGACGGGGGTGCAGGGGAGAGAGAATGTCCTGAGGGAGTTATTTCTCTTGGCTTCTTGCACCAGAGGTGAGAAATTCTAAGGTCTCTTGGCTGCCCGCATCTACCTCAGTGTGCCCACAGACTTAGGCATTCATGCATTTGGAAGGCAAAGTGCCAGAGGGGACACAAAGAAAGATGTTTCATCTGTTGATTGATACCACTGCAGCCAGTGCTGGACCAGGGCAAAAGCAGGAGCTGGGAATCCCTGCTGGGTCTCCCAAGCAGGTGGCACTTGGTCCATCCTCTGCTGCTTTCCCAGGTGTAGTAACAGGGAGACAGGGGAAGCAGAACAGTTGGGATGCCAGCACCACAGGTAGTGGCTTAACCCAGTGTGCCACAACTCTAGGCCCCCAGGTGATTGAATCTAAAGTGAAGGTTTTTCTGATGTAAATGCAGGAAATGTCTCAGACCTTGCCTATGTTACAGTCACCAGTCACGTGGAGAGAGTTAACCATTGCCTGGGCTATGTCACCAGCAATTTTGATTTCCTGGGTCTAGGATCAGGGAATTTTCAGATAGTGCCAGCTTGTCCCAGTTCCCATTGAGGCTTGTTTGTGATGTTCAGCAGGGTGCTTGATTCTGAAATGCAGTGTTCAAGGCTCTGTAAGGAGCTGTTTATCCAAACTCCTGCTCAGCAAGAGCCGTTTTCTCTTCTGACCTGTCTCAGCAAAAAATGGTCTTTAGATGGCCTTTGCTTTATTGAGTAAATATATTCTAGGAAGGTGACAGAAGTTTTGTTTGTTTTTTCTGACTTACTGATATTTGTGTTGGAAATGGAGATTTGCAGAGAGAAGGACAGCTGGAGACCCAGAAGCAGCTCCTGGTTTCCAAATGGCTCAGTTTCTGCTGTTGGGGCCATTTGGGGAGTGAACCCACAGTTGGAAGATTTTTCTTTCTGTCTCTCCTTCTCTCCATGTCTGCCTTTTTAATAAACATAAGTCTTTTTTTTAAAGTTTGTTATAAATTATTCCCATCCTAGCAACTTAATATGAAATTGAATATATATTCCTATGAAAAGCCAAACCTTGTTTTAGCCAGCTGTGTTTGACCTAAGAAAGGTAGCCAGGCCTGGGCCCATCGAGTGCCATCAGGGTGGCACTGGGTGGAGCCGTTCTCAGTTCTGCATCTCTGTTGACAGGTTGCTTTCTGCACGTTTGCCCCTGTGTTGGGAAGATCCGTTGAGCTCAGTCCTGTCTTGCCAGTCCCTTCTGAAGCTTTCTGGCATCCATCCTGGCTAAGTCTTCAATTCCTGCTGAGAACCCGAGAGCTTAGGAGGCTCCTGGAGGTTACTGGCTCCATCATGAGTCTTCCGCATGGCAGATGTGAGAGCCAGGCCTACCTGGACATGTGCAGGGAAGAGGAGCTTTAGTCCCATTCTGGTAGCCTGAGAAAATCTAGAGAATTTTCATTGACTAGGCTGCAATTACTCAGTCCTGTGTGGTTCCATCTGCATTTTCTGTCTCAGCTACATAGTTTCCTGGTTTGAGAGGACGACAGGATTTCTGACCATGGAAGACCTGGTCTCAGATGTATCTCTGATCAGTATAACAGAAGACTTCCTGGACACTGCTATGGTAAGGCTCTGGGGAACTTGACTGTGCATGCCCCTTTGGAAGTGGACAGGAATAGCAAAGCTTCATCCAGGTCTCTTCCATGGGTACAGGAGCCCAAGCACCTGGGCCATCCTTTGCTGCTTTCCCAGGCGCATTCGCAGGGAGCTGAATCAGAAGTGGAGCAGCCAGGACTCAGAACAGCTGCCATCCAGGAGGCCACTCTGTAGGTGGTGGGGGAGCATGCCACACCACAGAGCTGGACCCTCGAGGTTATTTTCAAAGCCTGAATTTCTGTAAGATGTGCGCTTCATTAAAAGACTTTATTATCAGAGTATCATTTAAAGAATAACTGTACATCAACACACATGTCCGTGTTAAAAGAAAAATGGCTTATTTACATATGTACAAATAGCCACTTGCTCATTGTATTCAGGTGGCTGAGGTTCATGTAAGCTTTCTCGAAAGTTCTTTAAGGGCACCCTCTACCTCTACTAACATGAACGTTATAGTTTAGAATGCTGCTTTAGAATAATAGCTGAAAGCTTTCTTTTTATTAGGTTATTTCCAGATGCAGTAGAAAAGGTAAGTCTATTATTAGCTACCAATTGGCTACCTATTTTAATTAATATTACAATACAGAGACTATTGAAAGTGGGGTTAAATATATTTGAATTTATTGAGAAAGCATATGATAGTGTTGAAATACATTTTGTTGTGAAAACCTGTTTATTTGCCTGGTTGTGTTTGTAGTTGCTGCTGTCGCTAAATGGCTGCTAAGCTTTGTTCAAGTCGTGAAAAACCAGGTTGGTCATTGCACACCAGCAGCATGGTCAGTGCTGTGGTTCCCACTGAGGCAGCAGCGGGGGCTGGTAGGTCCTGAGAGGATGGATTGGGAAGTTTGGCCGTCTCAGCTCTCCTGTTTCTGGGTAATCTCTTTGGCATGTGGCCACTGAAGTGCCATCTGCCACAAAGCCCTCCTCATGCCACCACAGTTACTCAAACCTAGAGGCAGACCAAGAGGAAAACCAGGCCAGTGTAGCTGTTGCTGACTTGACCTGAATTTGCTTTGGCTGCTTTCCTCCTTTAAGAGTATAAAGGTAAGGATTCTAGAAAAGGAAACTGGGGACTAGGTGGTTGATTTTTTTTTTTTTTTCAACGTGGCTCACAGAAAAGACGATTTTGATACTTTCAATTATTATGAACTCCAAGGTATATTTAAAACCTTGGACCATTTCAGAAACTGGGGACCTCTTGCAACAGATACATTCTTTTTGTGTGATACACCTTTTTGATTTTTCATGTTCAAGAGTGGTTATTGACGATGTCTGGTCACGGGGGATTTCAGACTTGTTACCAGCTGTGCTGTGTTTGTCAGAGGTCTTCACCATCTGTCAGTGGACTCCACATATCTTCAAGTTATTTTTTTGTTAACTTCATAAATGATAATTGTGGTCTTTAAAAATTGGCAGAAAAAGTATTTTCCATTGTGTATTTGGACATTTGTAGCCCCAATATTCATGTAAAGAGACTTGGAGTGAGTGGACAGTTGGAGAATGAATCAACTGATGAGAGCACTTTCACACTGCTGCTATCTGCTTCTCTGTCAGACTAAACCCTTGCACAATCTTAATTTTTATTGTAATACACAAATGTAAGAAGCATATGGAAATAAGAGGAAATTGTGGGGCCAGTGTAGTGGCTCAACACACTAACCCTTCACCTGCAAGCACCAAATTCCCATGCGGGCACTGTCCCAGCTGTTCCAGTTCCTATTTAGCTCCTTATTTATGCCCTGGAAAAGCAACAGATGATGGCCCAAAGCCTTAGTATCCTGCACCTACATGAGAGACCTGGAAGAAGCTCTTGGCTCTGTATTGGATTAGCTCAGGCTCTTGTGGCCTTTTGGAAGGTAAACCAGTCGATGGAGAGACAGAGTGAAAGATCTTCCTTCTCTCTGTAAATCTGCCTTTCCAATGGAAAAAATATATACGTATATATTTAAAAGCCAGAAGCTAGGAGTTTCTTCTGGGTCTTCCATGTGGATGCAGAGTCCCAAGGCTTTGAGCCATTCTCTGCTGCTTTCCCTGGCCATAAGCAGAGAGCTGAATGGGAAGTGGAGTAGCCAGCACATGAACCAATGCGTATATGGGATGCTGGCAATTGGAGGTAGAGGATTAGGCAGTTGAGCCATAGCACTGGCCTCAAAATAAGTATTTTGGAAAAACAAAAGGAAACTAGGGAGAATCAAGATGGCAGAATAGGGTAAGGACATGTTTAAACAGAGAAACGTTAGCCGATGTTAAGCAGAGAGGACACATTCCAGGAAATAAGAGAAGGCAGAATGACAGCAGAGGAGCACCTGGAGAGTGACAGACACAGGAAAGCAGCATATACAACAGTGTGGTGTGGCAGTGACTGATACCCCAGCAGCACTCAGCCAGCGGTGACCTGAACTGCACCTGCAGTGAGAACTCAACTGGCAACAAGGTGGAAAGGGGCGTTTCCCCAGAGCTCAGGAGGTGAACCCAAAGAACTGCCTGTCTGCTGATCTGTTGGATTTCACCAGGAGCAGAAACAGAGTGGCAGGTTCCAGACAGGCAGTGCAGGAACAACATGGACTTCAGGGCCTAGTCTGCCTGCTAGAGCCAAAGCAGGCAGCATTTTGTATAGGAAGGCAAAGGCTGTGATAGGACAGCACTGTGCATGCACTGAGCTGGTATGAACTCATTCTGGCTCAGTGAACTGCAACAATGTGGCATCCTACAGGTTCCACCCAAGACAGGTCTGCTTAGAACTCAGTCCTGACTACCAGCAGATCAAGAACTCTAGTAGTGACACATCAGGCACAAATCTGAACAGTGTGGAAAAACTTTACAACTGCAGTGACAATAGTGAGCTGTGCATGTGCAGAGCTGGGAGAGAACTCACTGAGCTCAGTGCATTGCACGGGTCCCACAGGAAAATAATACCAACTATGGCATATGGGTCAAAACAGGTCTGTGTGGCCCTCAGACCTAACAGCCAATAGGCTCCAGCAAGATTAGCACCACCATCAACCTAGCTATATAGGACACCTGGTATCTCCCTAATCCTAGGACCTGCTCCAACCGGAAGTGGAAGTACAGTATCACAGAAGGTGGAGAGTGGTGAGCCAGGAGCTGGGGCTGTCTAGACCATGGTAGATGTCTAACATGAGAACCCAGACTTGGAACTTGGTGGAAAAAGTGGCCCAAGTAACTGCAAACAGAGATGTGTGCCAACCACAATAAATAAAATCAAATTGCAGACCTGTGAGTGACAGAGTGTAGAAACCTGTCCCAAGGAAGCAGAAGTACAGTGACCAATAGCAAAAGAGGAGCCACAGTCACAATGAATATTACTTAATACTCTCCTGTAAAGGAGCAAAACCCTTAGCCAACCTCAGAGTTCACTGAGGAAGATATCGAGAAAATGGGGAACACAATATTCAAAACACTTGTTATGAAACTTCTTATCAACAACAAGAATCATGTAATACTTTAATAGTTTAAGGAATTTAAGGAATATGTCACACTGGAAACGAATCAAATGAAAGCTGATATATCAGAAATGAAAAATACAGTGGAGTGAATAAAAAGTACAGTGGAGAGTCTCCAAAATAGAATGAAGGAGGCAGAAGAAAGAATCTCAGAATTGGAAGACATTTCTTGTCACCAGGAGGAAACAAGCAAAAAGCTGGAAGCAGAGCTGGGTCAAGCTAAAAAAATATTTAAGAACTGAAAGACACTATTGAAAGGTCAAGTATAAGAGTTATGCGATTCCCAGAAGGTGCAGAAAGAGAAGTTGGGTTTAAAAATGTAATTAATGGGGCCCGGTGACACGGCCTAGTGGCTAAAGTCCTTACCTTGAAAGCCCCGGGATTCCATTTGGGCGCCGGTTCTAATCCTGGCAGCTCCACTTCCCATCCAGCTCCCTGCTTGTGGCCTGGGAAAGCAGTTGAGGACGGCCCAAGGCTTTGGGACCCTGCACCTGCGTGGGAGACCTGGAGGAGGTTCCTGGTTCCTGGCATCGGATCGGCATGCACTGGCCGTTGCGGCGCACTTGGGGAGTGAAACATCGGACGGAAGATCTTCCTCTCTGTCTCTCCTCCTCTCTGTATATCTGACTTTGCAATAAAATAAATCTTTAAAAAATGTATTTAATGAAATAATCAGGGAAAATTTCCCTAATCTAGAGAAAGAATTGGGAAACAACATCCTGGAGGGACACAGAACTCCCAACAGGCTTGACCAAAAGTGATCTTCACCATGACACATGATAATCAAGCTCTCTTCAATCAAACATAAGGAAAAGACCCTTAAATGTGCACATGAACAAATCAACTGACATATAAAGGAATGCCAATTAAATTCACAGGAGACCTCTCACAGGAAACTCTGCAGGCCAGAAGAGAATGGAGTGACATATTCCAGATTCTAAAAGCAAAAAATAGTTAGCCCAGGATTACCCAGCAAAACTTTCTGTTGTCTTTGCAAATGAAATACAGTTCTTCCACAGTAAAAAGAATATACCTCTTTCAAAACTGCCCTACAAAGGGTACTTAAAGACGGTCTCTTGACAGAGAAGAGAAATAGCACCCACCAAAATCAAAGGCAAATGTGAAGAACATCTCAGTAAAATAACAACAGTAGACTAAATTAATGAACAACCCATTGCTAAAATGACAGAATCAAATTACCACCTATTCATATTAACCCTGAATGTGAATGGCTTAAATGCATCAATCGAACATCATAGATTAGCAGACTGGATTATAGAAGCAAAACCCATCTATTTGTTGCTTGCAGAAGACATATCACCAACAAAGATTAACAGAAGCTATATCTCATGGATTTTGATTTTTTTTAAATTCCATCTCTTCAAAACACTTTTTCTTTCCCCTCATTAAATTCTTCAATGACTTATAGATCATACGATAGCATCATTTTGTTAAGGAATATTCTTGATTTTCTTTCTCTTCAACACATTGGTCATTCAGTAGCGTGCTATTTAACTTCATAGCATTATAAATTTCTATTTCTTCCTGTTGATTTTGTATTGTGGCTTTTCATTTAAGCAGATGTATAGTAACTGTAATGGAGACTGTCTTATCCAGATGTGAGGATGTATTGCAGTATGCATCTCTACTTTCAAAGATTGACTCCCAATGAAACTGTTTACTGTATCTTGACAATAGGATGTGGGACTCTCTGCCATTGTCCATGCCCGCAACGATGGACATATGACTGTTTATGAGGAACTGTGCTATAGTAATAATATAGTAGAACTTGTGGGAGGAGGGAATTTGGGGAGGGAGTAAGGGAAGTCCTAGGGCCTATGGAACTGTATCAGAAAATGATAACAATAATAGTAGTAATGATAAATGAAACTGTACAAGGAACTGCACATTCTTAGTTGGTGTAGAAATCAGAAATCAGTTTTGCTTTAGGTATGATGACAGGGAAGAGTCATACTGCTTGTTCCGTTTTCCTTCGTGGATATCTGCATGATTCATACATATGTGGCCTGGAACTTTTAAATTTATTTGAGTGGTAGAGTTACACACACCAGGGACAGGAGAGAGATCAATTGATTTTCCATGTCCCAAAATGACTACAACAGCTATGTTTGGGCCAGGATAAAGTCGGGAGTCTGAGATTTCCTCCTGCTCCCCACACGGGCAGCAGGACCTCAAGCACTTGGGCCAGCATCTGCTGTCTTCCTAGGTACATTAGCAGGGAGCTGGATCAGAGGCGAAAGAGCTGGGACTAGAACTGGCAAGCTGTTATGAATGCTGGTCTCACAAGGGACCACGTAACTCGCTGTACCAGTGCTCACCCAACAGGTTTGTTGATTTGAAAGGCAGATTGACACCTCTTCCATCTGCTGGTTCACTCCCCCATGGTCTCAACTGCCGGGGCTGTTAGCATGGAGCTGGACTGGAAGCAGAGTGGCTGGGATTCCAACGGGCATTCCAATATGGACCTGAGGTGCCAGGGCTTAACTCCTGTGCCACAACACCTGCTGGTAGTGGCTTTAACACAGACTTGATCTTGTCTCATGGCCAGACCTCATCATTCCATGGCTTTTGTAGATTTGCCTTTCCATGTCATTGAGAGTCATTTCCTTGGTCATTGTTGGCATCTTATTTTTCCCCTGCCATTCTTTCCACTGCATCTGTGTTGCTGTTTTGTACTGAGCCTGCACCTGCAGAGTTTGCTGTGGCGTTTCCTGCTTCTGTGTAAGCTGCTGCCTCGTGTGCCGGCTCTGCTGCCATCCTCCTCCTCTTGCTTGTGCTGAATCTGCTGCGGCTTCTCTTCCTCCTGCTACAGCTGCTGTGCAGTGCTCTTTCTGTTACTGCTGCTGCCTCACCTGCTTTGGTCTCTGCTTTCCTGGTGCCTCTTCTGTGTTTTTTCTCCCTGCTGCTGTTGCCCCTACATTTGTCAGTTTCTCTTCCTCTCCTTCCTCCTCCTCCCCAGATAGGAGAGGCAGAGCTATCTGCCATCTGTTGATTCACTCCCAAAACTTCCAGGACAGCTGGGGCTTGGTCTCCCTGGAGGGCAACAGCAACTCAGTTACCCTGACTGCCTCCCACAGACTGCATGGCAAGGAGTT
Organism: Ochotona princeps; assembly: GCF_030435755.1. Taxonomy (NCBI): domain Eukaryota; kingdom Metazoa; phylum Chordata; class Mammalia; order Lagomorpha; family Ochotonidae; genus Ochotona; species Ochotona princeps. The sequence continues at coordinate 143,589,569 of NC_080833.1, forward strand.
GAGACCAAGTGCTGTAGGACATGGACACCGTAACCACTAGCTCCCCTAATTCTTTTTGGCACACATTTGATTCTTGTAAGATATGCTTTCAGGGAAAATGCAGATGTTGGATTCCTTCATCCTCAGTTTAGGATTCCTGGTGACTGAAAGGAGGATCAGCCATTCGCTTCAGCAGGAGGTGAGTTAAGAAACTAGACAACAAGTGCTCCAGCAGCTTCCAAGAAACTTACGCATGGGTCTCTGTTTTCTTTCTTTCCTGTGAATGCCTTCCCCAATTCTGAGAAGGCCGTGAGGACTTTGAACTTCATTTTGCAAGCTGTACCTCGGGAAAAGAGAAAAAGCCTCCCCTTGTCAGAAAGCATATGTCATCTAAAGTGGCTTTAGCCTCAAGTACGTGGTGGTGTTAAGAGCAACACTCTTGTGGTGGTGTTGGTTCAGCCTTTCTTCTCACGGATGAGTGCAATTATTCATGGTTTCTGTGAAGGCTCAGTGCACCTGCAGTGTGTGCTAGATAATGCGGGAGGACCGAGGAAGAGGCAGACTGACTGTGTTCTTGTTCCTTTATGGGTTGTTTGGATTTTTTAAATAGATTTTATTGTTATTGGAAAGCCGGATATACAGAGAGGAGGAGAGACAGAGAGGAAGATCTTCCATCTGATGATTCACTCCCCAAGTGAGCCACAACGGCCGGTGCATGCCGATCCGAAGCCGGGAACCAGGAACCTCTTCCGGTTCTCCCACGCAGGTGCAGGGTCCAAAAGCCTTGGGCCGTCCTCAACTGCTTTCCCAGGCCACAAGCAGGGAGCTGGATGGGAAGTGGAGTTGCTGGGATTAGAACCGGCGCCCAAATGGAATCCCGGGACTTTCAAGGCGAGGACTTTAGCCGCTAGGCCACGCCACCGGGCCCAGGTTGTTTGGATTTTACAAGGCAAGGTGAAATGCTTTATTAGACCATCCGTGATTTTTTTTTTCTTATGTGTATGTGAGCTCACTCAGTGACTGGGAAGAATGTTGACAGTGCAAGTCCTGGGGCCAGACTGCTTGGCTTCCAATCCTACCTTTGCCACTTCCGTGGGTGGAGTGCAGCTTGAACATTGTCCTTCATGCTGCTTACCTATAGACTGGGGTTGGCAGTAACTTCCCAGTGAAGTTCTTGTGAAGGTCAAGTGAGACAGTCTTACAGTGGCCAGCGCGATGCTTTGCGGAGAGCATGGACTCTTAGGTTACCAGCTGTTCGCCACCCCAACAGTCCGTGGAGTTTGCATTGCTTTGAAGTGGTGGAATTTTGGGTGACCTCGCTATGCCTGCATAGTCATTGCAGCGTGAAATCTGGAAGGATGTCATGTGTGACTGCAGAAAGAGCAAATTTAGCACAATACTGTGAAATGTGATTTTAAATGGCTGACAGTGGCAGTCCAACATTTATTGGCTGGGCAGCTGTTACTGGTGAGTTTACCATGGTGTACAGGTGGTGACCAATGATCATCAATGCATTGATGTCATGTTTAACCATGTCACTCATCATTTCTGCACTGGACTTCTCCTAAAAAACAAGACAAACAAAAACACCTTTTTTTTTTTTCATTTGACACAGTGAAATCACTATCTTCAATGTATTTATAGTTAATATTGATGTTCTGATATCTAATATGTTGAGATTGGAAGATCTCATGTTTTCTGATGTTTTCTCAATTTTCAAATCACAATCCTATGGTCATGCTGCCTTCTTAACTGTGTGTTCAGGAAAGTCTGGAATGTTCTGGACTTTCAGGCACAAGTGAGACCTGCAAGTGTAAAATGAAGTGGTGCTGTTTTAGGGCTGTTTGTTGAGTAGCAACAGATCAATCCACGTATGAGAAACTAGGCTATCACAAGATGTTGCAATAAATCTCTTCTTTAAAATGGGAGTTACTGTAACATGGAAGAAAGATTAGTGTCACAGTTGTTAAACTTGACTTGGAATTCTTGATTATATACAGGTACTTTAAAAGCTTGTGGAAAATGGAATTTAAAAATAGAATGTGTTTTGTTGTGAAAATCTGGAAATTCCATGCATGAATTTTCTTAGAGATTAATTTGTTTATTTGAAAGTTACGTAGAAAGAAACACACACACACACACACACACACACACACACACACCTCTTCCATCCACTGATTTCTCTTCCCACATGGCCACAACAGCTAGGACTGGGCCAGGCTGAAGCCAAAAGCCAGAAGCTTCTTCCAGATCTCCCACATACGTAGCAGGGGCCCAGGCACTTGCGGCATCTTCTGCTACTTTCCCCAGACGATCAGTAGGGAGCTGGAGGTTAAGTGGAGCAACTGAGACATGAACGAGTGCCCATAAGGATGCTATACTGCCAGCAATGGTCTTTACCCACAGTACCACAGCACTGTTTCCACAGATTTTTGTATCAGGCGCTTTTTTGCAAACTTTTAAAAAATATATACATTTTTTGAGAGATTAATCAGTGTTCCATCTGCTAATTTATTCCCAAAGTTTGCAATGACCAGGGCTGGAATTTTGGTTTGCTACAAGAGTGGCAGGAGCCCAAGTCATTGGGTCACTTTCTGCTGCTCTGCTAGGCGCTTTAGCAGGAAGCTCGATTGGAAGTGGGGCAGCTAGGACTCAACCTGTTGTCACAGGTAGCAGCTTAACCTGCTGTGTCATAATGCCAGCTCTGCTTCTGGTGAACTTTTTAGACAACTTTCCATATGCAAGAATCTCTTTTTGCAGCCAATAAACCTACCCTTTAGTTCTGTTTTCCACCAACTTTTAGGAGTAACCTCATCCAGTGAGAGACTGTGTTCGTTACAGTTTTGACATTACAGTCAGTGAGGGAAATTTGAAGTCATTTCAAACGTACAGATTGATTTTAAAAATATTGTCAGCATGATACACTTGATGTAACTTTGCCACTTGATGTACCTGTCAGTAAATGTGGTTGATTTAAATGTTTCAGGAAAGACTTTGCAAGGACCATCATAACTGTGGGTGGTAAGAATGTAAATATTTACTGTATTAAATATTGGGCCCTGGAGGGGATTTTCTAAGCATTTGGGACCCAGGGAGAAGGAAGGATGAATCATGGTCAAACTCTGAATAGAGTTATTGAGATTTGATTTTCAATTTATTTTGAGAGGTACAGACCGAACACTGTAAAGAATAATTAGGAATTGCATATTTATTCACCATGCAACTTTGTTAAATTTTAGTATGTTGGCACATCTACCGTAAATACTCTTTTTGAAAACAAATGGAGTCAAAATGAAGAGTGCCCTGTGTCCTTGTTCCCAAGCCATTTCATTTCTCCTTGACTCACAGTTTCCATGTCTAAGCAACTTTCTCTAAAGTTTCTATTTTCATAAGCGCTGAAAATTTTATTTTTTAAATTTAAATTTTAAAAATTAGTTAAAAACACAATTTTAAAAAATGCTTGAGAGACAGAGAGAGAGAGCTCCCATCCACCAGTTTATTCCTCAAGTGCCCACCTCAGCCAGAGCTGGGAAACAGAAACCCAGTCTGAGTCTCCTGTGTGTGCGTGGCCGGGACCTCGACCCTTGAACCATCACCTCCTGCCTCCCAGAGTTGCGTTAGTTGGAAGTTGGAATCAGGAGCAGAGTTGGAATACAAACCAAAACACTGCAAATCAGATATGGGTATCCCAACAGTGACTTAACCAGGCCAGGTGCCTTGGCCCTTAATGTATATAAGTACCGTCCTATGGAAAGTATTTTGCTCTATGCAGTTTTAGAGTCCATTGTGAATATCATAAGTGACCTTAGAATTTTATTTTTTAAACAAATATTTTATGGCTATTTTGATGAACTTTCTTTGAATTAAAAAAAATATTTATTTTTTTAATTTGAAAGGCAGATTTTGGGCCTGGCGCCATGGCCTAGTGGCTAAAGTCCTCGCCTTGAGCGCACTGGGATCCCATATGGTCATGGGTTCTAATCCCAGCAGCCCTGCTTCCCATGCAGCTCCCTGCTTGTGGCCTGGGAAAGCAGTCAAGGACGGCTTCTGCTAGAGACCCAGAAGAAGTTCCTGGCTCCTGGCTTTGGATCGGCACCGCACCGGCCCGTTGCGGCTCACTTGGGGAGTGAATCATCGGATGGAAGATCTTACTCTCTATCTCTCCTCTCTCTATATATCGGACTTTGCAATAAAAATAAATAAAAATTAAAAAACAGATTTTTATAGAGGGAAGGAGAGACAGATCTTCCATCCACTTGTTGCAACAGCTGGAGCTGAGCTGATCTTGAGTTAAGAGCCAGGAAGGACTTCCGGGTCTCCCACGTGGATACAGTGTCCCAAGGATTGGGCCATCCTCCACTGCTTTCCCAGGCCATAAACAGGAAGCTGGATCGGAAGTGGAACAGCCAGGAAATGAATCAGTGCCCATGTGGGATGCCAGTGGCAGCAGGCAGAGGATTAGCCAGTGTTGCCATTGTGCCAGCCCTTTCCTTTAAAAATTTTAAATGTATCTAACATAAAACCACAAATAGTATTCATTTATATGTTGTTGACATCTTTTAGATTTCTCTCCCAGGATTTTTCAGTTGCAGCTTGCTTGGGGGTCCCACCCCAGGATACATTCTGCTGTTAGTTCGTGTGGCATGAAGCGACCAAAATGGGACTTGTCAGAGCAAGCACTGTCTCTGGGACTCCTTTGTTGTGTCGTTTGTCCAGAGTGACCCATGTCTGCTGTGTGTTCATGTCCAGATTACGACCAGCAGGTTGCAGCTTCCGAAACCTTGTGTAGGTTGACAACTAGAACAGCGAGGGAGGAACTTGCCAAGCAGTGGTTTGAGGATAACGTCATTGCGGAAGCTTTCAAAGACATTAAGGATCGAGAATTTGAGATGGTGAGAGTCTGCCCTAACAGTGAACAGTTGCGAAGTCTCCCCTGAGTTCTTGGCAATGAGTTGGGCTTAGGGAGGAATTTTTTCCTTCCATTTATATGATTTCACTGAAATTGTTAAACTCCCTGTTTTCCAAGGAAAGGGATCCATCAATACAAACAGGGATGGTACAGACTACAGACAAAATGATTTTCATGGATCAAGCAAAAAATATTTTGTTTTGAATGAGGAGAGCAATTGTAAATGGACATGTAGGGCCCAGTACGGTAACCTAGTGGTTAAATTCTTGGCTTGAAAGTGCCGGGATCCCATATGGGCACTGGTTAGTGTCCCAGCTACTCCACTTCTCATCCAGCTTCCTGCTTATGGCCTGGGAAAGCAGTCAAGGATGATCCAAAGCCTTGGAACCCTGCACCAATGTGGGAGACCTGAAGGAAACTCCTGGCTCTTGGTTTTTGATTGACTCAGCTCCGGCCATTGGGACCACTTGATGAGTGAATCAGTGGATGGAAAATCTTTCTCTCTGTCGCTTCTCTCGTGTATCTACCTTTCCAATAATAAATAAATAAATAAATAAATAAATAAATAAATAAATAAATAAAAATAGTAACAGTAAATGGACTTGTAGGGGATGGGGAACTGGAGAAGTTGTGACAGGCTCCCATGGGTGGTGACAGGCTCCCATGGGTGGGGCTAGCTCTGGTGGCCAAGTCATGTGGGGTGGTTGTGTTGAGCTGTCCACCCACCATCTGTATGTAGAGGAAGGGTTATTTTCAGGGTCTTCTCTATACTTCTGGCTCACCTTGATTTTGCCTTTGAGTGGCACAGAAGTAGCTTATGGCTTTTGTGTGTATCTGTCTTCAGTCTCACATGGCTAAAACATATCCTCTCCTCTTTAAAAAAAACCAAAAAACAAAACACCTAAAGCTGCTGCTTTTAGTATAAGGCAAAACCTTAGTAACAGCATCTAGGCTAAAAGTACCCTTCTGGGCAAAAGCTACACAGCCAGAGTTTTCTCCTTTTAAGATTTATTTATTTTTATTGGAAATGCACGTCAGATTTTACAGAGAAGTGGAGAAACAGAACGATCTTCTGTCTGATGGCTCAGGCCCCAAGTGGCCACAGTGGCTGGAGTTGAGCCGATCCAAAGTCAGAAGCCTGGAGCTTCTTCCAGGTCTCCAGTGTGAATGCAGGTCTCGAGGCTTCAGGTCATCCTCCACTGCTTTTCAGGCCCCAGGCAGAGAGCTGGATGGGAGGAAAGTGGAGCATGTGGAACATGAACCAGCGCTCATATGGGATCCCTGTGCTGGGAAGGTCAAGTTTTAGCCATGGAGCCATCACTCTGGGCCTCAGGATTTTCTAACATCTAAATGTTTCTATTTTCTCAGGCTCTGAGCCCATTGCCAGGATTCCCTATGGCCTAGGTGGAGATGTTGACGTCTTGTCAGGGCTATCCCAAGCTTGCCTTTGAGTTCCAGCTACCTGATTTAGAGAAATAGAAAGGTCCTGCACTCCCGTGGGCTTCTGGCATGAATTTCTTCTGTTTCACTGGCACATTTGCTGTGAAAGTGAAGAAAATACAGGATCCGTTAATTATCTAGCTTCTGAAATTGTCTCCCCTGGAGGCACCCAGCTCTTAGTTGGGCCACTCATCCTTGAAAGGCTCACCCTGCTGGGGTCTGGCAGGAAGTAGTGATTCTCTTGTTGCTTCTTCTGGCTCAGTGACATACAAATGTGCAAATAACTTCTGGAACTCCCAAGTATTCCTCAGTTGTCACCCTCACAGTCAGAGGAAGGGAGTCTGCTTGTGGCCTGAGCCTCTTTCTCGTGGCAAAGAATAGTTAACATGATCCCGAACCCTTATGCAGCATCATGATGTTACTGGATGTAGTTGGGCAGGAGCCCATACTGACCTGTATGTGCTGGTCAGGGTAGTATTAAATAAGATATATACATATATTTTTAATGAAAACATTTGACTTGTCTTGTAGGATAGTCGCTGTTTTCTCAATCTCCTGAATGACAGACTTGGTGACCGAAAGAGATAAGACAGCTTCTTCAGCATGGTTCCCTTGCTTCTCGGTGTCCTGGCGATGTCGGCTGTGTTTACAGCTTGTCTGGGATCTGTGAGTGTCTTTCAAAATGAGCTCTGTTGGTCTTTAGCACACTTGTTTGGTTTGGGACATTTCTGATACAGTCCTCTCCAGCAAGTCCGGAGATTTTTAAGAGGAGTGGTTGTTACACACATGAGCTCATCAGAGATAAGTGTGTTATGAACAGTTGAGTTTCTTCTTTTTTTTAAAAAAGATTTATTTTATTTTTATTACAAAGTCAGATATACTGAGAGGAGGAGAGATAGAGAGGAAGTGGAGCTGCCGGGATTAGAACCAGCGGCCATATGGGACCAAGGCGAGGACCTTAGCCACTAGGCCACACTGCCAAGCCCAACAGTTGAGTTTCTGGTGTGAACATATTTGGTAATTTTTTTCTTTGGGAATTCTGCCAAGTGCTTTGGTGGAGGTATAGAGAATCACTAAATGTAATTCAGAGTCTACCAGGTGGGCATTTAAAAACTGTATATGCATCCCATTTGTACATTTGAACCCCCCCCCCACACTGTACCAAGAAACTCAACAGCATATCCTAGTTATAAATATTCTTGTGTCTGTGGGTTGTGGCTGGGATAATCCAAGTTTCACATTGTAACTGTGATGGTCTCTTCCAGGGTTTATTCATTTCCATGTATTGCCGCATTCACCGATGGACGTGAGGTAGGTTTGTCCTGCCTGGGGGTTGGGAGGGTGCTGGATGGTGAAACCCAGTTCTGTTCAATTTTGCTGTCATTCTCAAGAGACTTTTTGAAAAGAATACTAACATCTCCAAGTAGCTTCAACTCTGAGACCATGCTTGAGGGCTCCATGGTTACTCCTGACAAAAAGGGGGACTTGGGGGTGCATAATGTACCCATGAAGCCAGCTGCTTGTTTCATTTTACCCTCCTGAAGGGAAAGATTACACAGGAAGCAAGAGGTGGTACCCTCGCCTCTTTTCTTCCAGTTGAACTTTCCTCTTCTTTCTCCAACAACAGGGGCCACACTCTTTCCTTTCTCTCTGTCTTCATAGAGTACAGGCTGTGCAAGTACAGACACCTGACAAAGGATGTGCCAGGACAGCTCAGGATGTTATGGGCACACGGACAGCACTTTCATCCTTCCTTTGTAAGATCAGATTCTTTTCACCCTCCTCTTTGGTTTCTAGACAAACACAGGGTCCTTCCTGTCACAGTGCTCACGAACCCATCATCTCAGTGTCAGGATGAGACCTGAGAGTTTGGTCCCTTGGCGCAGCCTTCAGGGTGTTCGCATGCACCGTGTCCTTGGTTTGGGTCCAGCATGCCTTCCTGGGACTGTAGACCCAGGCTTGCTGGCACATTCCTTCTGTCTAGAGCAGATTCTTGGAGTCTCTGTCCTGTACCCAAAATCTGTCTATTTTATTTCCCCTTAGGTTACTGTGAGAATTCTGCTCTTTGTGGATTTTCTTTGCAATTTTCCAACAGCTTCTATCAGGGCCCTTGAACTTCACCTTATCCTAGCTTCTAGAATATGTATGGTGGGCTAATACCTTCGTCTAACTCTGTGGCTATTAAAAACTAGGCGCCCATGGTGGTGCCCATGTCCAAGAAGTACTATCTTCTGGGAAAGTAGTGAGTCTGTAGTCTGTGTCCCATAGGTGGGCACAAAAGCTGTACATTGTCAGCCCTCTCTGTCTGCAGGCTGGCAGCCACGGGTTCAGCCCACTGCAGATGGAGTGTTATAGGTTGTTGCTGATATGTCCTATATAGTTAGACATTGCAATGATGGTTGCATCTAGGTGGAGTGTGTACTGATTTTTGCCTCATCATTATTTTCTTAAAAATACAGTATTTACTTAGTGTTTACATTGTCATAGGAACTATAAATAATCTAGAGATGGCTTAAAGTATGATAGAAGGTTATATAACTAAATAGTTATATAGTTTATATATATATTATATATATAGTTTGTTTATTTTAAAGCTGCATTGAGAAATGGAGAGACTGGCTAGAGTTGGGCAAGGCTGAAGTCAGGGGAGGAGAGAGCTCTCCCATTTGGATGGGTCACCCGCTGCTACTTTCCCCATACCATTAGAAGGGAGCTGGGTCAGAAGTGGAGTAGCCGGGACAAACCGATGCCCATGTGGATGGCAGCATCCCAGACGGTAGCTTTGCCCACTGTGCCACAATGACATTTCCAAGTGCCGTTTTATTTAAGGAACTTCAATGTCCACAGATTTTAGGTTCTGAAGGGACATCAGAACCAATCCCTGGGGGCTATCGAAGGGCAGCTGTTAAATGCTTCTTGAGGTTTGTCTGGGAGGCAGTAGAGACACTATATTAGTGCTGGGTATGGAGAAGTACCGCGGGACCTTGGGAGGCAGAGGCCAAGATGGTGACTGTTTCTATATCATGGTAATCTCTGAATCATCATCAGAACCAAGTGGTGGGCATGCAGGCAGCATGGCTCAGCTAAAGTCCCTGAGCCTCAGGAGTGAGGTTGTAAAGATGGATGGAAACCTGATGTACTGAATACATCTGCTCTTCGACAAAATCTGCAAGAAGCCAAATCCTACCTCAAGTGAAAATAATTGCCAGACTAGCAGTAGATCCTCTTCTAGGCGTAAAGTGATGTGCTGCAGGCTGCTGTCCACGTCTTCTTTTTGAAAGGAAGCTTCCTGTATTTGAAAGGCACAGAGAGGGAGACACCTGCTGTCCCCTTCCACCCCACACACATACTCTCTGTGTCTCATCTGCTGATTCACTACCCAAATGGCCACAACAGCCAGGGCTGGGTCAGGCTACAGTCAGAAGTTGGCAGTTCCATCCTGTTCTCCCATGTAGTTAACAGGGGCCCAGGCCCTAGGTTTTTGTCTGCTTTCAACAGCAGGAAGCTGGATTGGAAGTGGAGCAGTCAAGCACTCTGATTGGGATGCTTGGGTCCCAATCAGAGATTTACCTTGTTTTTACACAAGTTTTTACACAAGTTTTTCCAAGTGCAAGACAGAGTCCAGGATGGGGTCCTAGGGACCCCATTTGTTATCACCTTCATGGCAAGACCCGAAAGCACCAGTAAACTGCCACATGTTGTTGTGGGTGCCTGAGGCAGAGCCCTGGAACTCATGGAGGAGACATGGAGACACTGTCAGTTGACAAAGAATCCACAGCAGAAAGAGGAGCAAAAGACATCAGCTGCTGTGACTCAAAAGGGAATGTCCACCTGGACGCAGAGACACCCCTTAGGGGAGAGGGCAACTAGGAGAGCCCCTGAGAGCCCCAGCAATCCTAGCTAGGGGAGGGATCTGCAGTCACACAGACACCAAGTCCTGCCAGCAGAGCCACATGGGACCTCTGCCCTAGAGGAGGAACTGCATCTCCCTCTGCTCTTGAGACACATTTTCGTATTATCTTGTAGAAAGTCATCACTAACAGAGTTCTTGCCACTCTAGGAGGATAAAGGTCCTGGCAAATCCTTGAGCCTGGGCTGCACAGACATCCCAGTAAAATAGCACAAACGGTGATCCCCTAGACTCCAGCCCCCAAAGTGTGCTGTGCTACCAGGAACATGTGTCTGAGAACAACAGGGGCATGAACTCCCAAGACTTTAGAGGTAAGACCATCTGCCCAAGCAGAACAGGGGCCCATTCCACCTCCACACTCTCCTTCCCCCTGCGGTGGCACATGGCACTGTGGGGACGTCTGCTTTCCCATTGAACTTGGGGCACGTACTACTGTGACTGTTCTCTACCCTCCAGCGCTTTGATTGGTACAAAGAGCCATACAGTCCTTGAGGACTCTTGGCCAACCCTCCTGCAACCCCAGGCCACCACTGGGGCCTACCTACCTGCTGGAACTGACGTGAGAACCCCATAGCCCTGTAGCCATTGATGACAGTGGAAGGAGTTAGGGGAATCCATACCTCAGCATCCAGTTGGAACTGAAAAGTCAATCAACTGGTACCCAATGATGCATCTGCAGGAAGCAGATTACCTTTAGTAATCAAAGAGACAGGCAAGATGGCAGAATAGGGTAAGGACATGTTTAAACAGATGGAGAATCAGTAGCCAGGGTAAAGAAGATAGGCCACAATCCCGGGTAATAGGAGAGGACAGGCCAATGGCAGAGAGACACCTGGAGATCCATGGACATGGGGAAGCAGCAGAGACGATGGAGCAGTGGTTGGCACCAGTGATTGAAGCTCCACTGGTGGCCAGTTGGAAGGCAAGTTCACCAGGAACTCAAGAGGAGAACTCAGGCATAGAACTACCCATCCTTCTGATTTGCTTGATCCGACCACAAGCAGAAGCAGAGTGACAGAGCCCAGGCAAGAAGGTACAGGAACAGGGTTGCTTTCATGGCTCAGACACGTACCAGAGCCACATGGAGTATGATTTTGTGTTCTGAGGAAAAGGCTGTGGAGTGGAGGAACAACAGCTGTGCAGTTGCTGAGCCAGGAGGGAATTCACTCTGCACTCAACACATTGCACTGGTCCCTCAGGGAAATGGTACCAACTTGGCATCCTACAGGTTCTACTCAAGATAAGTCAAGGTGGCCTCCAGGCCTAATAGCCAGGAGGCCCAGAACTCTCATCAGGCGCCATTTTGTGTACTAAGGTAAAGGTTGTGGGGCAGAAGGAACTGTAGTGAGCTGCACAGGCACACAGCCGGGAGAGAACTCACTTCTGGCTCAGTGCATTGCGCTGGTATCACAGAGAAAATTGCACCAACTTTGCATCTTACAGGTTCCAACCATAATAGGTCCAGGTGGCTCTCAGACCAACAGCTTCCAGCAAGACTAGCATCCAGTGATGTAGGACAGCTGGTGTCTCCCTAATGCCAGGCATTGCTTGAGCCAGGAGTGGGAGAAAGATTATACAGGATATGGCAAATGGTGCAGCCACAGCACAGGATCACATGGGGTTGAAAGTGGTGAGCCAGGAGTTGGGGCCATGGAGACCATGGTAAAAGCCTAAAACAAGAGTCCAGGACCGATACTTGCTGTAGAGAGTGGCACAAGTGACTGCAAACAAAGAACCAAATACCAAACTCAATTAGTAAACTCCATCTGTAGTTCAGTGGGCTACACAGTTTAGAAACGGGCCCTAAGGAGAGGAATCTTCCATCCAGAATAGCAATGACCAAGAGCGAAAGAGGAGACAGACACAGTGAATATTACTGCTGCTTCCCCTGCAAAGGAGCAAAAGTCTTTGTTGATCTCAGAGTTAACTGAGGAATACATCAAGAAAATGGGGGATAAAGAATTTTAAAAACTTGTTATGAAGCTTCTTTTTTTTTTAAATTTTATTTTAAATTCATTAATTACATTGTATTATGCGACACAGTTTCATAGGTACTGGGATTCTCCCCACCCCTTCCCGAGAAGCACATACAGGAGTTGAATGGATTTAAGAATTATAGGTCACACAGGAAATAGCAATACTGAGACAAAGTCAAGCCGAATTATTTGAAATGAACACGATGGAGCAAGTTAGAAATTCAGTGGAAAGCCTCAGTGATAGAATGAACAAGGCAGAAGAAAGAATCTCAGATTTGGAAGACGTTTCCTCCAAAATGGGGAAATACTTGAAAAGCTGGAAGAGGAGCTGAGTCAAGCTAAGGAAAGTATTCAAGAATTAGGTGGCACTATTAAATGACCGAATATAAGACATATGGGAGTTCCAGAAGGCACAGAAAGAGAGGCTGCGTTTAAAAATATATTCAATAAAATAAGGGAAAAATTCCCTAATTTGGAGAAAGAATTGGGAAACAACATTCAGAAGAAGAACAGAATTCCCAGGGGGTTGACAAAAAGCAATCTTTGCCATGACACATGATAATCAAGCTTTCTTCAGTTGAACATAGGGAAAAGATACTTAAATATGCATGTGAAAAAAGATAGTAACATTAAAAGGATCCCCTATCAGACTTCCTGCTGACCTCTCAAACTCTACAGGCCAGAAGAGAGTGAAGTGACATATTCCAGATTTTAAAGGGGATAAATTATCAACCCAGAATAACTTATCCAGCAAAGTTTTCCTTTGTCTTTGAAATCAAGTTAAATTCTTCCACAGTAAAGAAAAGCTCAAAGAATTTGCCTCTTTCAGACCTGCCCTACAAATGATGCTTAAAGATGTTCTCTTTATAGAGAAAAGGAATAACACCTACCAAAACCAAAGGCAAATGTGAAGAACATCCCAGTAAAATAACAACAGAAGAGTAAATCAAATAATGAACAACCGTTGCTGAAATGACAGGATTGAGTTACCACCCATTCATATTAACTCTGCATGTAAATGGCTTAAACTCAACAATCAAATGTCATAGATTAGTAGACTGGATTAAAAAAACAAAATCCATCTATTTGTTCCCTACAGGAGAAACATCTCACTAAAAAAGGTAGAAACAAAGTGAAAGAAAAAGATATTCCAGGTAATGGAAAAAAGAGTTGATGTAGCAATTTTTCTTCATTTTTTAAAAGATTTATTTTCACTGGAAAGGCATATTTACAGAGAGAAGGAGAGACAGAAAGATCTTCCATCTGCTGATTCACTCTCCAAGTGGCCACAATGGTCAGAGCTGCACCAATCTGAAGCCAGGAACCAGGAGCTTCTTCCAGGTCTCCCAATAGGGTACAGGCACCCCAGGCTTTGGGCCGTCCTCAACTACTTCCTCAGGCCACAAGCAGGAAGCTTGATGGGAAGTGGGACTGCCTGGATGTGAACCAGTGCCATTATGGGATCCCAGTATGTGCAAGGTGAGGACATTAGACACTAGACTACCATGCCAGGCCCTGCTGTAGGCATCCTTATGTTAGATAAGATAAACTTTGACGTGAAAAAATAACCAAAGAGATGAGAAAGGACACCACATAGTGATCAGAGATTGTGTTTTCAGCAGGAAGAGATCACCTTACTTGTTTCTTAGCATGTTTTTATTTTCAACTCTAATTTGACTTGGTTTTTCTCTCTTACTTTTCTTTGCTAGTCTGGCTTAGAATTTGTTTTGCTCATCTTCTTAGAAAGTGGGTCTTTCTTGTTGCTATTTGTAGTTTTTTAGTTTTAATTCCATTATTTTTGCTGTGATTATCATTTCATGCTTTTCACTTTTTCTCATTAAGTCCTTGAGATGCATTATTAGATCATTTATTTGAGATGCTTCTGTTTTTTTGTAAGCACCTGATGTTATACGTATCTTAGTACTGTTTTTGCTACATCTCATGGGTTTTGATTTTTTTGTTTTCATTTCTTCAAGTTTTTTTTTCCTTAGTAATTTTCTCAGTGACACATAGGGCATACAGTAGCATTATTTGCTTCAAAAGGTTTATGATTTTTGTTTCTTCAGTGACACATTGGACATTCAGTATCACGTTATTTAACTCCATGTTGTAAATTTTCTGTTTTTCTTCCTGTTGATTTTGTTTTGTGGCATTACATTTAAGGGGATGTACAGTAACTGTGTAATGGAGATTATGATATGTAGATGTGAAGATACAATGCAGTGTGCATCTCTACTTCCAAAACAAATTTCCATTGAAATTGTGTTATATATGTATATATGAAACTGATATATATACATATATATATGCAATAGGATGCTGGACTCTTTGTCATTGCCCATACCTACAATGTCGGGATATGCTTAAATGGTGGAATGATGGACTTATGACTGTTTATGAAGGACTGTACTATTGTAATAATATAAGGAAAATCAGTGGGGCCAAAGGGCTTTAAGGAGAGGGAACATGAAATTTCAGAGTCTGTGGAACTGCATCATAAAATAATCATTTAAAAAATATGAAAAAAGCCAAAGAGACACTGGATTCATCAGATATGCAAGTATCAACAGAGGGGTGAAGGAGAGAATGATGCGTCCGCTGGCGCATGGTAATGTTCTAGTAGTGTCAGACGCCAAAGAAAAGGAGGTTGAGGGAATAAATATTTGATTCAAAACTTTCAGGGAAGTGACTATAGGGATAGTCAGAGGTTCAAGAGGTACAGAGAGTTTACTGAAATGAGGCGGACAATGCAGGGTACGAATGAGATTTCACAAAAAGATGTTTGAAAAGGAACCAGACTAAAATCTGGGACATAGAGATCTCAATAAAGTAATGAAAGCCTGAACAACAGACTGGATCAAGCAGAGGAAGAATGCCAAAGGTCTTATTTCAGACAAAATGACTTTAGTAAGACAAAACTGTGATTAAGAACTGATTTAGTAGTGGTATATGAGAACGGCTAAAAAATGTAAAACAATTACAGCAGTTGCTTCATTATTCTTCCTAATCAGCAGACAGAAAAACATGGCAGAAACCTACAAGGTTGTGCTTTGGTGGAAAAATTACATTTGGCGATAGCCTCATTTGGTAAACTTGTCCATCTGGACATGTTTCTTGTTTGGAGAAAGTAACTGAGGGGGCTGGCGTTGTGGTGCAGCATCAAGCCACTGAGTAACCCTAACCCTGCAACACTGTCCTTTTGTGGCAGTGCCGGTGTGCGTTCTGGCTGTCCTGGTTCTGTCCAGCTCCCTGTGGATGTGTGTGGGAAAGCAGCGGGAGGTAGCCTGAGTGTGTGGCCCTTGCCGTCCGTGTAGAAGGCTCAGAAGGAGTTCTAGGCTCTTGGCTTGGCTTCTGTTTGCTTTCGCCCTGAACATGGTAGTCATTTAACCAGCAGATGGAAAATCGTTCAAAGAAATAGAAATAAAGTCTTTAAAAAATTTATTTACATCTGTATTTGAATCATTTCCTGGAGTTTTACAGTATTTTTCTTTTAGTCTTTGTTAACACTGTTGTGGTTACATGTATTTTCATAAATCAGGCACACATTAAATTGACTTAATAATACCTCAGACTGTTTATAAAAGAATTTAAGGATTACAGCAATCTCAAGGTTTTTTTTTTATTATTTACTACAAAGTGTATCTCAGTGGTTTAGCTGATCTTTGGCCTTGGAACTTACAGTAAAGATATATTTAAAATAATGAAAAAATATGAAATAGGCTTCGAATTAGATAGCCTTTGCTAAAAGCTACTGTCAGCAAAACTATAATGATAACTATTGCGTTTATTCAGACAATAAATTATGTAAACCAGTGTTTTATTATAGATAAAATTACAAGAGGGAGTCTTTTGGCACACTTAAATGTCCATGAGATATGTTAAGATAGCAATTTTTCTTAGAACGAGGTACAGAAAACTGTTATCTTTCCATTTTGCATAAATGAGTTAAGTAATTAAGGCAAGTTGCATAATGTTAGGATAGTATTATTTTAGGAAAAGTTCAAATTCTTTAATGGGTTAGATTTTACATGACCATTTAATGTGGATATTCTGTTCAATTCATGCTGAAATTCTCTTTCAGATGAGAAAATCTGCAGGTGAAAAAAATGGAGAAATTTTGGATTGATTTCAACCTCAGAAGTCAGAGTGTGACATTTTATATAAACAATGTGGAGGTAATAATGTTCATTTCCCTGTGAGATCCGAATGCTTCTGGATTGTTCTCTGTATGTGTCATGTGCTTGTGAATTTCACAAATTTATTTTCCTTCTAAGAGTACTCTGTGGGATCCAGTAAGATTGTTCAAGGAAGCAGTGGTCCATTTCTGCGTAACAGGTAAGATGATAATTGTTCATGCCACATCTACTTTTGTTTATGTTTTCTGTGGGCAGTTCTGTCAGTAAAAAGCTGGGTTAGTTCTAAAGAAGATTGTGTGCGTGCCTTGAGATAGAGGCAAGGTGCCCAGTACGGTGGGGGGATTATAGATGTGTGGACCACCTTTTGGGGCTTCCCTTCTATTTCATTGGTCTATGTGTCAGTTGTGTGTCTTCAAGCATGGTGTTGTGATGCCTCTGGGTTGGTTTTTATTGTTTAACATTTCTTTAATTGTTTGGGATCTTTTGTGTTTTCATAGGAGTTTCTGGGCTACTGTATTGTTCCAGATCTGAGAAGAATGCCCTTTGCATTTTTATTGGGATCGCAAATTGTTTTGGGTGGTGTGAGCATTTTGATGATATTCTGACAAATCCCTAAACATGGGGAGGATTTTTCCATTTTTTGCATGTGTGTTTTTCTATTCCTTTCATTAACATTTAAATTTTTTTCATTATAGAGATCTTTTGTATCCTTGGTTAAATATATCCCAAGGTATTTGTTTATTTTATTTATTGTTTGGCAGCTCTTGGGAATGGGGCTGATCTTAAGAGTTCGTTCTCAACCATGGTTGGTGTGTAAGAATGGAATTAGTTTGGTTTGGTGTCCTGACACTTTGCCAAAGTCTCTTGAGTTGCAACAGTCTTAGGATCTTTGGTTCCCCTATATGAAGAACCATGTCACCTGCAAACAGGGATGATTCAGCTTCCTTCTCTCCAATTTGTATCCCTTTGATTTCTTTTTCTTGTCTAGTAGCCCTAGATAGAGTTTCCAGGTTCATGTGGAATAGCAATGGGAAGCGTGGGCGACCGTGTCTGGTTCTGGATCCTAGTGGGAATGCTTCTACTTTTCTCCATTCAATATAATACTGGCTGTGAGATTTGCCTATGTTGCCTTCATTGTTTATAAGTGTGTTCCTTCTATATACAATATTTTGGAGGAATTTTTCATCATGAAAGTATGTTTTATTTTTCATTCATTTATTTAAAAGGGTTAGAGAGAGAAAGAAAGAGAACTTCCATCTGTTGATTTACTCCCTAACTGGGAACAGAGATTGAGGCTGGGCCAGCCTGAAACCAAGAGCCAGGAGTTTTCTCTATGTGTCCCTTGTGGATGCAGGGGTCCAGAGATTCCACTGTTTTCCCAAACACATAACCAGGAAGCTGGATCAGAAGTGGAACAGCCAGAAGCCTCTACAGGATGCTGGTGCTGCAGGCAGCGGCTAAACCCACTACACCACAGTCCTGTCCCCAAAAGGATGTTATACTTTACCAAATGCTTTCTCTCTATTCATTTAAATAATCATGTAGCTTTTTATCATTTTGTTGGTGTGATATGTCATTTTCATTGATTTGCATATGTTGAAAACTGTCCCTGCATCTTTGGGATAAATGCTGCTTGGTCTAAATGGATGATTTTTAAAATGTAATTTACAGAGAATCAAGATGGCTGAATAGGGTAAGGACATGTTTAAACAGACGGAGAACTGTTAGCCAGTGTGGAGTAGAGAGGGCACATTCCAGGACATAGGAGAGAACAGAACAATAGCAGAGGGGTACCTGGAGACTGACAGACACAAGGAAAGCAGCGGATACAATGGTGTGGTGTTGCAGTGACTGATACCCCAATGGCAATCAGCCAGCAGCAGTCTTAACTCCACTGGTAGCTGGAACTCTGCCAGCAACAGGTGGGAAGGGGCATTCACCCAGAGCTCAGGAGATGACCCCAGACAAAGAACTGCCTATCCTGCTGGTCTGTTTCTTTTGACCAGGAGCAGAGACAGAGCAGCAGGTCCCAGATGGGCAGTGTGGGAAAAGGGTAGATTTCCATAGCCCAGTCTGCCACCTAGAGCCAAATCAGGTGCCATTTTGTATAGGGAGGCAAAGGTTATGATAGGACAGCACTGCGCATGTATGGGTTTGGGAGTGAACTCATTTCTGGCTCAGTGAACTGCCTCCTGGCACCTTGTCATGGAACATGGTGATTCTAGCTGTGCCCTAGCCATGCCTACGCAGGCATCATTAGCGGTGTGCAGGTGTCACTGGTGGTGTGCAGCCAGCAGCTACTTGTTCTTTCTCCTCACTGTGCCAAGGAGTCTGTTCATTCTACTTTCCACCAAGAATTTCTTTCAAGCAGTCCACTGGGACCATCATTCTTTCTTTGTTTTGTGGTATCTAGTAGATTCTGCCTCTTTGTCTTGTATTTCCAAGTATTCATGTCAAATAAAGACTGTTAATTTGTTTAACCAGTTCCAGCCAAAATATCGTATATCAAAATGATTGAGATGGTGTGCCCTTTCTGGTCCCAATTAATCCCAGTCTGCTGTCTGAGTTACTCTTGCTGCATCCCCACCTTACTGGTTGCGTTTTGGTCTTCCACTGCGATGGACAGGGTCGATCTAGACCTGTATGCTTCTGTTGGCTTCCTCTCCAGTTTCCTCAGTTTGTGGCTGTGCAGGCTCTCTGCTGCACTTCACTCGCTTCTTTCTTGTGGGCCACCTCTAATGTGCGCTCACTGCAGTTCAGCAAAGAGCTGTCATCTAATTCAGAGACTGAAGTCTAACAGCAGGCTTCTCTCAACTCTGGCTCCATTCTTTTCTGTAAGAGGAACCTAAGAGTAGGCATTTGTCTTGGTGGTTAGCAAATCCATGTCCTGCACTGGCATGCTCGGGTGCCCAGCCCAACTGGTTCGTGCTGATGTGGAGCCTGGAGCACAGTGGTGGTAGTTCGGGTGCTGGTTCCTGGCTTCTGCCCTTGGCCTCAAGCCAGGGCTGTGATGAGTTTTTGGAGAGAGAAACAATGATTGGGAGCAATGTTTCTGTGTCTCTCTGTGACTCTGTCTCTTAAATAATTTTCTTAAAAGAAAAGAGTGTGTTGAAATGGAGGTGAATTATTACTGTTTGGATATTGGGAAAGCTGAATTTCAATGTGAATTTTAGCAGCAACTAAGATTTCAAAGAGATATTGAATGGATATTGTGTTTAGTGGATTTGAAAGTAAAATGCTTGTTGCAGATGATCCCCCTATAAAAACAAAGTGCTCCTTAAAAAGTTGATTGGCTTGCAGAAAGCAGAACCTGCCTCCATTTCCTTGTTGCTGCACTATGCTGGTTCATGGTTTTCCAAGGTCAGCCCCACAAACGTGTGTGACAAGTGTGTACATAAATATACATGCATATTTAGTAAAGCAGTATCAGAAACCTGTTATAATATGATTTATTTTCATCTTATTATCATGGAAAGATCTGGTTTACAAATACCCCCCTGAGGTCATTTAAAACGATGACATTTGAAAATAAAACCTGTCTCTGTGTTGACACGCATTATTGCCCCTTTTCATTGCCAGAAACGGAGATGATGAAGATACTCCTCATCCGCCTGCAGCAGCCTATTGTCATCAGCAGGGAAGAGGTGATGAAGGTAGAAATCCACTTTGATGTACAGCTTGCCATCGCACAGGCAGCCACTCGAGCACTGGGACAGGACAAACAGGACCAGGATTAATTCTCGCTGATGATTCAAAACTCTTTTCCCAGCTCTTTCATTTCCTCATTGGCATTGGAGGATGTGAACGTTGGCTGAAAATGCCATGGTCTCCTGAGTGTCCCTTGAAGAGTCAAGTGTCCTAATCCCATTTCTCCCTTTTTGTGTGTCAGTGTCTCCGTGGTGTGGAACACTGACCCTCTCTGTGTGCCTCCAAATAATCTACTCCATTTACTGTGCACCATGGGAAACTTGACTGGGATGACATCACCTCCTGACCATTTCTTCCTGGGGTCCCAAGGACATTCCTGGTGGGCTTCTGGCACTGTTCTCTCTCTCTCTCTCTCTCTCTCTCTTTCTCTCTCTCTCTCTCTTTCTCTCTCTCTCTCTCTCTCTCTCTCTCTCTCTCTCTCTCTCCCTCTCTTCCCCCCTCTTTCTCTCTCACCTTCCTGTTCACAGAGTGAATTGGGAAGATTCTGATCTCTTACACTTGCAAAGGTCTGGTCCCCCCTCACTGGACTTGGAGGAGGGCAGAATTGGAACCAGTTCAGTGAACCAGCTCGCTGAAAACCCTTTAAGACACTAACCTCTTCTCCAGGAGCACGGAGCTGTATCCCAAGCTTTGCATTTTCCTGGATGCTTTTTTAAAGGCTGCTACTCTAAAACTTGTTACTTATTTGTATTTATTTGAAGGAGAGCAAAAGAGACCTTCACTCACTGCAATACCCAAAGATGGGCTGTCCTGAAGCTTGTTGTCTGGAAGTCAATTCAGGTCCCATGCATGGGTGGCAAGGGCCTACATAGTTGAGCTGTGTGACTGCTCTCCTAGAGGGTGCATTGGCAGGATGCTGGATTGGAAATGGATCACCAGGGCAGGCTTCTGCTTTTAAAGTCGCATGGCTTCTGGCTTATGTTTCAGGTGTTGCCTGATCAGATGCAAACTTCCTGGGAACTTTCTACTAACTTTGAGAAGGAAGTCACCATGGCTATGATTCCTAATAGCCATGAGAGAGAGACAGGTCTTTTTGGAAAATGGCAAAATTCTGGCTCTGAAAAGTGATGACAAAAATCAAACTTGGAAGAAGTCCCAGAAAACCTAGCATCATGTGAGATTTTTTGAGTATGAGTGCATCACTGGAGAAGGAAGAGTTGGTCAGAGCCTGGAATTACTATTCAGTTCAGAGTTGCTTGTCCCTCAGAAATGGCAAAGCAGTGCAGATGCTGGGGTGGCAGGGAGCAGGAGATGGGAGCATTGGTCAGTCTTGTCTTCCCTTGAGGCCAGTGCAGCAATAGACTAGACCAGATACATTTTTTAAAAGCTTATTTATTTATTTATTTTTAAAGATTTTATTGTTATTGGAAAGCCAGATATACAGAGAGGAAGAGAGACAGAGAGGAAGATCTTCCATCCGATGATTCACTCCCCAAGTGAGCCGCAACGGGTCGGTGAGTGCCAATCTGATGCCGGGACCAGGAACCTCTTCCGGGTCTCCCACGCGGGTGCAGGGTCCCAAAGCTTTTGGGCCGTCCTCTCCTGCTTTCCCAGGCCATAAGCAGGGAGCTGGATGGGAAGTGGAGCTGCCGGGATTAGAACCGGCGACCATATGGGATCCCGGGGCTTTCAAGGTGAGGACTTTAGCCGCTAGGCCACGCCGCTGGGCCCAAAAGCTTATTTATTTTTAAATTCAATTGCAGATTTTATGCAGATAGAGAAATATCTTCCATCTGCTGGTCCATTCTCCAGATGGCCATGATGGCTGTAGCTGAGCCCTTCAGCAGCCAGGAGCTTCTTCCGGATCTCTCATGTGGTTGCAGGCTCCCAAAGACTTGGGCCATCCTCTGCTGCTTTTTCAGGCCACAAGCAGGGAACTGGATGGGAAATGGAGCAGCCAGGACACGAACTGGCATCATTTGGGATGCTGGGCCTGCAAAATGGATGATTAGCCAATTAAGCTATCGTGTTGGCCCCTATGTGACTTTTAAAAAATATGTTTATTCCTTTTGGAAGACAGAATTATGGAAAGGGTGAGATAGAGATCGTCCATCTGCTGGTTTGCTTCACCGTTGGCCGCAAGGGAATGATGGACCAGACTAAAGCCAGAACCTTCATGTGGGTCTCCCTTGTGGGTAGCCGGGACTCAAGCACTGGGGCTATCTCCCACTGCTTTCCCCAGGCCATTAGCAGAGAACTGATTTGGCAGTGGAGCAGTCAGGACAGGAACCAGCACCCACGTGGGATGCCAGTAGTGTAGTCTGAGGCTTACTCACTGTGCCACAAAGCTGGCCCTGTTTTTTTCTTAATGTGTACAGAACAGACAGAAGAATCCACCAATCTGGTGCAAGTCATGAGCCCGGAAGATGACCAGTGCCTAACAGTTGTCATCAGTGATCATTCCCAGCTTCCTGTGAGTATGGGGGCCCGGGGAGCCAGGCTTGGACCCGGGTCTACTGGGACATTGGCAGGAGGAAGTTCTGCAAACAGTATTTTTCTGTCCAAACTAGAAATGCTTTGAGCCTGCCATTCTTTAGATAACTTCACCAGCTTTGTTGACACCCCTCCCCCTTTCCTTCAGTGCAGTTTCCCGACTAAGGCGTGGTGTGACTGTCCTCTGCCTCGGTGCCCAGTTTGGGATCAGGATACTGATGCTTGGGAACTCATGTAGGGAAAGAAGGGATACGATGACAGGCTTTTCTTTTGAACACGTACGATCTCACATAAATGGGCATCTTCGAAGTCCTCTGGAATCTGTACACTTCAGCAGCAACGATCCGGTGGGAGACTCTCCCTTGGTCTTTGTGACACTCCATGATTGCCGTGGATGGCAGAAAATTCTTTGTTGAGAGTGGTTAGGAATGTTTTGAAGTATCCTACAGACATTAGGAGCCACTGGTTTCATTTTCAGTGAACGATTTGTTTGCAAGGCTGAGTTGCAGAGAGGCGGGAAGAAGATCTTTTCAGCTGTTGGTTCACTCTCCAGATGGCTGTGATGGCTCTGGGCCAGCCTGAAGCCAGGAGCCCCGAATGCCACCTGTGGGCACAGGGACCCAGGCACTGGGCCAGGCCGACACCAGGAGCCCCGAATGCCTCCTGTGGGCAGCAGGGACCCAGGCTCTCTGGCCGTCTTCTAGTATTTCTCCAGGAGCATCAGTATGGAGCTGAATCAGAAATGGAGCAGCTAGGACTGAACTGAACTGGTGCTCATCTGGGGTCTTGGCATTGCAGGTGGTAGCTTAACATGCTATGGCACTGAGCTGCCTGAAGTAAATCCATTTATTAGTAAATCCAAAGCCTAGTGTTTAATTAATCGGTGCATGTGTTTTTAAAGAGATGTATTTGTTTTTATTGGAAAATCAAATTTTACATAGAGAAGGAGAGACAGGGAAAGATCTTCCACTGCTGGTTCATTCCCCAAGTGCCAGAGCTGGGCCAATCCAGAAGCTTCTTTTGTGTGTCCCATGTGAAAGCAGGGTCCCAAGGCTTCGGGCTGTCCTCTCCTGGTTTTCCCAGACCACAAGCAGGGAGCTGGAGGGGAAGTGAAATAACTGGGCTACAAACTGGTGCTCATGTGGGGTCCCGGTATATGCGAAGTGAGGGCTTTAGCCACTAGGCCACTGCGCCAGGCCCATAAGTGTGTTTTGCTGATAAGCTAGACAGCAGCTGCAAAAGAGTTTAAAACACAGAGGTTTCAAAGGTATCATCAGAATTTTGTTTTTTTGACAGCAAACCGAAACAGCTAAACATTTACCTGAAAAGCTGAAGCCAGATGTGATAAAGAAAGGTGAGACTGTTTCTTTCATGTATAAATTTATCATATATTAAAAATACATATCATAAATATACATGATATATAGACATAGATATATCATAGATAAGACTTGAGTCTCTTTGGTTGTAAGTACTACTTAGAGATTCAGCATTATTTTTCATTTTGGTCACTAGAAGTCACGTTGGCGCATGCGTATTCTTCAGACTTACTGGAATCACCTGTGAAAATTGAGAGTCCTGAGCTGAGTGGCCAGGCCAGGTGAGTGACTCTCCCAGCTCCTATCCCACGCTGCGCACTCGGAGTGTGGGAGTGTAGGCTCTCGGCCGGAGCTGTCTCCCACTGCTACCTTTGGCGACCCCCTGCTCAGGAGACAGCCCTGTGCGGAATTAAAAGAATTATTTTGTTGTTGTTGTTTTTAAACTTTAAGATTATTTCTTTGCAAGGCAGAGTGACAGGAGAGAGGGGTGGGGAGAGAGATCTTCCCGCCCCACCCTTGTCTTTTTTTTAAAGGTTTGTTTTTATTGGAAGGCAGACTTACAGGGAGAAAGAGAGACACAGAGGAAGATGTTCCACACACTGGCTCACTTTCCAAGTGGCTGCAACAGCTGGAGCTGAGCCCATTTGAAGCCAGGAGCTTCTGCTGGCTCTCCAACATGGGTGCAGGGTCCCAAGGCTTTGGGCCATCCTCTACTGCTTTCTCAGGCCACAAGCGGGGAGCCTAATAGGAAGGGAGGCTGCTGCCGGGATAAGAACTGACACCCATATAGGATTTAGCCACTGAACCATAACTCTGGGCTTAAGACAGAGATTTTTCATGCACTGGTTTACTGCGTGAACAGACACAAGTGTTAGGTCTGGGCCAGGCTGGCCCAGAAGGAGCTGGGAAAACCATCCAGGTCTCCCACAGGAGCTCAAGTACTTGGGCCATCTTCCGCTGCTTTCCCAGGTGTGTAAGCAGGGACCTGGATCAGATTAAAAGGAGCTGGATCAGATTAAAAGTAGGGCAATTAGCCAACCGGAGCTTCTGCAGGGGATGGAAGAACTCCAAACACTACCGGGCAGAAACCAACGTCATCGGAAAGACAACCAGAAGCCCTGAGTGGTTCGCAGAAACAGAAGAACAATAAATGTCCTTCGGGACCAGGGAGGAGAGCTTTCTCTGGTCCGAGCCTGGCTCCACCTCTGGACCCCCACACTCCCTCACAATGACCATCAGGATCGCTTCGAAAACTCCTTACAGCAAACAAACAATCATACAAACTAAAAAAAAAAAACTAAATAAATAGACAAACAACAGAAAGTAGAGCTTGAAATCTGACAGGAAAGAGCTGGTGTGGATTGGCTCATGCCTCACTGGGTGGGACACAAAGATTAGTTACTCCTCACCATGGTGTTGGGGATTTTTCTGCACACCCCCCCAAAAATGTTGTGCACCTTAAATGTCGACAAATATCTTGTTAGAGTTACAAGCCAGTCTAGATTATCCTAAAATCTGCCAAGATCAGCAAAATTATACTTCAACACAACAAATGGCTAAATACTAAAATGAAATAGACACGAGACAGCTGAATGGTACCTTATAGCCATTTTAAGGTATATAGCAGCCGGTCCTGTATATAAACTAAAATTGAAATGTCAATGAGCTAATCATAGTTTGTGGTTAGGGCTTGCTTTTTTTTTTTTTTTTTTAACATACTGGTTACTCAAAACCATGTCAATTCCATAATATTGCAAATTGCTATTGATGTTATATTGGGACTCTTAATTGACTGTCATGATATTCTACCAGCTCTAACTTCAGACCACAAATGGTCTCCCCAAGAAACTGTTCAACCCATCTGGACAATAAGTAGCTGGACTCTAAGCTTGGTATATGTTTGCAAGGAAAGAATCTTGATTGAATTTGAACTGTAATACTGCATCAGGTGGAGGAATCCACCGGGGGCAGGGGAGGGGAGGGATCGGGGGATTCCCAGAGCCTATGAAACTGTCACATAATGCAAAATAATTAATAAAAAATATAAAAAAGTAGGGCAATTAGGACTTGAAGCAGCACTACAGTGTGGGATTCTGGCATCACAAATCATGGCTTAGACCTCTGCCACAGCGTCCCTGGAGAACACCTGGGGGAAGTGTGGGCTGTTACCCTGCTCCTCGGGCCCCTTCCCCACGCCTCCAGGGTTATCTCAGGCAGTGTACTTTTTTTTTTTTTTTTGTCAGCAAAACACTGGATTTAAGACCAAAGGACACAGATCAATATACAAACATCAGTTTCCTTTCTGAATGCTGCTAACAATTAGAATAATTAACAACCAATACCATTTGCAGTCAAGTTAATGACAGATTAATTTCAGAGCTCCATAAGATCACATGCATACATTGGGATCTCTGATGTTGCTGAGGGTCCTTAAGTATAAACAGAAATAGGGCCCAGCGGCGTGGCCTAGCGGCTAAAGTCCTCGCCTTGAAAGCCCCAGGATCCCATATGGGCGCCGGTTCTAATCCCGGCAGCTCCACTTCCCATCCAGCTCCCTGCTTGTGGCCTGGGAAAGCAGTTGAGGAGGACCCAATGCATTGGGACACTGCACCCGCGTGGTAGACCTGGAAGAGGTTCCTGGTTCCTGGCATCGGATCGGCACTCTCCGGCCCGTTGTGGCTCACTTGGGGAGTGAAACATCGGATGGAAGATCTTCCTCTCTGTCTCTCCTCCTCTCTGTATATCTGGCTGTAATAAAATGAATAAATCTTTAAAAAAAAAAGTATAAATAGAGATAGATGAGCTCTTGCCATGGAAGACTCAGGAGGAAGATTCCAGGACCTCCGAAATTGACCAATAGATTCAAAAATATAACCCCTGATTCAAATCATTGAAGGTGGGCCCAACGCAATAGCGTAATGGTTAAAGTCCTCACCTTGCACGCTCCGGGATCCCATATGGGTGCTGGTTCTAATCCCGGCAGCCCAGCTTCGCATGCAGCTCCCTGCTTGTGGCCTGGGAAAGCAGTGGAGGACAGCCCAGATAAGTATATTGCAACTTTACTGATATCATTAGTTACTGAGGAAATCTAGGTTAAAACTGTAATGAGAGGCACTACGCACCCACTAGACTGGCTGAAATTAGATTGTGCCAAGCACTGGTAAAAATGTAGAACAGTTTAGATACTTCTAGCAGTTTCTTAAAATGTTAGATTTTTAGCAACCCTTTGACTCGTTGAGCTGTTCTCATCCTAGGTGTTTTCCCAAGAGAAATATCAGTGTGTCCTTACAAAGGCATGAATGTTTATGGCAACTTTATTTGTAATAGCTCCGAACTGGAACAAACCTAAATGTCTGTCAATCGATGACATACTGACGCACTCTGACATATCCACACATTGGAATGCCACATAGCAATGGAAAGGAATGGGCCCACCATTGAGGCATAGCTGGGCATGGTGCCACCTGTGATGATGCCAGCATCCAACATGGCACATGTTAGTCCTGGCTGCTCCACTACCGATCCAGATCCCTGTTGGTGGCCTTGGGAGAGTAGGTACAGGATGGCCCATGTGTTTGGGTCCCTGCTTCATATGGGAGACCCTGATGAAGCTCCTGACTTCTGCCTGTGGTCGGGTCTAGTCTCCCTGTTGCAGCTAGCTGGGCTGTGAAGTAGTGGATGAACATCAGTTCATATCCTCTCTCTCCATCTCTCTCCCTCTCCCTCTTCCCTTCCCTTCTCTGCCCAGCTTTCCTTGTCTCCCCCCCATTGCCTGTCCCCCTCTCTCTCCCCCCTCCCCCCTCTCTCTTCTGTCTTCTCTCTCTCTCTCTACTTCCACCTTTCAAATAAATAAATTTTTGAGGCAAAAGTAATGAATTTGGATATATGTATCTTTAATTCATCTCAGAGTAATTATGCTTAGTAAAAGAAGCTGGGCCACAAGAGTACATAAAATGATTCTATTGTATGAAACGCTAGAAAATGCAGACATAAGTTAGGTCAGTGGCTGCCTAGAAATGGTGGTGTATTTACCACAGCTGCCTGGTTTCCCATTACTCCACCCACCCTTCTCTTCCCTCTGAACCTGACAGACAAGGGACTCACAGGATGTGTGGTTTCTATTCTCTGTTCTTACCTGCCAGAGAATCTGCAGCCATAGACTGCATGATAGCAAGTTTGTAGAATGGGGCACTACCGGGCACCAGGTTTGTGACTGGGCAAAGGACACAGGAGGGAAACAGAAGTTGGGGGCAGTGAGAGAGGGGAAGGTAGAGGGTGCTGGTTGTACCTGTCCCATTCACCAGGCACATTTTACTTCAGGCGCGATTCTGCTTTCAACAGTGACAGAAAACAAACAAGGAGAAGGATGCTGGTAATGTAGTAACTTTTATCCTTTTAAGGCAATGTGCCCTACACTTCAGTTGCTTGCCCATCACTGTCAGTGTGCTGTGGCTCTCTTTGTTATCTATGCCTTTTTCTTAATGAAAATTATCTTAAATTTATTCAAGCATTTTAAAAATAAATATCTTATTTCATTTTTAACTGGAAATGAACATTACTCATTACAAGTAGCAGTAAGCCTCCAAATAAAGTAAAAAATAATTCCTGCATGCTGTTACTTGATCTGTTCATTGCATGAAATGGGCTTAATGATTGGCAAACTATGAAAGGGTCAATCTACCATACTCAGGTCTGTCCAGTTAGATGGACAGGTGGGTCAGCCCCATTGATAGTCTTAGAAGGAATTATCATTTCATGTTCTCATTTGATGGCAGATAGATCGTGGAAAATGGAAAAAGTCCTTTATTCAGTCTTATGTGACTAGAGCAAGTTCTTACGCCGTCAAGAATTCGCTCACCTTGGATGACAGCTGATGGGCAGGCATAGTGGTCCCTTCTTTCTCATGAGAAATGGAAGCCTGAATCCAGAGATTCTACGAAACCCCTAAATGCTGTTTTCTCCTGATCATGAAAACCACATTCAAGTGGAACTTACACAGTAGACATGATGAGAGGCGAACAGTAATAGCTGGCAGTAACATCAAGTGATGAAAGTTTTGTGAATGTGGTATCTTTCTCTCGGAATACCTTACTATTCTGATGTCGTTCTCATGATGGGACACAACACAGTGTGACGTCTCTGTTATTCTGCTTTTCAAATACATCTTTCAGGAAAGAAAAAAAATCATGCAATAAGACTTTCCCAGTTTCTTTGTTCCTCTATCAAAAAATGCTGAAAGTTGTTTGCAAAAGCATGCGTATTTAGAACAACAGTTCATAAATTTGGCTACACACCAGGATCACAAGAGGGGGCTTGAAGAGAAATTCATTACTCAGACACTGTTGCAGAAAGGAAGTTGGGCAGCCTCAATCTGCTGTTCCAGCCCATCAAATGACCATGAAAAGCTGGGCTTAAAGTCAGGAGCCAAGAATTCAATCCCAGGCTGTGTCTTGGGGACAGAGACACACTACTTCAGTCCTCACCACTGCCTGCCAGGCTAGAGCTGGAATCTGATGGGGCATGTGGGCATGTCAACTGTTGTCTTAACCACTAGATCAAATCTCTACTCTTCAATCATTTTTTAAAAAACTTATTTGATTTTATTTTAATTGGAAAGGCAGGTATACAAAGAGGAGAAACAGAGAGAAAGATCGGCTGTGCACTGGGTCACTCCCCAAGTAGCCACAACAGCTGGAGCTGAGCCTATCTGAAGATAGGAGCCAGGAGCCTCTGCTGGGTCTTCCATATGGGTGCTGGGTCCCAAGGCTTTGGGTCATCCTCTGCTGCTTTCCCAGACAACAGGCAGGAGCTGGATGGGAAGTGGAGCAGCTGGGACATGAACTGGCACCTATATGTGATCATGGTAGATGCAGGGCAAGGATTGAGCCACTAGGCTATCACGCTGGGCCCTTCTTTTCAATTCTTTAAGCAGATCCTTCTGCTCAGGAAACGCCTAAGGGTTAGTGTTGAGGCATAAAAATGTAGGCTGCTGCCTGTAGCACCAGCATCCCACATTGGACCCTGAATGCTCCACTTCCAGTCCTGCTGCCTGCTGGGCTGTGTGGGAAAGCAACAGAGAACACTCAAGTGCTTAGACTCAGTTCCCAGCTTCTGCCTGGTCCAGCTCTGACTATTGCAGCCACTGGAAAGTGAACTAGCCCATGGAAGATTCCTGTCTCTCCCTCTGTCTCTCTATAACTCTGCCATTCAAATAAATAAATAAAATGTTTAGTATTTTAAAGTTGGCAACTCTTACATCTTAGTTGCAAATGCCTAATTAGAATTTGGTCATCCTTGAGACCGCATCTTGGTTGATAACTGACTCATGAGAAATTATTTTTCTCCTCGCCATTTCTTCTGAATCACTTTGCATAAGAGCCCAGTCTTCAATAGTCACTTCTCTTCTGTGTAACTTTGTAGTAATAGATTGCTCATACATAAATGGTGCCGACACCCCTTCGATGGTTTCATTGGTCATTTCATTTGTGTTTGTAATAGGTTAATTACAGGAAACATCTCTTTCCTGAGAGCAATGAGGCTTCCAGTAGCAGTGCCAGTGAGCAGTCTTGGACTGGTGACCAGAAGAAGAAAATGCTAATACCATATCGTAGTAGAAGAAGGAAGACGAAAGTCCGAAAATGTGGCAGCGGTAAGTTTGGCGTTTGGCTTCTGAGGCATCTCTGAAATCAACCAGCAGGGATTAACTTCTCAGTGTGCTAAATTAAAAGGATGCCCGAGAACTGGGCAACCAGTGCACCCTCCTTCCCCATCTCTGTGTCTCACGGACATTGAGCAGATATGGAACGAACAGTTCTCAGACAGAGAGCTGAGAATGGACCAAGCACTGTTCACTATGAGTTACAGCTGTTTGCAGTAGGTTCAGGGCGAGACATGTGGCAAGGCTCCGAGGATGGGGGAGTGGGACTGAAGCAAAGTGGGATTTGAAGGGCAGAGAGGATGGGGCAGCAAGCCCGTGACACCAGGAGGACACAGTGAGGGCGTGCTGGTGGTGCTCAGAGACAAAGTCTGGGTGGTGAGGAAAGAGGTGAACAGTGACGGGGTCTGTAGGTGGCAGGTGGGAGGTTGCCGTCATTCCTGGCATGGCCCTGCATATCTGGGAGCTGAGTTTCTGTCTCTTCAGGAAATATAGCCATGGTATAATTGGCTTCTTTTTCTTCCAGTTCTGCCACTTTTTTTTCTCAGCAGTGCTAGCGACAATGAGAAAGATCAGGTAAATAAATCCACTTTGTACCACTTTGTCCTGCTTCTGCGTGTTATGGCTATGATGAGCCTATTTCTTGCTAAGGCTTTCAGGAATATGAGAAAAACAAACCAGTGGTCTAATGGTTTGGAAATCACTCCAGCAGCAATGGCAAGGATAACTTAGCATTTCCTATGAATTGATGATTTTCCATAAATACTGCTGGTCAAAGTATGATTGACTTGGAGCAAAGATTAGGGGAAATGTTTCTGTCCTGCTACATAGCATAAGTCTTAATATGCTTCTATTGAACTCCAGAGGCAGAGCTGGCAGTGGTGGTGACGGGTGTACAGGGAAACAGGGAGAAAGAGGCACTTCTACTTCATGTCCCACATGCCTGCAGCCAGGGCTGGGCCAGGCTGAGGCCAGAGCCTGGAACTCTATCCAGGACCTCTGTCTGGGTGGCAGGGAACCAAGCACTTGAGCCAGCATCCTCTGCCTGCTGTGCTGGCACAGCGGGAAGGGGAAGTGGAGGGCCTGGGGGGCTTGCCAGCTCTGTGATGCGGGGTGCAGGCCAAAAGGCAACTTCACCTGCTGACACCCATTTGTTTCACTTGAAAGCAAAGCAGCAGAAAGAGAAGAGACAGAGAAAATGGTAAAACAAAACAAAACAAAACAATTTAGGCTCTGCAAACTTTGCAGCTTCTTTGGCAACACATCATCTCTGCACTTGTAACCCCAAAGCAATCATAATGTGAAAATGTGCTCTGTGTTACAATAAAACTTTACTTACAAGAGTCAGCAGTGGGTTGGACCGAGCCCCGGTTTAGAACACAGGTTGTCAAACTTCAGCGACCGTCAGAATGAGCAGGATGGTTTGTTAAACAGGGATTGCTGGGGCCAGTGGAGTGGCATATCAGGCTACGCCATTTGGCACTGGCATCTCAAATGGGCACTGATTCACATCCCAGCTGCTCCACTTCAAATCCAGCTCTCTGCTGTTGTACCTGGGAAAACAACAGAGCAGGACCCAGGTCCTTGGTTCCCTGCACCCATGTGGGAGATACGGAAGATGCTCTTGACTCCCAGATTGAGACAGGTGCAGCTCCAGCCATGGCAGCCAGCTGGGGGATAAATCAGAAAACATAAGAGTTCTCTGTCTTCGCCTCTCTCACTCTGTAACTCTGAATTTCAAATAAATAAATTGAAAATAAATCATAGTTTTTAAAAGATTGTGAGTTTGCATTTCTATCAAGTTATAAGGTGTTGCATCATCATACTTTGAGAACTGCTGGTTAACAGTGATCAACTGAAACTGAAACACCGATTTTTAAATGCTTAAGCATCCAATAATTCCACTTCTTCAGTGTCTTAGAGGATTTGTTTTTTTATGATGTTTTAAATGTGTCTGGATTGGCTGAACTTCTCACACCACCACAGGACACGTCCAGGCAGAGGAAGGCCACACGCCCAGAGATCGCTGAACCAGAGTTGCCGGGGAGTCCTGCCACCTTAATTCCTGAAGATTTCTCCCAGAAACCAGGTTCGTGACTTCCTGTTGACATATTTTCCAGTAAAGACACTCTGTGGTAAATAAAGCAATTTTCTTTTGCTATCTATTGAGGAATGTGTGAAGATGTGATTATCTCCACAAAAACGTTGTGGAGGTTTTGTGTTTTAATATACTTTCTGAAATTCTGGAACATCCCTCCCCCACCGTGTTAATGCGGTGTTGATACAGTGTAGATTCGTGTTTAACAATCTACTAATGCTTCCCTTCTCTTTCTCCCTTGCTCCCTTCCTTTCTTCATTCTCCAGATAACATCTTTTCAGTTTACATTGTGAGCAAAGGCTCAATGGTCCACTAAACAAGGAACTCAAATGGAAACATGAGTTCAGTGGGAATTCAGGCAAGGGTTAGGAACAACAATCAAAAAAAGTTACCCATTTCACTTATATATATAATAAAATTTTAAAATATCCACAGATTATTCAAGTAGTAGTAATATGTCATCCTTGACCATTGATTTGACAGACATATAAAATGGAATTTGATGTGCCTTGCATGATGGCTTAGCTGGATAGATCCTCGCCTTGTAATCCCCAGAATCCCGTAATGGGCTGGTTCATGTCCCAGCTGTCCCTGCTTTCCTTCTAGCTCCCTGCCTGTGGTCTGGGAGAGCAGTAGAGGATGGCCAAAGGCCTTGGGACCCTGCACCCATGTGGGAGACCTGGGAGGAGCTCCTGGCTCCTGGCTTTAGATTGGCTCAGCTCCAACCATTGCAGCCACTTGGGAAGTAAGCCAGCAGGTGGAAGATCTTTCTCTGTTTCTCCTTCTCTCTATAAATTTAATCTGCCTTTACAAAGAAAGATAAATACATAAAAAAGTATTTGACAAGATTCAAAATAACTTTCTGATGTAAACCCTCAACAAATTAGGTATTTATGGATTGTACTTCAACACAATGAAAACTAATAGCATTGGGTCCACAGCTAACAACATAGTCAGAGGTGAGAAGTTGAAAACTGTTCTTCTAACATCAGGAGCAAGACAGCGTTGTCCTCTCCCCTTTGTAACAGTAGTAGAAGTCCCAGACAGAGCAAGCAGGCAGGGAAGGAAAGCTTCCAAATCAAAAAGAAAGAAGTGAAGTTTCCACTGTTTGGGTGAGATGATCAATATATGGGAAACAGACTCCCCTGACTCTGTGAGAACTAATCACATCAACTCAGTAAAGTTTCAGGGTGGAAAATCAAAGTGCAAAAACCTGTGCTTCTACATGATTTAAAAGTGAACCATCTGAAAAATCAAGAAAACCATCCCATTAAAATAGAAGCGAGGGCCCAGCACAATAGCCTAGTGGCTGAATTCTCGCCCTGTGTGCACTGAGGTCTCATATGGGCACCAGTTTGTATACTGGCTGCTCCACTTCCCATCCAGCTCCCTGCTTGTGGCCTGGGAAAGCAGTTGAGGATGGCCCAAAGCCTTGGGACCTTGCACCCGCATGGGAGACCCAGAGAAAGAGGTTCCGGATTCCTGGCTTCAGATCAGCTCAGCTCTAGCCATCGTGACCACTTGTGGAATGAACCAGCAAACTTTCTGAAAAATCTTTCTCTCTGTCTCACCTTCTCTATAAATCTGCCTTTCCAATGAATATAAATATATCTTTTAAAAATCGAATCCAAAAGAATTAAAAGTAGCAATAAATCCAAAGAGAGGAGAGAGCTGGATACCAAAATCATGGGATAGTAATGAAATAAGTTGAATAAGGAGTTAATATTGTTAATGTTGTTAAGATGGCCATGCCTCCCAAAAATTAAAAATAGGACAATATGACAGTCTCCCTTCTGAGTTCCATCCAAGGGAAATGGTATATCAGAAAGATATCTGCATTCCCATTTGATAAAATGTCTGTCAGTTTTCACAGAGTTAAAAAAAATCAATCCTTCAATGTGTGTAGGACCTCAAATCCCCCAGTAACCAAAGCAGTCTTGACAGAGAAGGGCAAAGCTGCTTGGCTTCAGGCTGTATTTGAAAGCTATGGTGATGGAACAGAGGCGCATCAGACCCCTGGAACAGACTGACACCTCAGAAAGCAAAGTAT
Source organism: Ochotona princeps (assembly GCF_030435755.1). NCBI lineage: Eukaryota > Metazoa > Chordata > Mammalia > Lagomorpha > Ochotonidae > Ochotona > Ochotona princeps. The sequence continues at coordinate 143,624,182 of NC_080833.1, forward strand.
AGCGGCCACCAGGGTGGTGTTGCAAGCTAAGCTTCCGCCTGTGGCACCCACAGACCCTGTGGGTGCCGGTTCTAGTCCTGCCTGCTCCGTTTCTGATCCAGCTCCCTGCTAATGACCTGAGAAGGTGGGGAGGATGGCTCAAGTGCTTGAGTTTCTGTACCCACGTGGGAGATTGGGAAGAAGCTCCTGGCCCCCAACTTTAGACCAGCCCAGCTCTGGCTGTTGCAGTCATTTGGGAAGTAAACTAGTGGATGGGTGATCTCAGTCTCTTCTGTGTAATTTTGACTTCAAGTAAAAGAAAGAAGTCTTAAAAAAAAAAAAAAACATACAGCATGATCCAACTGATTGTTGAAAAATGTTAAGAATATACAATGAGGGGCCCAGCGTGGTGGCCTAGCGACTGGGGTCCTCACCTTGGACGTGTCTGGATCCCATGTATGTGCTGGCTGTGGTTCCAGTGGGCCCACCTCCCATCCAGCACCCTGCTTGTGGCCTGGGGGCACAGCCAAGGATGGCCCAAAGCCTTGGGACCCTGCTCTCATGTGGGAGACCCAGAGGAGCTCCTGGCTCCTGGCTTCAGACTGGCTCAGCTCTGGCCATTGCAGCCACTTGGGAACTGAATCATCGGACAGAGAATCTTCCTCTCTTTCTCTCCTCCTCTCTGTATATCTGACTTTCCAGTAAAAATGAATAAATCTTAAAAAGATATATACAATGGGGGAAAAAGTTTCTTTATGAGATGGTGTTGAGAGAACATGATATTCACATGTATGTTAAAAAATGAAATTGGGGACATGTTACGCTATATGTGGAGACAGACTCAAAATGGACTAAAAATATAAATGTAAGATTAGGACCGGTAGGGCCTGGTGTGGTGGCCGAGTGGCTAAAGTCCTCGCCTTGAATGTGCCGGGATCCCATATGGGTGCCGGTTCTAGTCCCAGCAGCCCCACTTCCCGTCCAGCTCCCTGCTTGTGGCCTGGGAAAGCAGTGGAGGACAGCCCAAAGCCTTGGGACCCTGCACTGTGTGGGAGGCCTAGAGTAAGTTCCTGGTTCCTGGCTATGGATCAGCGCAGCACCGGCCATTGCGGTCACTTGTTGAGTGAATCAATGGATGGAAGATCTTCTCTGTCTCTCCTCCTCTCTGTATATCTGACTTTGTAATAAAAATAAATAAACCTTAAAAAAAGATTAGGACCCATAAAGATTCCAATAAAAAATGTGGAAATAGGTCCTTGATATTCTCTGTTTTTTTTTTCCCCACTGTTCTGGTACTTAGTATTCTTGGTAGTGTTTTGTTTTGCTTTGTTTTGAATATAACACCAAAACCACAGGCAACAGAGTAAAAATGTACAGGTACTGCAAGCTGAACAGTCTTCACATAGCCAAGGAATCCATGAACAAAATGAAAAGGCAGCCTACAGAATAGGAAAATATTTTCTTCTTCCTGAAGATGAATTTATTTATTGGAAAGGCAGTATTAGAAAGGAGATTGAGGGCAAGACCTTCCATTTGCTGGTTTATTCCCCACATGGCCACAACAGCTGGGGCTGTGCCGTGCTGATGCGGGAGCCTGGGACTTCCTCCAGGTCTCCTGTATGGACACAGAGGCCAAGCACTCAAGCCATTTGCTGCTGCTTTCCCAGGCATGTTAGCAGGAAACTGTATGGGAAATGGAACAGTAAGGACTTGAACTGTTGCCCATACGGGATGGTGGCACTGCTTAGCCCTCCCACAGTGGTGATACTAGGGAAAATATTTTTACATCATATATCTGAGGTATATGATGAGTATATAAGGATAATATATAAGATATAGTGTTAAAAACACACAACTCTTACAACTCAACAGCAAAACAGACAAAAAGTCCAAGTAACCTAATTTACACAAAATGGTCAAAGGATTTGAATAGACAGTTGACTAAGGAAAGCATACAGACAGCTTACAGGAATGTGAAAAGGCACTCAACACCAGGGAATGAAATTAGAAGCACAATGAGCCGTAACTTCACGTCTGCTTGGTGATTAGTGCAGAAGGACGAGCAGAAGTGTTGGATGGGATGGTGTCTGTCGGTGGGATACACATCAGTGCAGCCAACAGAGGGAAAAGTTACAGGAGTTTGTCAAAAAATTAAAAATGGGACAATATGACAGTCTCCCTTGTGGGATTCCATCCAAGGGAAATGGTATATCAGAAAGATGTCTACGTTCCTATGGGCATTGTCACATCACATTCTTAATAGGATGTGAAAAGCAACTACACACCCCTCGCCGAATGAGCAGGTGGAGAGGGAACAAGTGGTAGGGATATGAGACACAGCGTGGATGTTGACCTCGGTGTTAATATGACAACTCTCACACAGCACACATGTGTCAAATCATGTCTCACACACACGAGTCAGAAGAAATACGGAGGGGGTCCTTGGGGAGAAAAGAGAAGACTCATGGGGTGACCTTACCCAGATGGATAGCTACCAACATTGTTGAGTTAGTGCATCAAGGTGATTAACTGTTTTGTCTACAGAACTACGAATCTAAGAAACAAACATCTTGAAAATGCAACATTGGGATTATATTTAGCACTATGTCCAGTTTTAAGGAACTGGGTTTACTATGGAGAGCAGTAGTGTGATGTGACTGCCTCATTGCTGGTGTGTTTGTTCACTGGAACCTCCTCTTCCTCACATGCAAAATATGCAAGTCCCCGGCTGCTGAGTGGGTTCTCTTCCAGGGAGTGCTCAGAGGCTGAAGAAAACGCCTCCAAGGTACCTTTACAAAAATGTCATGTGTTTGAAAAGTGGAGAGTGAGTGAGCTCACAGTGAGAGTGATTCACTCTCCCATATTTCACAATGGCCAGGGCAAAGCCAGGAGCCTAGACCTCCATCCTGGCTTCCCAGTTGGGTAGCAGGAACTGAAGTACTTAACCCATCATCTGCTGCCTCCCAAAATGCATATTACTGGAAACTGGATCAGAAGTGGAGTGGCAAGAACCCCAACCAGGCACTGTAATATAGCATGTGGGCGTCTCCGGTGGCAGCCTCACCCAAGACCCCACAATCACACTTCTAAGATGCTACTTTGTGGTTGGCTATTCATCTGTTCTTTCTCCAGAATTAATGTATTCACATAACATGAGCTTGTTATGTTTAAGGGACTACTACATTTGTTACACACATATGTATACATACACACATGCATAACTACATATATATGTATATGTGTGTAATTATATAACATTTACATATCAGTTACAAAAGTATGTTCATATATTTCTCAGTCAGCTGTGTTTTATTTGTCTTTAAGGTTGGGAACCGAGAGTCGCTAGTGGACAATGCGAGTGTCAAACATAAGCTGCAGAACCTGGAAGACAGAGGTGAGAGAATACACTGTTTCTCCCAGAATGAAGTGAAATTCATCCAGACTGGTACTCAGATCACAGCAGACACAAACGCTTTGCAGGGCACTGCTGCCAGGCCTCAAGGTGAGCAGGGCGAGTTACCTTGCCAGCTCCAAAGGGTCCATGAAGTCAAAGGGAGAAACTGGGGCTCTGGCCCGTCGCCAGCCCCACAGGGGCCACGGAAGGGACAGCCTGGGACCTGGCTCCCATCCAGCCCTCTCCTGCCCAGCCACTCCTGGTGACCTGCTGCCAGAGGGGGTTCTCATCCCCACATCTGCAGGTCACTTACAGTTTGTAAGAAATATCCTAGGCAGTTTTTCTTATTTTCTCATAGTTACAGTGGTAGGCAAGTTTCCAGGTGACATCATACAGCCACCTTTATATGATAACATCTAGCTACGATGTTAACATATTAATGTAATGAACGAGTATAACACCTAGGCATTCCTTTGTGTGTGTGTTTAAGATTTGTCTATTTGAAAGGCTTGGTTAGAGGGAGCCATCTTCCATCTGTTATCTTAAATGTCTTTAAAAGTTTTTTAAACTTTTAACTAATAAATAAAATTATATGTGTGTATATATATATATAATAACAAAAATTACACATATGTGTGAAATACTGTGTGATGTCTCATTCCCCGCAGATAGTTCGAGTTCTAATCTGGGGAGTATCTGGCCTGGTTTCCGCAGATGGCTGTGCTGACTCACACTCCCAACCATAAACCCGAGGTTTCCTTTTCTCCGCCTTCTCACCTGTCCTCGCTGCCTTTTCTCTGTTCGATGCTGGCCATGCTAACTGGATGCAGTGACATGCCGTGGTGTCTGCATTTCCCTGGTTATTAACAGTGTTGAGAGTATTGTCGATATACCCGTTGGCATTTGATTGTCTTTCTTTGAAAAATGTCTTTTTAGATTTGTTTCCTTTTTAAAAAGATTAACTTACTTAGTTATTTGCTGTGTTGAAAGAGTTACAGGGAGATGGGGAGAGTCAGAGAAAAAGCATCTTTCTATTTTCTGGGTCACTCGTCAAATGACCACACCGGCCAGGACCAGGCCAGGCTGAAGCCAAGAACCTCACCCAGCACTCGCACATGGGAGCAGGGGCCCAAGCATTGGAGCCACTCTTCTGCCTTCCCATGCACAGTAACAGGAAATATTTATCTTACTTTTCTCTTCTTTTGAAAAAAGACTTATTTATTTTTATTAGAAAGTCAGATTTACAGAGAGAAGGAAAGACAGAAGAGTCTTCCATCTGGCAGTATACTCCCCAAGTGGCTGTAATGACTGGAGCTGAGCTGATCTGCAGCCAGGAGCCAGGAGCCAGGAGCTTCTTCCAGGTCCCCCACGCGGGTGCAGGGTCCCAAAGCTTTGGGCCATCCTCGACTGCTTTCCCAGACGACAAGCAGGGAGCTGGATGGGAAGTGGAGCAGCTGGGACATGAACTGGTGCCCATATAGGATCCTGATGCTTACAAGGAGAGGAGTTAGCCACTAGGCTGCCATACCAACTAGGCTGCTGTGCCAAGCCCCCATTATTTTTAAGAGTGTAATGGTTCAGTAGCTTCCAACTATTTTTTAATTCAGTTTGCATTGATTTTTTTTTCAGTGAAAGAGGCTCATTTAAATTTTTGCACACTAATATCTAGTTTTATGAGTTTCATTTGCCCACAGTCTCTTAGTAACTTTGCCAATAAAAAAGACTCTGGTGAGTTTTCTTTTTTTTTTAATTTTAAATTTCCTATTTACTATTGTTTATACAGTTGAAAGGGATGCCCAAGTGGGCCTCTGATTAGGGTGGGAGGGTTCAGGTATGGAGGAGGGTGAGTGGGACATATTTTTTAATGTTTTTTTTCTTCCTGTGTCAGCAGGGGAGGAGGGGGGAAGTACCATTCCTTGCTGTCAAACTCCATCAGCACCCAGGAATTGCAGACGGTCCTTTGATGATCCAGGGTCAAACGTGGCCTGTCTCGTGCACAAGCCAACACACATGCTAGTGAATGCATCTACCTGGTCAGTGCTACACAGCCCCATCTCTCATGCAAACTGACACATGCTACAGCCTAACCCAGCCCAGCTAAGCCTGCCACAGGCCCAGCCTCCTGTACACCAGCAGGTGCCATGGCCTAGATGGGGCAACCTCCAAAAACCTCACCAGGCCTGTATCCAATCCTGGTTTTTGTGTGTTGCTGGCTTGTGCTGCAGCCTAGCCTGGTCTGTCCTGCATCCCGTCTGGCTCTTGAGCACACTCATGGGTGCTACATGTTAGCTCAGCCCGATTCACCTCAGACCTAGCCCACACACATGCCAGTGGGTGCTACCACCTTGCCCAGATTGGTCTTCCAACAGCCCTGCCATTGTCCTCACCAGTGAGAGCTGCAGCCTAGCAGAGGAGTACCCACAGTTTCCCTGCCAGATCCACTCCCAGACACAGATCTTGTACTTGCCAGTGGTTACTACAATTGAGCCTGTTATGGCTTGTGCCCAGTCCCAGCACTTGTCAGTGGTGTGGCAGCTTAGTCCGGCCTGGCCTGGCCCACTCCCAACCCGCATATGAACTGGGGGCTGTTATGTTTCAACCCGGCTGCGCCTGAGCCCCATCTTGACTCTCGTTTGTGCCAGTATATGTCGTGGACTGGCCCAGTCTGGCCTGCCCCTAGCTCTGGCTTTCACACTAACTACTAGGAGTTGCACCGTAGCAGAGGAGTTCTTCAATTCCCATCAGACCTATTTTGTATCCCCAGATCTTAATCTCACATGTGTGGGGGCTGCTGCGGCCCCACTTGATAGAGCTGGCTCCTGGTCCCGGCACTGAATGGTGGGTATTGTAGCCTAGCATGGCCCATCCCACAGCCATTCAGGTTCTTGCAAGTGCCAGTGGATGCTGGAGCATAGCCCAGTGTGCTCTGCCTCCAAACGCAGCCCACATGCATGCCAAAGGATGCTGCAGGCTTGCTCAGCCCAATCCAACCCCCAGCTCTGGCTCTTGTCACTCCCCAGTGATAGCTACAGCCCAACAAAGGAGTCCCCAAAGTTCTCCTACCAGAACCTTTCTTAGTCCTGGATCTTGTGCATGCTGGCAGGTGCTTCAACCCAACCTAGTGTGGCCTACCTGCAGTCTCAGCTCTTGTTGGTGGGTGTTGCAGTCTAGCCCAACTGGGTACATTCCACACCCTGCCCTGGCTGAGCTAGTCTGAAGTATCTTCCAGGTCTCCCACGCGGGTGCAGGGTCCCAAGGCTTTGGGCCGACCTTGACTGCTTCCCCAGGCCATGAACAGGGAGCTGGATGGGAAGCGGGGTTGCTGGGACATGAACCAGAGAGCCCACATGGAATCCCACCACGTGCAAGGCAAGGACTTTAGCCGCTAGGATACCGTGCAGACCCTAGTTTTGCTCTTGTTGCCCATGCTTTAAAGGGGTCTTATCCAAGGAATCATTGTCTAGCCAAATATTTGTGTTTTTCACCTACATTTTTTTTCCTAATGCTTTCATAGTTCAGGGCTTAGATTTAGGACTTTGGTTTGAGTACATGAAGAGAGGCAGGACTCTCATTCTGCGTTCCTTGTGTTAGCACCATTTATTGGAAAGACCACCATTTCTGTAATGTATGTTCTTGGCACTTTGTCAGCAGTCAGTGGACTACATATATGTGAGTTTATTTCTGAGTTCCCTTTTTGGTTGACTTATGTGTTTGTATGTCAGTACCATACTGATTTAATTACTGTAGCTTTGTAGTGCTGTTTGAAATAGGGTATTATGATACACCTGCTTGATTTGTGGAGGAGGAAAAAGAGGGGGATGCTTTGTATTTGTTTGGTTATTTTGGGATATTTCAATTTCATAGGAATTCTAGAATTGTGTTTTTCTAATTCTGTATAGAATGTCCTTGGTATATTGATAGGGACTTGCTGAATCTAGATTTCTTTGAGTTGTATGGATACTCTAATGACATTGATTCTTCCAATACACATTTGTGTGTGTGTGTCTTGGTTATTTCTTCCATCATTGTTTTATAATTTCCATTGTAGAGATCTTTCACATTTTGGGGTGAAGTTACTCCTGGGACTGGCATTGTGGCATAGCTGATTAAGTCACTGCCTGTGACTCCAAGATTCTATGTGGGCACCAGTTCAAGTTGCAGCTGCTTTACTTCTGACCCAGCTCCCTGGGAATAGCCTGGGAAGGCAACAGATGGCCCAAGTCCTTGGGACCCTGCACCCACGTGATGTAGAAGAAGTACTTGGCTTCAGCTTGGCCCAGCCTTGGCCTCTGTAGCCATGTGAGAAGTGAGCCTGTGGATGGAAGATTAATCTCTCTGTCTGTCTGTCTCTCTGTCTCTCTTTGTAACTCTACCTTTCAGGTAAATAAATAAATATTTTTAAGATTTATTTATTTTTTATTGGAAAGTCAGATACACATAGAGGAGGAGAGACAGGAAGATCCTCCATCCGATGGTTCACTCCTCAAGTGACCGCAACGGCCAGTGCTGCGCCAATCCGAAGCCAGGAGCCTAGAACCTCCTCCAGGTCTCCCATGTGGGTGCAGGGTCCCAAGACTTTGGGCCATCCTCGACTGCTTTCCCAGGCCACAAGCAGGGAGCTGGATGGGAAGTGGAGCTGCTGGGATTAGAACCAGCGGCCATATGGGATCCTGACGTGGTCAGGGTGAGGACTTTAGCCGCTAGGCCATGCCACCGGGCCCAATAAATAAATCTTTAAAAACATGTACTCCTAGGTATTTAAAGTTTTTAGTTATTGTGAATGGGATTGTTTCTTGATTTTTTCCTAAAATCACTGTTGGTATATTAAAACACTATTGTTTTTGCATGTTGATTTTCTAACTTATGAATCAACTGAATGGGTTGATCAACTAACTTGCCATGGAGTGTTTAGGCTCTTCTGTATGCAAGTCATGTCATCTATAAACACTATTTCTTCCTTTCCAATTTCAATGTTCTTTTTCTGTTTTTCTTCCCTAGTTGCTTTAACTCTTGCAGCATTATTAGAGTATGGAAAATGGACATCCTGTTTTTCTAAATTTGAAGGGAAATGTTTTTGAGTTTTGTCCGATTCAATGTAATTTTGGCTGTGTGTGTGTCATATACCATCTTTGTTATAGTTTTGAAGGTTGTTTCTTTACCTAATTTTTTGGTGAGTTTTTATCACAAAGAGACACTGAATTGCAAGAGCTTTTCTGCTCTGTTGAGGTCTCACGGCTTTTGTTGATTTGATTGATGTGATTATTAACTGATGTGTAAATATTGAGCCACACTGGGATAAATTCCACTCGGTTACGACGTATGATCTTAATGCAGTGTTGGGTGTCTGGTGTCACTGTTGGCTTGAGCAGGCTCATCAACGATCCTGGTGTGCAGTCTCCTGTCAGTGTTGTAGCTTTGTTTGAGTTTGGCATCAGAGTAACTTGGCCCTCATGAAAGGAGTTTGAGAGTTCTGAACTCCTCAGCGTTTTGGAATAGTTGGAGGAGTGTTAGAGATAGTGCTGTTTTAACTAGTTTGTAGAATTCTGTTATGAAACCTTCAGGCCCTGGAACTCTGAAATTTCTCACTGTCACTTGTGATGGGTCTTTCTGGATACTCTACATATTGATTTATTTTGCATAGGTTTTGTTTATCCAGGAATTCTTCCATTCCCTCCAGGTTTTCCAATTGATGAGCATGTTGTTCACAACCGTTTCTTAGGATCCTTGTGGATGTGTGGTATCCGTGGTAGCGGTGCCTTTCTCATCTCCAGTTGCTTTTCTCCTACAGCTTGTTTTTGCTTTTCTCACCCCTGCATCATTAGTTTAACCTCTTTCCAGTTATTTTGTGCATTTACTGTGATAAACTTCCTGCTTCCAAGGAATTTTTGTTTACTTCTCAATTTATTGGATGGCCCATTGGTCGCGGAGGTGCATGTTGTCCCATTTCTCAGTTTTCCATGTTTCTTGATGTTGATTTCTAGTGTTATTCCTCTGTCACCTGAGAAGATACATGGTATGATTTCAGTTTCTCAAAATGTGCTGAGACTCTGTGGCCTGTCCCAGCCTAGAAAACATTCGTCCCCCTACGTGTGCTGAAGGAAAACGGTGTCTTCCACCTGCCAGATGAAAAGCTCTCTGAGTGGCTAGAAGGTCAGTTTGCTTTAAACCTTGTATCAATGCCTAGGGATCTGTGCAGGGCATTGAGTCTTTTTTTATTTTTAATTTTATTTGATTTTTAAAATGATTTGGTCTACCTGTATGTTTCAACTGGGAAACAACCTATTACATTCAAGGTTAATGCTGGTAGACAAAAACAAATCCCTGCTGTTTTGGTGGCTGATTTAAATGTTCTTTTCTGCTTCTCCTGTCCTTCACCCTTGCACTCTGGGAGCTTTCTGTGTGTGAAGCCTGGGCTCTCTCCCACTTTTGTTTGGTGCATCTGTTCTGTTAGGGAATTTGGTACCAGCCTGTGTTTTCATGGTGGTTATATTTTTATTTTTAAAGATTTATTTTTTATTGGAAAGGCAGATTTACAGGGAGGATGAGAGACAGAGAGAACAATCTTTCACCCTCTGGTCATTCCCAAAGTAGGTGCAATGGGTGGAGCTGAGCCAATCGGAAACCAGGAGCCAGGGGCTTTTCTGAGTCTCCCACACGGGTGCAGGGTACCAAGGCTTTGGACTGTCCTCGACTGCTTTCCCAGGCCACTAAGCAGGGAGCTGGATGGGAAGTGGAGCTACCGGGATTAGAACCAGCGCCCCTGTGGGATCATGGTGTATGCAAAGTGAGGATTTAGCCTCTGAGCCTTTCAGCATAGGCCTCCCTGTAGAGTTTGGTAGTAGGACTGGTCCCAGGGTCGATGAGGCCTCTTGGTTTGTCTTTGGAAAAAATATTTTTTTTTCTCTTTCACTTCTGAGACAAATTAGAGCCCCTTTCTCAAAGATCTCATTTCTTGGGCTGTACATTTTATGTGAGAAAAGTAGGTAAGCTCATGGTCTCTTTCAGAAAAGTATTAGCAATGACTGTGTCTCCCCTGGGTGTATTTTGGGGATGGCTGTGCAGGTGCGATGGAACACTGCGCTTTCATGTCCTTGAGCCAGCTCCTGCCTTGGCTCTGTTTCGGGGAATAAGGAAGCTACACTTTTCCCCAAAGGATAAACTTAGGGAGTTTTCTTCAGAAAAACAAAACCACAGCCTTTGAGGCATTTCAAGTGTTTTACAGATTCCTAACATTGCCCTCAGTCAAAATTCATCGTGTGCTTAAGTGTTTAAAGTTTGCATGCTGTGCTCTGAGGACTGCAAGAAAATAGGGTAATTTTATAATTTAAAATAGTCATAGATTTATTTACTTTTTTACGTGAGAGACAGGTTTACAGAGAGAGAAGGAGGAGCAGAGAAAAATCTTCCATCTGCTGTTCATTTCCTAAATGGCTGCAATTTCCAGAGTTGAAGCGATCTGCAGCCAAGAGCCAGGAGCTTCTTTTGGGTCTCCCCCATGGGTTAGGGTCCCAAGAACTTGGGCCATCCTCCTCTGCTTCCCTAGGCCTCAGGCAGGACATTGGACCAGAAGTGGAGCACCTGGGGCTTGAACCAGTGCCCATATGGAATGCTGGCACTACAAGCATAGGGCTAGCTTGCTAAGCCACTGTGCTGGGCTCCTGCATCTGTGTGGCTGGAGAGGCCTCTAGAACCGTGCAGGAGGCAGGCGGCTAGCTCCTCGTTCAGCAGGGCTCTGAGTGCCTGGTCCAGAGCCTGTAGGTAGAGGCCTTCACTGACTGTATGCTGAGTAAGGAATAAGAAAAGCAGGGAACCCTAGCAATGGATGAAGACCTTTGGGCTGATTCAAAACGCAGGCCAGCATCTAGACAGAATCACACAGAAATGCCGTCGGTTTACTTGTAAAGGTTTAGATGTGCTCGTTCCAAAGATATTTCAGGCTGGGCTGGTCAGTGACAGATACCATCTCTAGTTGCTCATGGGGTCAGTACTTCACAGACAAGAGTAGCGCGAAGGAAGGAATGAACGATGCTGGGGAACACACTGCAAATCCTGCTGGGAAGATGTGGCTTACAGCCCAGCCCTCAGGGACGTCCGTTCGTCCTACCACTCTGCGCCACAAGGTGGCACCCCAGAGCAAGGCTCTTCAAGTGGTGGGTTTTGTTTTAAATCAGAAGTATGAGTTTAGCAGTGAACCATGGACACCAATTTGTGTTCACCAAAACTTGGACCCAAAGTATATTCAGGAGCTCCTCGCGTTTCAAAAGTTTAAATTTCCAGAGGAATGAAGACAGGTGTATTCTTAGGAAAGCGAGGGTACCCCTGACTCTGCCAGCACACCGTGCTGGCCAACTTGGAGATGGCTTTAGTTTAGCCAGTGTGTTCAATGTTACCTATGTAGTCTTTAAAAACATTTAAAAATTTATTGGAAAGGCAAATGCAGAGAGAGACTTATTGATGGGTTGATTCACATCCCAGATGGCTACAGCAGCTAGACCAGGAGAGCCTGACTGCAGAGGCCAGGGACAAGGAGCCCAGGTGTCCACCTGCAGCTGGGAGCCCCCAGGGCCACGCTGCAGTGCCAGTGTTGGCCAGCACGTGGCGCACTCCAGAGCACCTGCCCTGCAACCGTGTGGCTTTGAGAATTCCTGTTCCTGCTTTGGTGGGAACACTGCCTGGTGAGTCCCTACCTGGCAAGGTAGTACATCCCTACACGTGTCTTCCCTCCTCAAAGGAAGCCCTGTCCCCAAGGGTCCTCCTCCAAGCAGCAGTGGACTTCAGCTTGGTGCATGGGGCAGACGATCCATACTCAGCAATGAACAGGGGACAGGTTTTCCTTCCTGCTGTCAAGGATAGATACTAACTGGGATTTTCAAAAATAGGACACGATGCATTTCAGACCAAAGGAATGTGTGTGTGCGGGGGATAGTCCCTGATGTGCTGTGTTTCTCTTTAGATGTATCATCTGAGAGTTCAGTAAAGTCAAAACAGTCCAGATTAGAAGGCGACGTGCCAGGATCCCCCCGCGTGGCAGCTAACACCCCACATCCAGTGGGAGGTCCTGGTGAGAACGAGATAAAACATGCAGGCGGAACCGGCCCAGTTGGGTTGCAAGGGAGTTCCAGTTAAAAGATCAGAGTAGCTGCAGAGGCCTGAAGACTAAGCAGTTTTTCCCTTCCAAAGATAAACTGTTGCATAAATTACAGATAAGAGCAAGCACCATCCCCTGCTAGCATTTTGATAGCTGTAATTTCTCAGGAACTGAGTGTTCTAACGAGGGTGGGAAAATTTTTGTTTTTTTCCTGCTAAGGGTCATTTGGATATTTATAACATCCCTCGTGGGCCACATAGAATTACCAACTTAAAAATTAACCTGTAATAGATTGGCTTTGAAATCCCACCTACAGTTGCCTTGGCAGGACCAGACCGAAGGATTTTGCCGGCCAGTGTTAAGCAGTGGCCGCGGGCTGTGCCTCTCCCAACCCCGTTGTTCGGGTCTCTGCCCTCCCTCATGGTTAGCAACCACATTTTTTTTTTTTTTTTGCTTTCAAAACGACTGTATGAGGCAGTTTTGAGAAAGCTGACAAAAAATGTGTATTACAGAAACGCTCTGGGTGCCTTTCAAAATTGTTTTGTACCCAAATAATGATATCTTCAGATTTCAATTTTTTTTTTGGAGCTTTTTCAAAGTCATCTCACAGCAACTGGGGAGAATGATCTGGTGCATCCAAGACCAGCCCTGCTGGGGTCACAGCGGGGCGGCCTTGAGGGGGCACCTTTGAGCCTTGGCTGAGTTCTCTGGGTAGCGGATGGGCTGCTTACACCTACTTTGAGCAATTTGATTTCTGCAATGTTTCTTTCTGTTCAGAAGGCTTCTCTGCTCCATTCCCAGAAGGGGCGCCAGAGGGCGCAAATGGTTCTGCCATCATCACAGCCCTTGAAAGCTTCTCCAGGCACCTGAGAAGAAAATATGAGGTAATGCCGTCCTTGAATTTCATGGCTACTTTGGCTACTTTGTCACACCAAAGCACGTGATGCGAAGTGAAGGAGGCCAGACCCAGGTCCTGTGTGGCTGGCCCGCTGACAGGTGGAATTGAAAGTACCTTGAGGGCAGGGACCAGAGAAAGGGTCTGGACGACACGGGCAGATGTTGGTCACACTGTGGAAAGTTAGTTTATAAGAAGGACAAGTTCTGGGGATCTACTGGGCAGTGCCAGCACGTTCAGGTGCAATGACGTGCACTCGAAATCTGCTGAGAGTAGAATTTAAATGTTATTACGACGCACAGAGAAGTAACTGGAGTGATGGGTGTGAATCGGCCTGGTGCACGGCGATCATTTTACAGTGCATTCCAAAAGGGTGAAGAACGTGACATGAAAATGTGTTTATTTTCACGCCAACATTTGGTGACATCCGTAGTTTTTCCTGCATAGCCCACGAGCTATTTGAAGTATAGAATTTCAGAATTTTTGCATTTCAAAACTCAGCTTTGAGTTCTGCTTTCCATTAACTTTTTAAAGTACTCTTTTATGTAGAATATGAAGCTAGCGCACGTATGCTTTGAATAAATATATTCATCAACTATGCCTCCACAAATCGAGGAGGAAAAGGTGGGGACAGACTCGTCATTGTGAGAGGTGTGTGTGAGGTCAGACTGGTCCTCGGGCCCCTCTCCTCCTCGGCGATGCTCCAGGGACCCTCAGCCATGGTTGCTGACCTCAGTGCCTTTATGATGCAGGTTTTACATTTTAGGAAATTCTCCCTGCCCAGACTCTCCTGGGCCTGAGTGAATCGTTACTGGATCGGATTAAGGGCTAGACTTTAGTGGCAGCATTCTCAGACAGCAGGGCGGCCAGCAAGCCATGATGGGAGGAGGGAGAGTGAACAGGTGGTGGTCTGGCGGGGTGGTCTGGCGGGGTGGCCCCTAGAGAGGTCAGAGACGTCTGGGAGACTGTGCGTTCAGGTGTCTGGCAGCCTGGTCGGAGGATGAACATGGAAACCACTGCAAACAACACATCAGCCATCCTGTTCCTTGCAGATCCCTAACGACTTAGCTACGAGCACCTATGAGAAAAGTGTCTTAGACTAACTGATATCATTCAACTCCCTTGGTAAACTACGCGTCTAATTTTCCACAGTCCTAATGGAAACCAATTTGAAATGGAAATGTATTCACAGTGTGTGTACTGATGGCATGAATATACATTTTCCCATAGCAGCCATTGTTTATTTGTGCCTAACCTGAAAGGATTATTGAAAAGTGTGTACCAAGGTGCCTTATCGTAGTTTCTAAGCAGTCATGTCTGCATGAACATTATTATGTGAGAGTATTTCAGAAAGTTCATGGGGAATGAGATGAAGAGCAAGTTTATTGGGGGTTGGGGCAGAAGTTTGTTTTTACATCCCATGCATGCCTTTTGGTAAGCTGTAAAGGTTTCATGAACTTTCTGAAGGCCCCTGATCGGCTGGCAGTCTGTTGGGGCCTCATCGAGAGGGACTCCCTTGAGACCCCCTCTGCTGGGGTTTCAGCGAGAGGGTCCCCCAGCGCCCCCCTCTGCTGCTGCGGCCTAAGCGAGAAGGACTCCCAAGCACCCCTCCATCTCTGCTGGGGCCACAGCGAGAGGGTCCCCAGCGGGACAACCCCTCCCTCTCCGCTGGAACCTCAGGGAGAAGGTACCCCTTGGAATCCCCTCTGCTGGGGTCAGCGAGAGGTTCCTTCTCAGACCCCCCTTTCTCTCTGCTGGGGCCTCAGTGAGAGGGTCACTCTCGGACCCTCCCTCTCTAACTGCTGGGACCTCAGCGAGAAGGTTCCCCTCGGGACAACCTCTACTCAGGCCTCAGCGAGAAGGACCCTGTCTCTGTGCTGGAACCTCAGCGAGAGGGACCCTCCCAGCCAGAGCCTCTATCTCTGCTTGGGCATCTGAGAGAGGGTCTGCCTCGGGTCCCCGTCTGCTGCTGCCTAAGAGAGAGGGACCCCCAGAGCCCCACTCCCTAGCTGCTGGGGCCTCAGAGAGATGGACCCCCGAGCACACCTCCATCTCTGCTGGAGCCTCAGCAGAAAGGTACCCCTCGGGACCACCTCTCCTCGGGCCTCAGGAAGAGGGTCCCCCTCGGATAACCCCTCCGTCTCTGCTGGGGCCTCAGCGAGAGGAACTCCCTTGAGACACCCTCTACTGGGGCCTCAGCGAGAGGGTCTCCCTAGGGACCCCCTCTGCTGGGGCCTCAGAGAGAGGGACACTTGGCACCCCTCTCTCTCTCTCTCTCTTTGCTGGGGCCCCGAGAGAAGTTAGCACATGTACCCACCCCTTCTCTCTGCTGGGGCCTCAGGGAGTGGGACCCTCGCCTCCCTCTCTCTGCTGGGGCCTCAGTGAGGGACCCCCTAGGGACCCCCTCTGCTGGGGCCTCAGCGAGAGGGACCCCCTCGGGACTCCACTGCTGGGGACTCAGCAAGAGGGACCACCACAGCCCCCCTACCTAGCTGCTGGGGCCTCAGTGAGAGGGTCACCCTGGGGAGCCCCTCTGCTGGGGCCTCTGTGAGAGCGTGTTACTCGGACCCTCCCTCTCTCACTGCTGGGGCCTCTGTGAGAGGGTCCCACTCGGGACAACCTCTGCTGGGGCCTCAGCAAGAGGGACCCTCCCAGCCAGAGCCTCTATCTCTACTGGGGCCTCTGAGAGTGGGTCCCCCTGGGGACCCTGTCTGCTGCGGCCTAAGCGAGTGGGACTCCCAGAGCCCCCCTCCTTAGATGCTGGGGCCTCAGCGAGACGAACCCCCGAGCACCCCTACATCTCTGCTGGGACCTCAGTGAGAGCATCCCCCTCGGACACACCCTCCCTCTCTGCTGGAGCCTCAGCAGGGAGGTAACCCTTGGGACGCCATGTTCTCGGGCCTCAGGAAGAGGGTACCCCTCTCATATAACCCCTCTGTCTCTGCTGCAGCCTCAACAAGAGGGTCACACTCTGGAGCCCCTCTGCTGGGCCTCAGCGAAAGGGACCCCGGCGCTCCCCTCCCTCGCTGCTGGGGCCGCTGAGAGAGGGTCCGCCTCGCAACCCCTTCTGCTGGGTCCAGAGCGAGAGGTTTTCCCTCGGGGCCACCTCTGCTGGTGCCACAGTAAGATCGTCCACCTTGGACCTCCTCTGCTGGGGCCTCAGCAAGAGGGTCCCCCTTGAGACCCACTCTGCTGGGGCTTCAGGGAGAAGGTCCCCCTCGGACCCTCCCTTCCTTGTTGCTGGGGCCGCAGTGAGAGGTTCTCCCTCCGGACCCAGTCTGCTGGGGCTTCAGGGAGAAGGACCATCGGCCGCCCACCCCCTCTCTCTTTCTCTCTCTCTCTCTCTCTCTCTATCTGCTGGGGCCTCAGTGAGAGGGACCCTTGCCCCCCCCATTCCCTCCCTATCTTCTGGGGCAAGATGGTCCATCTCGTGAGCCCGTCTGCCTGGGTCTCAGCGAGATGGTCCTCCTCAGACCCCCCTCTCTCTCTACCTGGGCTTCAGTTAGTGGGACCTCCGGCAACCCCTTCCTCGCTGCTGGGGCCTCAGCGAGGGGGTTCCCCTCGGAACCCCTGTGCTGGGGCCTCAATGAGAGAGATCCTCAGAGCCCAAGCCTCTCTGTCTTGGGGACTCAGCCACAGGGTCCCCCTCAAGACCCCGTTTTCTGGGGCCTCAGTGAGAGGGACCCCTGAGTCCCACACTCTCTCTCTGCTGGGTCCTCTGCAAGAGGGTCCCCCTGGGGAACACCTCTCCTGGGGCCTCAGCGAGAGAGACCCCCTTGGCACCCCCTCTGTTGGGGACTCAGTGAGGGGAAACCCTGGCGACCCCTCCCTCTCTGCTGGGGCTTCAGCGAGAGGGTCCCCCTTGGGACCAACTCTGCTGGGGCCTCAGCGAAGGGGAACCCCGGTGACCCCCTTTGCTTGAGCCCCAGCTAGAGGGACACCCAGAACCACCTAACCTCTCTGCTGGGGCCTAGGTGAGAAGGTACCATTAGGGACCCCCCTTTGCTGGCGCCTCAGCGAAATGGACCCCCGGAGCCCCCTTCCCTCCCTTTTGATGCCTCAGCAGGAGGGTCCCCCTTGGGACACCCTCTCCTGGAGCCTCAGCGAGAGTGTCCCCCTCGGACCCTTCCTCTCTCAATGCTGTGGCCTCAGTGAGAGGATTCCACTCAGGACCCGCTCTGCTGCCACCTCAGCGAGAGGGTCCCCCCAGACCCACCTCTCTGTCTCTGCCTTAGCCTCATCGAGAGAGATCATCAGAGCCCGACCCTCTCTCTGTTGGGGACTCAGCCAGAGGGTCCCCCTCAGGACCCCCTCTTCTGGGGCCTCAGTGAGAGGAACCCATGAGTCCCACTACCTCTCTGCTGGGTCCTCTGCGAGAGGGTCCCCCTGGCACCACCTCTCCTGGGGCCTCAGCGAGAGAGGGACCACCTCGGGACCCCCTCGGCTGACGCATCAGCAAGAGGTTTCCCCTCCGACCAACCTCCCTCTCTGCTGGGGCCTCAGCGAGAGGGTCCTTCTTGGGACCCCCTCTGCTCTTGCCTCAGCGAGAGTCCCCCTTGGACCTCCTCTCTCTCTGTGCTGTGTCCTCAGTGAGATGGTCCCACTCAGGAACCCCTCTGCTGGGTCCTCAGCCTAAGGGTCCCCCTCGGAATCCCTCTCCTTCTCTGCTGGGGCCTCCGTGAGAGGTTCCCCCTCAGGCAGGTATATTAGGCCTTTATATATTATGTAAGTATGTTAGTATTTGTGAAGCACCCCTCTCTTTATCTTGTCTTTCTGCTATGAGCACCAGGTTCCGACATTTCCTGCCAGTTTCTATTTTAACCAGACTATCAGACTGTCTGGTGTGTGACCACAGCTGTTGGGGGTCTGGCCCTCCCTTTATAAATAGCATAATCTCTGCCCGTGCTTTTGCTTATCATTCCTCTGTTATTACCACAGGGAAAATACCCACCTTCTCTACGTGGCAGCTTTGTGGGGTTTGGACATGACTGGCAAGCACCCCGTTTTCCCTTCTTTAGGAATGCAATGATTCCTGTGGAATCTATTAGTTCCATCATTCCTCTGAACTTGAGGACTCGCTCACGTGGGTGAACCTCAGCTCCTTGATTTTGAAGCTTGTGTCTGCCTGTGTTATCCCCATGTTTCTCTCTCACATACAGAAAACACCTCTGAAGTAAATGACACCACGTTCCAGTGTACCCTGACAGCGTGCTGGAATGGCAATTGCAATTCTGCTGTCCTTCAGCCCCTGCCCTGAATCCTGCCTGTGTCTGTTGGGACTGACGGAGAGGCCTCATTGGCCTGATAAAGAATAAAAGAGACTGGCATAATGGCAACCACCATAGTCAGTACATCAGCAGCCGCCACCACCAGTAACCTTGGTGACAATGAACAAGGTCGCGGTACAGACTGCCAGAGTTATGGAACAATAGGACTTTACTGATGCACATGAGCGGGTGGACACCCTTGTGTTGTAACTGCAGGTTGATCTGTTGGCAGAGGAAAAGCAGAGGCTGTGAGATTGTGTCTAGGCCTCTTGTACCCCATCGTATGCCTTTTTGTGTGCAACACCTATGCAAGTGCAAAATGCTTCCCAAGCCCGGTAACTGTTGTCTGCTCGTTGCTACTGAGCTAAAGATACTCCTATGGTCAGGGCCTCTTGTTCCCCATCATATGCTTTATGTATGTTTCCCCTGTGTAGTGCTATGTTTTCCCAAGCCCAGGAACTATTGTCTGTTATTTTACAATGCTGTCATTTTTATTTAAAGTAATAAAATAGTTTTCCAGTGATTGTTTTCATGAAAATCAGATGCTTTTGAAGAAATAACTGGCATTTAAAAAACGTGTATACAGTTACTCTGGAGAAACCTCAGACTACCTCTGCTCATTGTCTTTCTTTCTGGAAATCCTAGAACTCGGATTAAACAGGTTGGGATTCATTTTCAACCATCATGTCAGGAGTTCTGTTTGTCTCTTGACATGTTTTGCACCTCCATGCTCTACAAAGTCTTTGATCTCAGTTTACTAATGGTGGGAAATGCAGCCTCCTGGTGGTGTTGTAGGGCTCAGGAGCCCTGGAGGTAGTTGGAGAGGCTCAGCTCCCCCCCAACCCCCTCCGCCCCAGCTAGACTTCAACTCCAGGCTTTTGTCATTCTACCAGTAAGAACACAAAGGAGAGACAGATGAACAGTAGGACAAAAGAACAGTCCTCACTCAGATATGTGTGCAGGCAATCTCAAAAGGGACAATTTCCCCACCTGGCTGGGGTTACATTTTCCTTCTAGCATAAGGAGTGTAGCTATAGTATGTGTGGTGAGCTCCTTATGGTGGTTAAGGACAGCTGGTACCTGATGCAAAGTGAGGCTTAGCTGCAGGATGCAGAGCAGCGGTGCTGAGGCTTTGGCCATGCGGAAACAGCCTGGAGGAGATGGCAGTGTGGATGGCTAGGGTGTTGGCAGTATTCAGCTTCCTGTCCCTCACTGCCTGCCTGCTTTGCCCATGTCAAGTATGTCTAATTGACTAAATCTATTGACTTGGTAATACTTTGTGTATAAAATTTCATTTCCAGAAGTTCTAGTAGATCATTTTCAAGTCCATGTCTTTTGCTTCTGCTTCTAAATATGCTTGTATTTTATTGCTTTAAAGACAATGTTGATCACATTTCCCATGGTTACTGTTTCTCAATGTGCAATTCGTGGATCTACTTCTGCTTTTTCTCACTCTTGATATCCTATTTCCTGGTGTACCTAATCTTTCATACAGCTTATTTTGCAAGTTTGTATATAGCAATAAATGTGGAGGTCTCAGAAAACTAACCTCTCTGGAGAGGATTTACCTCTTCCCTACCCACCTGCGACCCCCTCATTGATGCTCAGGACTTGAAATTAATTCCCTTAAACTATGACCCCAAGGACCCAGCACAGTGGCCTAGTGGCTAAATCCTTGCCTGGAAGTCACCAGGATCCCATATGGGTGCCACTGCGTGTCTGCTGCTCCACTGCCCATCCAGCTCCCTGCTTGCAGCCTGGGAAAGCACTATAGGATAGCCCAAAGCCTGGGGACACAGAAAAAGCTCCTAACTCCTGGCTTCGGAGCAACTCCTCTCGGACCATTGTCACTTTATCAGCAGATGGAGGATCTTCCTATTTTTCCTTCTCTGTATAGATCTGCCTTTACAAAGAAAATCTTTAAAAATACATCTATATAATCTCGGGCTGGAAGGGTATATGAGGACTCTACTGTGTCTCATTTATTCTAACTGATGTCCAGTGGAAACTTTTGGGAGTGTGTCTGCTAGTAGCTTCTCAACTTCCAGCAGACACAGGGCTCTGATGTCTGACCCTCTCCTAAACGTCACTTCCAAATGTGTTCAGGTCACAGAGCCCACAAAAGCAGCTCTCAGGTTTTATCGCATGAGGTTCTTTTTGGTCCTGTCAGTTTTTGCCAGATACTGTTTTGCCAGCTTTTCAGTTGCTAAGAAAGATACTTTAAATTTAGCTTTACTGCTTATCAGTGAGAGTAGATCCAAATAATTAAGCCTGACTTGACTAAAAATGAGATGTCACATCTCAATATCTTAAAGCAATAGAAAAAGTAATGGTGATTTTGAGTATCATAGTAATCTTGCTATGAAGTTAGAAAATCAGGTGGAAGTAAGTACTGTGTACCCTTGGATTTTCTTCCACTGAGATTCAGTTGAAGAAAAATCCACGAGATAGTTTGCTTTGATGGATTTAAGATCATCTGCAAGAGTGGGTAAAAAGTTCTGGCAAAGTGCAATTGAAATAGAAGTTTGGTGCAAAAGAAAAAGCCCTAAAATCCATGAACCCAGTGGTCTTCAAGTTTTTGAAAAAAATTACAAAAAACTGCAGAGATTTCAAGTGTTTTTTTTGCACTTGCACTTAATTTCCATTTTTTCCCATTGGTGTCTTGAAGTGCACTCACACAAACATGTTTGTAGACTCTTCCCCTGCCAACCTATCAAAACTGTTGGAAAAAAAATATGGTTTTTGGTTTAAAAGTACATTTACTTAGAGTGTTCCTTTTTATCTTTAGATTTTTTAAAAGATTTATTCATTTTATTACAGCCCAAGGTCCTGAATTCGTTCCAAAGGGCAGACTGCAAGCATGTGCCTCCCTTTGGCATGGATGGTAAGTCTAGAGCTGCTTCTTGACTTCTGTTTTATTTTATTTTTTTTTAAAGATTTATTTATTTTTATTGCAAAGCCAGATATACAGAGAGGAGGAGAGACAGGGAGGAAGATCTTCCATCCAATGATTCACTCCCCAAGTGAGCCGCAATGGCCGGTGCATGCCAATTCGAAGCCGGGAACCAGGAACCTCTTCCAGGTCTCCCATGCGGGTGCAGGGTCCCAAAGCATTGGGCCATCCTCAACTGATTTCCCGGGCCACAAGCAGGGAGCTGGATGGGAAGTGGAGCTGCTGGGATTAGAACCGGCGCCCATATGGGACCCAGGGGCTTTCAAGGCGAGACTTTAGCCGCTAGGCCACACCACCAGGCCCTTTATCCTTAATTTGTGTTTGTTATTGCCATGAGAAAAGTTTTGTCCGAGTCATAAACGGTACCTACTCATGCAATAAAGGAACTGATCAAACTTGCAGCGATAGTTTGTACATAAGGAGACTGCTGATCTTTGGCTTCATGGTAATAGAGCTATGGTGAGTCACTGGCTTAGAGAAGCCTTCGGACAAGGCCAGCAGTCATGCATCACAGCATGTGGCCGGATATGGGAGAGAGTTGGAGAAGGATTTATTAAGTAATTGTCCACTATTTGAGCAGTTTAGGTCCATAAAGAGTGACTCGTCCAGTCTGGGATGCCTAGATTTAAATTAGAGAGAATTAAAGAGGAGCATGTTGAGAAATGCCGGCTCTGTTACCCTCTTGTTGTGTCACTTTGCTGGCAAGGACAAAAAGAACTATTCAGCTATTTTCCCATAACAATGTTAACATTGTATAAAGAATATATGTGGAAAAGAAATATCTGTGAACCTGTATTTTCATACTGTCTATATGAGCACTTTATGCTGCTTGAGGATTTGATTTGTCATTTCTGAGCCTGGGTTATGAGTATGTCTTTTGGTACAATATTACATATTGATATGTACATTCTATGTGCCTAGGTCAAACCAGCAGCATAGCAGTCCCTAAACTAAGGGACCTACAGATAAGCCATCCTATTCTTAGATTTCAAATTTGAGAAATATTCACTTAATATGTAGGGAATCCAATTTCTGATTAATACTTTGCAAGTGGATCCACAGATGGCAACAACAATGCTACATTCTGCATGCCAAGTGTTATAACAAGCACACTATCACTGACTTTCAGGAGGTAGGAATCAGTGATCCTATTCAACAGATGAGAAACAAAGGCACAGAGAAGTTTCTTGACAAATACATGAAGTGCTCATAACTCATTTTGGCTCATGGAAAAGCTGTAACTCGAATCCTACTTCACATAGCAGAAACACCAAAACTAGGGAACCTAAGGTAAAGCGCCAGGGCAGGGGAGGTCGTGGGGAGGGATGTTGGGTGGCAAAGTCCAGGCTTCACATTTTGTTTTCCTACTTGCTAAAGGCATGTGATTAAGTTAGTTCCTGCTACTGTTATGGTTAAACTGTTTAAAATATCATCCCTAGGCAAATGTTGGCAGAGATTAAGATGATGCTGGAGGACTCCTGTAGCCCGTATGATGGGGTCTGGATTCCAATGCCGCTTCAACTGCGGGCTCTAAACTCAATTTTTTTTTTTTTTGCTTTTGTTTTGTTTTTGCTTTTTTTATTAAATTTATTCATTAATTACATTGTGTTGTAATTTCATAGGAACTGTGATTCTCGCAACACTTCCCCACACCCTCCCCCCATGGTGGGTTCCTCCACCTTGTTGCGTAACCATAGTTCAAGTTCAGTTGAGATGAACTCTTAGCAAGCATATGCCAAGCATACTAACTTCATCTTAATGAACCCTGGAAGTAACCAAGTGATAATCTGCACAGCTAGGTTCCTGCCATCCGCATACACCTGGGGATGGATATCTGACAGCTGCCTTTGGTCTGACCTAGCCCATGCTGTGGCAGGCATTTTGAGATTAAATCGGTTAATAGAAAATCTTTCTCTATTCTCTTACTCTCCTCTCTTTTTTGTAAAGTTTTATTTAACTGGAATACATTCCTTGTATTTTACTTAAAGTTAAGAGCATAATGATATTTCCCAACCTGTCTAGCCTTCTGTCACACTCTCGCCTTTTCTCCTCCTTCCTTTATAATTTTTGTTTAACTTTTCACTGCAGCATACTTTGAGTTTATAACCACAAGTTTAATCCTCCATTAAAGAATTCCACAAGTAGTAAGTAGAAAAACCACTATTTCTCAAGAGTACAGATGAGGGTTATAAACATTAATCAAATCTCAAGGTGTCAGGTTCAGTCATATTCCACTTCTGTATTCTGTATTAGCTAACAAACAGGAAGGAACCCATTTGTCTTTGGGGGACTGGTTTATTTCATTAAGTATAAGAGGCAAGTGTCTACTTGCCTCCATTCTTTCAAATAAAGAATAAAATTTAAAACAGCCATCCTTCTTGATCAGTCATCCCTTCCCATGGGAGAAATATACTATGACTTCTTGTGTGTGTGTGAGAGAGAGAGATAGAGAGATAGAGAGAGAGAGAGAGAGAAGACCCTCTTAAAATATCTATTTCCATCTCATCAGAAACCAGGGAGTTGGAGTAAATAAGGCACTTGGAATGCTGACGGGAAGGTACTGAGGGGAGCTAAGTAACTTGGGAGTGATGTATAGGAGGAAAGCATTTGCCAGCATCCTCTCCAACGTCTTACAGGACTGAAAATTATTCAATAGCGTCAAACTATCAATAAGTGCTGACTATAAATTTTGGTTTGTGGAAAGAGCCAGAGACTGAAATCACATTGTCTAACCTCAAAGAACTCCAAAAACATGACTGTAATTCTCAGTTGCAGTCTACTGAGAGTTGAGTAGGAGAAGCGAGGCCAGTTCCCTGAAGCCTTGGAAAGATTGACTGTGTGATACCATGTTTTCTATTGCAGAAAACAATGCACAAGTCCCCTACCAATGCCAAACGGACATCAACAAATCAAATATTCTGAATGTATGCTTTTGCTTAGTTCCTGGTAATCTTACCTTAAGAACAAGGTCAACTGCAGTCACTGGGCAGATTTTTCTTTTTTTCAGTCAAGCAAAATGAAGGAATTGTTGGAATATCATGCTTTGAGGCCAGAAACTCTCAATAAGATGAACAGTTCCAGTGAAATACATTGCCAGAGGGATTGTGTCTGCTATCATTTGAACAACTCTTGAACTACTTACCTGCAGATGTGCAGGAAATCATGTGCAAAACCATGCTGTACTCACTTGCTACTATTTTACATGTAAACGCATTCTATGGCTTATCAGGATCTTTAACCGTAAACATTTGAGTGACAAATCTCCAACTGGACCCGGAGCAGTAGCCTACTGACTAAAGTCGACACTTTTGCAAGTGCCAGGATCCCACAGGGCTGCTTGCTCACTTGTATCCCGGCTGCTCCACTTCCCAACCAGCTTCTTGCTTGTGACCTGGGGAAGCAGTCAAGGCCAGCCCAAAGCCTTGCGACCCTGTACTGGCATGGGAGACCTAGAAGCTCCTGGCTCAGCTCCAACTGTTGCAATCACTTGGAGTGGCTCAGCAAATGAAAGATTTTTCTGTCTCTTCATCATCTCTGTAAATCTGACTTTACAGTAAGAATATTTTTTAAAGATTTATTTATTTTTTGGGGGAAGCCAGACATGTAGAAAGGAGAGAGGACAATCCTCTGTCCAATGATTCCCTCCGCCAAGTGGCCGCAACAGCTGGAGCTGAGCCGATCTGAAGCCAGGAGTTCAGGTCCTCCTCCAGGTCTTCCACGTGGGTGCAGGGTCCCAAGGCTTTGGGCCATCTTCAACTGCTTTCCCAGGCCACAAGCAGCGAGCCGGATGGGAAGCAGGACTGCCAGGACTAGACGCAGTGCCCATATGGGATTCCTGCACATTCAAGGCGAGGACTATAACTGCTAGGCCACCTCACCAGGTCGAAAATCTTAACTCTCCAACTAAAATACTGAAGGCCAGTACATTGTGAGCTGAACATATCCCATGTTGGTAGCCCATTCCTAAACCAATGCTGGCCTTTTATTCAAGGATAACTAGGCTGTCAGAATTACTCCATATACACGGGGCTGAAACTTCCTAAACACACACACAAGCAAGAATTGTAAAGAAAGATGGCTTGTGTGAGCATGAACTTCACCCCATTAAGGTTCTTAAATAGTTATCTGCTTTTAGCTCATTTCCTACTAAAAATTCAAATGTCTCAATTTTCCATTAGGCTGTTACAGCTTTGTCTGTTAATCATAGCTCCACGTTCGCTAGCATCACCTAGTAGATCATTCTTGATCTCGGAGCTTCTGATGAGCTGTGTGGATTCCAAGTGAGATTTGCCTTACTGGAATTATGCATACATGTCAGTAAGGATTGTTTTCCATCATTTAGGGACCAAGTGATTTCTAGAAAAGCCATAATGTTGAGAGTACTTCCGAAGTTATTTACTGTTACGGCATGGTAGAGAAACTGACACGTGAGCTGGACTAGACGTTAATTTGTCAGCATTGGCCAGCAACATTCCTCATGTAGACAAACGTGGGAGTAATGCTCAAACGCTCCATACCGAGATAGGAGAAGATCAGACAAGGATGAAAGTCTGGCGCTTCTCTGCCTCGTGGAGGTGTTTGAGGAAGTAGGAAGTGGGATGCTTCACAAAGTCCGTAAAAATGGAGTCAAAAGAGAAGTTTCCATGCAGACTTGAAATCCATATGTTGGCTTTCATGATCATTCTCCACAAACATTTTAAAGACTGGTTGAAAGAGACAGTGTATGTGAGTTCTATAGCTCACCAATGTTAGGAAAAGTACACCTGTTCATGGCTAAGTACCCAACTTGTGAGAATTCCATAATTTTTAGCTTGTATTTTCTGCCTTCTGGCTAGATGTGTTTTGGATTTTTATTCTTTGGACAGCTGTGGGTAAAAAGTGGGAAATTAATGATGATCAAATTAGACAATGGACCTACTTATTAGCTCTAGAGGAAGTTTAACTACAATGAAAATTAGACTTGTGGATTATTTGAGTTACAATTCCCTCACTTTTTTTTATAAAGTACGTTGCATTACGTGACAGTTTCATAGGCTCTGGGATTCCCCCAACCCCTCCCCATGCCATCCCCCCATGGTGGATTGTTCCACCTTGTTGCAGTATTACAGTTCAAATTAAGTCAAGATTCTTTCATAGCAACCATATAGTTTGCATAGTGTCCAGCATCTTATTGTCCAGATAAACTCCAGGTTTCTTGGGGAGAAAATAGAGCTGGTAGAATATCATGCCAATCAATTAAAAGCCACAACAAAACATAGGCAACAATTTACAACATTATGGAGTTAATTGACATGGTATTGAGTAATCAGTACGTTAAAATGCAAGTTCTTAACCACATCCTGTGAGTACTTCATTGGCATTTCAATTTTAGTTTATACACGAACCGGCTTCTATACACCTTAAAATGGCTATAGGGTACTATTCAGCTGTCTCGTGTCTATTTTCATTGGAGTATTTAGCAGTTTATAGTGTTAAAACATAATTTTGCTGAACTTGGCAGATTTTAGGATAGTCTAAACTGGCTTATAACTCTGACAAGGCATTTGTCAACAGTTGAGGTGCAGACCAGTTTTAGGAGGGGTGTGCAGAGAAATCTTCAATGACTTAGTGAGGAGTAACCAATCTTTGTGTCCTGCCTAGTAAGATATGTGTGAGTTCACGCCGACCATTTCCTCCTGGTTCTAAGCTTTCCTTGTTGTTCTCTATCCTAATTTTTTTTTTTGGCGGGGTGGGGGGTCTCTGCAGCGACCCTGATGGTCCTTGCAGGAGAGGGTGGGGATCCAAAGTTGGAACTAAGTAAGGATCAGAGAAAGCTCCTCTCCCTAGTCCCAAAGGAAGTTTACTGTTCTTCTGTTTCTGCAGACTGCTCAGGGCTGCTGGCTGTTGTTCCAATGACCTTGGATCCTGCCAGGAAGGATTTGGGCTTCTTCCATCCCATGTGGGAGATCCAGACGGGGGTGGATGACCTCAGAATTCTCAGGCTCCAAAGGCACTCCAATTCCCTATGTTCTTCTTGGCGGTTGGGATGTAGTCCTTGCTGCCCGTAGTGATAGTCCTTGGTGAGGATCCGGGAGTCTACAGGGTTGGGATACAAGCCTCCTCCTGTCCACCTGCTCCACTCTGGGGTGCCCCCACTGCTCTGTGTGTAGGACCTGTTAAGAGATTGTCAGGATCGCTCTTGATTCCCCCTATATGTCTTTGTAGTTTGAGTTACTTGTTCCATTCCTGACAGGTTATACTTCACGTCTTCCTCACATTCTAAGCAGATGGAAGATTTCTCTGCTCTCCCACCCCATTTCCGGGTAGCATAGGGTCTTAAAAGTATATCAGGTTTTACAATTCTTTGATGTAGATCATAAGCAGTTTGACTCACATTGATTGTTGGTTCATTGGTTACATCACAATATCTTATTGCATGAGCTACAGACTGTTTGGGCTTGGAATAATACTACATTTTACAGGTACTGTTTTTCGAACTGGCATCATTTCATCTTAACTTAAGGCAAATATGTGGTATCTAACCTTCTGGGATTGGCTCATTTCCCTTAGCATTATGGTTTCCAGTTGGGCCCATTTGGCCACAAAGAACTGCATTTTGGTTTTTTTTAATAGCTGAATAGTATTTCATGGAGTAGATGAACCATAGCTTTCTTATCCCGTCTTCTGCTGATGGGCATTTTGGTTGCTTCCATGTTTTTGCAATTACTGATTGTGCTGCTATGATCATACGGGTACATGTTGGTTTCTCATGAAACAGATGTTTTGGATGTATTCCTAGGAGTGCTATTGCTGGATCATACGGTATGTTGAATTTGAGTTGTGTGAATGTTCTCCATACTGATTCCATAGAGGCTGTACCAACCTGCAGTCCAACCAACAGTGGAGTAGGGTTCCCTTTTCCCCGCTTCCTTGCCAGCGGGTGTTGTTGGTGTTTCTTTGTATGTGTGCAATCCTTACTGGCATTAGGTGGTACCTCATTGATGTTTTCATTTGGATTTCCCTTATTGCCAAGGAACTTGAGCATTTTTTCATATGTATTTTTGGTTAGGTTTATCCCAGACACTACATAGTTTTCTGTTATTTTGAATGATATCTTGCTGATTAGATCCCTTTCCATCTTGGGGCTGTTTGCATGCACTATAGCTGTGTTTTGTTACGTCATTTTGTACCCTGCCACTCTACCAAACTCTCGTATAAGTTCTAGCTGTCTCTGTATTGAGTCTCTTGGCTCTTCTAAAGAAACATAACACATCGCCATGGAGGAAAAAGACACAAGGTGTAGTTAAGCGAGGGAGTGAAAGTGAGGGTTTGTTCTTTGTGGCAGACTGTAAGAACAAAAGGTGAATTGTTGAATATTTTTCACCATTGCAAAGAATCTTGCTGGTAAAATAATGCACAGGCAAAACCTGATAGTTCCAATTGTTTGCATGTAATAGTTAGCAGACGCATGTCTCCATAATTTTCTCATTAAATCAGTCTGAATGTTCCACAACAATTAAAATCCTCATGTTTTAAGTTTCTGGTTACTTGAATATATAAGGTGGTCATAATTTTAAGTGCAACTTTTTACATTTTTAAGATCAATTGACACAAATATGCATCCACGGGGAGTCTGTAAGGTTTTGCTGCATGTAAAGCAAACATTGGGTACTGATGAAATGGGGGTGAATAGATCTAGTTATTTGGTGAAACACTCAAATTCCTTCCATCTAGCTTTATATGTATTAACTGTATGTTATATATAATGTGTAGATGCGTCCACATATGTATGTACACACAGCATGTTATTGGTAACTGTCATCACCTTGTCATACTATAGAAGACCAGAACTTAGTTCTTCTACCCAGCCATTACTTTCAACTTGTCCGTCAGACTTCTCCCATTTTTCTATCCCTCTCCCTTCTTCCCCCCAATCTGTGATATTATTCTAAATTCACATGAGATCAACTTTATATTCCAAACAATGTTTCAAAAAGTTTGTAGAAGACAGAATTAAAGATCAGTTTATCTTGATGAAAAAGGTCTTAAAATTTGCGTTTTTCGTAAAATGAACACCATGAATGCATATACAGTTCTTCACAATAGACCCTAGTGACCTTTCACCTTTCTCTAGTGTTGGTTAGATTTCGTTTCTCAGCTCTCCTCTAATTTCTTTTCACTGTTTTTAACATTTATTTTATTTTCATTACAAAGTCAGATATACAGAGAGGAGGAGAGACAGAGGAAGATGTCCCATCTGATGATTCATTCCCCAAGTGAGTGCAATGGCCC
The DNA here is from genome assembly GCF_030435755.1 of Ochotona princeps. NCBI lineage: Eukaryota > Metazoa > Chordata > Mammalia > Lagomorpha > Ochotonidae > Ochotona > Ochotona princeps. The sequence goes on from NC_080833.1 coordinate 143,654,029, forward strand.
GTGCTGCACCGATCCAAAGCCAGGTGCCTGGAGCTGCTTCCAGGTGTCCCATGTGGGTGCAGGGTCCCAAGGCTTTGGGCTGTCTTTGACTGCTTTCCCAAGCCACAAGCAGGGAGCTGGATGGAAAGTGGAGCTGCTGGGATTAGAACCAGCACCCATACAGGATCCTGGAGCGTTCTAGGCAAAGACCTTAGCTGCTAGGCCATGCCGCCGGGCCCAGCTCTCTAATTTCATTTCAATGTTTTGTTTCTAGGTTAGTCTATAAGTTTGCTGTTTTTATTTCTTTTGGAAATAACCTTTGTTTCACTGATCTTTCATGTTTTTCTCTTCATTTACTGGTTTGATCTTTATTTCTTTACTAACTTTGGGATTTAGCTTATTCTGCCTTCTCTAGATACCCAAAATGCACCTAACCTGTTTGAAACCTTTCCATTTTTTTATGTAGGCATTTAATGCTTCAACCTTTACTTAGTATTTCTTTAGATGTCTTATGTAAGTTTTGAAATGCTGTATTTTCATTTCATTCAATTTTTAAGTTTTCTTTTGGATTTCTTCCACATTTCTTCTTTGGATTTCAGGATCATAATATTTAATCTGCAGATGGTTTTGTTTTCAAGATTTATTTGAAAGGCAGATGTTACAAAGAGAAGATTTTCTGTCCACTGGTTCACTCTCCAAATGGCTGCAATGGCCGGAGCTGAACCAATCCCAAGCCAAGAGCCAGGAGCTTCTTTGAGGTCTTCCACACAGGTGCAGGGTCCAAGCACGAGAACTATCCTCCACTGCTTTTGCAGGCCATAAGCTGAGGGCTAGATGGGAAGTGAGGCCCCCGGAACATGAACCAGTGCCCACATGGATGCCGGTGTGCAAGGTGGAAGATTAGCCTCTTGAGCCACAGGGCCGGCCCCTCAATCTATGGCTTTATAATTACCAAATTTGTCTGGATTTATATTTTTGTGATTAGAAAAGATATGATGTACTTTTTGTTGTGGTTTAATATGTGGTCTTAGAGGAAGTTTAGTGTATTCAAGTACATATTCTAAAGCTATTGCAATGAATGCTGTGTCAGTGTCTGTATACCCTAGAACTGTGGTTTTTTTTTTTTTTTTTTTTTTTTTTTTTGTTTTGTTTTTTTTTTTTTTTTTGGCTTGACTGACATGTTAGTTGATTCCTTAACTCCACTTTTCTTGATCTGGAGCTTGACTCTCCCTTTACATATGTATGTGTTTTTTTAAAAGATTTATTTTGTTACAAAATCAGATATACAGAGAGGAGGAGAGACGGAGGAAGATATTCCGTCTGATGTTTACTCCCCAAGTGAGTACAACGGCCGGTGCTGCGCCGATCCAACCAGGAACCTCCTCCAGGTCCCCCACGCAGGTGCAGGGTCCCAAGGCATTGGGCTGTCCTCGACTGTTTTCCCAGAGCACAAGCAGGGAGCTGGATGGAAAGTGGAGCTGCTGGGATTAGAGCTGGCATCCATATGGGATCCCGGGGCATTCAAGGCGAGGACTTTAACACTAGGCCACACTGCCGGGCCCTCCCTTTAGATATAATAAGGCTTTATAAGAAAATGACATGCTGTGGCATTGGATATATAGTACCCAATCTGTCCTATCTTATTGTCGAATTAATTCCTTGATCACTATCTGATGATCTTTGTATCTTTTTATAGCTTTTGGCTGAAGTGTATTTTGTCTAATGCACTACTCCTGCTTGCTTTAGGTTTCCACTTAGGTAGAACATTTTCTTCCATCTTTTCACCAGTGTGTGTCTTTACTAATGAGTTTCTTAAGGTACATATCCTTGGTTATTTTTTAATCCATTTAGCCAAACTATATCTTACCTGGGAGTGTGGTCCATTGACTTTCAAAGTTGTTGCTAATAAGTAGTAACAGTAAGTAGCTGTTATTATAAGTAATCTATCCACTTAAAAATTAGTTGGTTTCTTCTGAGTATTCTTCATCCAGTTATGGGTGAGCTTCAAAGTTTTCCATTTTGGGCCCAGCACGATAGCGTAGTGGTTAAAGTCCTCACCTTTCACATGCCAGGATCCCATATGGGCACTGTTTCTAATCCCGGCGGCTCTGCTTCAAATCCAGCTCCCTGCTTGTGGCCTGGAAAAGCAGTCAAGGATGACCCACAGCCTTGGGACCCTGCACCCACATGGGGGGCCCTCACTCCTGGCTTCGGACTGACTGAGCTCCAGCCATTGCTGCCACTTGGAGTGAGCTATTAGATGGAAGATCTTCCTCTCTGTCTCTCCTCTCTGTATATCTGACTTTGTAATGAGAATAAATAGAAGTTTTGCATGTTCTCATGATGCTAGCCTGCTACCTTTTATTTGTTCTGTCTGTACATTTCCCTCAAACAAGTTTTAGGAGGCCAGTTGATTCTGATGACTTTCCTGACTTTCACTCATTTTGGAGAATATTTTTCAATTTATAAAGGATAGTTCTACTCAGCCAAGTATTTTTGGCTGATAGGCTTACTTTTTCTTCACAACTTGAGCTAAACCATTCAATTCTCTCTTGGCCTATAAAATTTCTGTTTGACAATGTTGTTCGTTTAGTGGAGGTCCCCTTGAAAACGACAGTGCTTTCCTTTTGAGAATGAACAATTGTTTGTACTTAAAAGAGCTGGACCACAATAGGTCAAGGGAACGTGGATCTTATCTGATCCTGTCAATTGACATCCTATGGGCCTTCTGTACTTGGAGGTGTACTTATTAAGATCAGGGAAGTTATGAGCTATTTCATTGAATATGCGGCATACTCTCTTCCTCTCAGGAATTCCAAGAAAGTGTTCATTTCAGTAAGGTCTCAAAGCTCTCGGGCTGCTTTCATTCCCTTTCTAACATTTTTTTAAAAGCTGGCTAGAAAATATTGAACCTGTCTTCAAGTTCAAATATTTTTTTAATTCTGTTGATCCTCATTTATCTTGACTTTCAACTATTTTCATTTTTAATTTTTCTTTAAGAAATACTTGATTTGCAAGGTAGATAAAGAGGGGGAGACAGATCCTCCATCTCAATGGCTGACATCAAGGCCTGGGCCACTGGATAGCCAGGAGCCTGGAGCTCTGTCCCTCTTGTAGCTGACAGGGACCCAAGTACCTCTGCCCTCTTCTGCTGCCTCTGCAGACATATTAGCAGACATCTGGATCCAAGGTAGAATGGCCAAGACTTGAATCGGAGCTCATAGGAGATCAGTACACAGGCAGTAGCTCAGCCTGCTGCTCACAAGAGCCAGTCTGCAGTTGATCTTGTTAAATCTGTTCAATTCCTCAAGGTCAGTCCTTGCCAAATTTCTCATATCATGCATTGATTTTCTAATTTCATTTTCTGTTGAAGTGTCTTATGTCTTTTTGAGTGTTCCACATCATTCTTTTTGGATTCTTTATTTTATTGGAAATGCAGGTTTACAGAGAGAAGCAGAGACACAGAAATATCTTCCATCCACTGGTTGATTCACCCAGTGTCCAGAATGGCCGGAGCTGAGCCAATCCAAAGCCAGGGGCTTCTTCCAGAACTCCCTCATGGGTGCACAGTCCCAAGGCTTTAGGCTGTCCTCTACTGATTTCCCAGGCCACAAGCAGGGAGCTGGACGGGAAGCAAAGCATCCGGTATTAGAACCAGTGTCCAAATGGGATCCCGGCATGGTTGAAGTGAGGACTTTAGCTACTAGGCTACTGCACCAGACCCCTTAACTGCCAAGCTATTGCGCCAGACCTCTCCCGTGTAAATTCTCAAATTTACTAGCATTCCTATGTATGCACCCTTAATTCTAATGTCGGTGTACACTAGGTATTAATGTTAAACACTTCAACGATGTGGTAGTAGTATCTTATAGTATAGACAATTCTATATGTAAAACTTGCAAGGTTCATTTCTCAACATGCTTAAGCCTTTAGTATTTTGTCCCAGCTTTTCCATTCTACGATAGCCATACTTCTGTAGGACAATATTCTACAAGCAATTCTCTTCCTTAATAACCTGCTTATTTGCTTGATTTACATTTTGAAACAATCATGTAAGACTCCAAATTAAGACATTCTATAAATAAAAACATACCACATTATAAATACTATTGCTTTAAGCAAGTCTTACCCTTTTCTCCCAATTTGTAGAAACACATTTTAACACAAACCTGCCTCAAAACAGGGAATGAGAAATTTTTCCAGTAACCTTCTCGCTGATGAGGGAATTTCCCCTTCTCAAATGGCAGGTGAGAATCACAATGAGGACCTGAAGGAGCCCAAGGTCCTGAATTGATTCCAAAGGGCAGACTGCATGCATGCGCCTCCCTTTTGCATGGCTGGTATGTCTGGAGCTGCTTCTTGGCTTCTGTTTTATTTTATTACTTTTTTAAAGATTTATTTATTTTTATTGCAAAGTCAGATATACAGAGAGGAGGAGAGACAGGGAGGAAGATCTTACATCCAATGATTCACTCCCCATGTGAGCCGCAATGGCTGGTGTGCGCCAATCTGAATCCGGGAACCAGGAACCTCCTCTGGGTCTCCCACGCGGGTGCAGGGTCCCAAAGCTTTGGGCTATCCTTGACTGCTTTCCCAGGCCACAAGTAGAGAGCTGGATGGAAAGTGGAGCTGCCGGGATTAGAACTGGCGCCCATATGGGATCCCGGGGCTTTCAAGGCGAGGACTTTAGCAGCTAGGCCACGCCGCTGGGTCCGCTTCTGTTTTATTGAATTCAAGAGAACCAAAAAATTTCAATTTGGCTGTTGTCTTAACTAATACATTCCTAGATAGTCTCTTATCAATAAGATGAAAATCACTTAAAAGGAGATGTTAAAACACTGTTGTTCTTCACAAGGAATCAGACATCAATTCCATTGTCTTACAGGAAAATTCAGAAATTATGCACATCATAACCAATTTCACTATCTAATTTCAAACTGTTTTTCCTGTAAGGCAAAATCTCACTTCTTTCTAAATAAGAACAAATAATTTAAAATCTGGACCAATTTCATGATTAGGAAACATTTTGACCAGTGGATATAAATACTCATTTACTTTATGCTAAATTTGATGTCTCATATGCTATTTTATAATATTGTGAGATTACAATCAAATTATTTTAAATGACAATTATATTATCCAAGTTCTGTCTCAATCTTTGAAGGTTCTAGGGATCCTACTAGAACTTTCAAAGTCAGAAGACTTGGTTTCAAACTCTGAAGAATTGAGGTGTAAATTAAAGTACACTTAACATGTAACTGAATATGTGAATGGATACTGAATTTTAGACCTGATCAGTGCCAGGACAACACTGTAAGCTGAAGACTAAGCAGCAAGAAAACGGTATAGGAGCTTTAGCCCAGCAGAGGTGGGGAGTTGGGTCTGACCAAGTCCTGTAAGATGAGTTAGACCTCTCTCAAATTACGTACCAGGAGAACGGGGCCAGTCGTGGTCCGTCCCATCTTGTCTGTCAGTCATACACAGACCCAATTCTGAACAAGAACAACTAAATTCACGACACAGATAGAAGTCTTGTCTGGACAGAAGTAATAGGACTCTAACTGACTAAACAAACATGCACAATCACTACACACGTCAGAACAGACATAAAATTCAACCTTTTGTGACTTCCAACCTCTTCTTTGACATACTTCAACCTGGAAATGTTTCGTAAAGCAAGCACATAGGTTCAGCTCGTGCTTAGCGTTAATTTAACAGTGGATTTGGTCCACTGGTTACTTTTATGTATAACTGCTAGATGAAGTTACAGAACAAGTTTCCATTTTTTTCTTATGAATGTTACATCACTTATGTCTTACCCTGTCCCTCCCAGCTAGGGGTTAGGGCTATGAGGTAGAGCTAGAGAAATTCAGGCCTAAGGGTGGCCTGGGTGAGGTCATGAGAAAGTGGAAAAGCAGATAAGGGCAAAGGTGAAAGTGGTTACAATGGAGAGGAAATCTGTGTGCTACCCAGTGAGGAGAGCAAATGGAGACCTTCAGACAGGGGGATGGGCCCGCCCTCTCAGCAAGACCAGGATCATGGGGTGATGGGATTATCATCCAGCCTTACATATGCCTGAGCCAATTCTAGGAGCAAATGTACACCATAAAGGCTGTCGGAGATCTCGCAAAAGAATCCTTTTATCTAAAGTTTCGCTAAAACTACAGCAAATAGTTCCTTCTACTGTGCTGATCGTTGACATGGCTCAGAATAGGTTACATAGACAAGATTGGACAGAAAAACGTCTGCTGCAGCCCCTCTTCCTTCCTCATGGTTTGTTGGTAAAAGGGCAGGATTTTCCCAATCCAAGCAATTGAAAGAGGTGACCCACTTCTATGGCCCATAATGGCAGTCAATGGTGCTGAGGTAACCTTGAAGGGAGGCTGCCAGACTGTTGCTGTTTCTTTGAACCCATTCAAAATCATTCATTCGGGCCAGGCAGCATGGCCTAGTGGCTAAAGTCCTGGCCTTTAACGTGCCGGGATCCCCTATGGACGCCGGTTCTAATCCCGGCAGCTCCACTTCCCATCCAGCTCTCTACTTGTGGCCTGGGAAAGCAGTCGAGGATGGCCCAAAGCTTTGGGACCCTGCACCCGCGTGGGAGACCTGGAAGAGGTTCCTGCCTCCCAGCATCGGATTGGCACGCACCAGCCCATTGTGGCTTAGTTGGGGAGTGAATCATTGGATGGAAGATCTTCCTCTCTGTCTCTCCTCTATGTATATCCGGCTGCCCTCTGAGCTGCCCAGAAGCTCTGGTTGAGGCGGCTGAGGTGGACCAGGACCAATGTCCTGAGCATCAGTTTTGCTCTTCCCTTGCCAAGCAATGTGGGAAAATAAATTAACCAATGTTACCGACGGGTGCCAATTTGACCACGGTCCCTCAGACCTTGAGTGCCTGAGCACCTAGGATTTCTAACCCTCGAAAGTTCAGCATGTAATTTAGCGCCTTAAGCGCAGGATGATCAGGTTCCTCTCCATTACTGCCCATGTTTAAGGACAGTAGAGGAGAGTGGCCCTCAGATACCCCGTTGGGTTGTCCGGCCAAGGAGATCCTGTGCAGAGTTTTGGGTAACGCCCAAGTGTCACATTGGACAGAAACCGCCAGTCCTCACACAAGTTCACCCCAGAGCCATGCATCCAAGGCCATCTCTCAAAGCAGGAGATGAGAGGTTAGGCACAGCATTGTCTTTTTCCCTATCACCTACCTTAACTTCAAGCTGTCAGGGGATTCGACTGGAGATAAGCTGGGAATGGGGGCGGGGGCATGTGACCACCTTCGTGCAGGGCTGTGGGGTGCCAAGGGTCACTTACACAGAGTACACTACAGCTCGACAGGAGGATTACAGCACTAAAGGTGAGTCCCAAGAGAAGAAGGCGACCTGAAGAACCACAACTTGTGTGAGGATGTGCTTCACTCAGGAGGAGCGAGGAGGGGGCAGGGATAGAGGGGAGGAGCAGAATGGGGGGCCCCTGCAGCTGGAGGGGAGGAGCAGAGTGGGGAGCTGCCGCTGGTGGAGGGCAGGGGACAAAGTGTGGGGTGGCCTTGGATGGAGGGGAGGGGAGCCAGGGAGCAGAGCAGAGTGGGGCCCCTCGGCGGGAGGGAAGGGGAGGGGAGCCTGGGAGCAGATCGGAGCAGACTGGGGGGGCCCGCAGGAGGGGAGCTGCAGTTTGGAGGGGAGGTCACGGAGCTGAGCTGAGTGGGGGGCATCCCACAAGGAGGGAGCTGGGGTCTCACAGCAGACCAGAGCAGCAGAGCAGCAGAGCAGCAGAGTCCCTTCGGAGCGAGGCGCCGCCCCCACCTCGAGGAGGTGGCCATTGTCCAGGAGCAGAGCGACTGCAAGGGAGGGGATGGGAGCCAGGGAGCAGAGCAGAGTGGGGCCCCATGGCTGGAGGGGAGGGGAGGGGAGCCGGGGAGCGGATCTGAGCAGACTGGGGGGGGCCCATGCGGGAGAAGAGCCCTGAAGGGGAGCCCCTGAGCAGAGCAGACAGGGGGGTCCTGTGAGTGGAGGGGAGCAGAGCCCCGGAACTGAGCAGAGGGGGTGGTCGCGGAGCAGAGCAGAGTCAGGGGATCCCGTAAGGAGGGGGCCAGTGTCGCAGAGCTGAGCAGCAGAGCAGCAGAGCAGCAGAGCCACATTGGAGCAGGGGGGCATGGCGAGGAGGTGGCCAGGGTTGCGGAGCTCAGTGGAGCAGAGCAGGAGAACAGAAGAGCAGAATAGCAGCAGAGCCCCTTCAGAGCAGGGCGGAACAGCAAGGAGTGGGCCAGGGTCCTCCAGCAGAGCCCCTTCTGAGCCAAGCGGCCCCGCGAGGAGGGGGTGGGGTCGCTGAGTAGAGCAGCAGAGCAGCAGAGCAGCAGAGCCTCTTAGGAGCAGGGCAGCTCCCACCAAGGAAGTGGCCAAGGTCCAGGGGCAGAGCAGCAGAGCAGCAGAGCAGCAGAGGCCCTTCTGATCAGGGAAGCCCCGCTAAGCCCCACCAAGGAATGCTTCACCCTCCTACAGGGACATCCTGGATTCAAGACCCTTTCTCCTGCTGCGGACCACCTGTGGACCATCAGCTGCCACTGATGTGCCACCTGAAGCAAGAAACCCCAACAGCTGACGTGTCTTCTCCACAGAGGCTTTCTCACCAGGAGAGGTAGAGTAGCAGCATGCCTGGATGCCTTGTTGGTGCCCGCTGCTCTCTCAGAACGGAACAGCCAAAGTTGTGCCAGCAAGGGGGACAGGTACATGCACCGGCCTGTTGGAAGAGCTGCTGAAGAAACTGGTAAGGGATGGAGTCGGGTGGTGCGGGTTGTGGTGGTTGGGGAGGGGTCCTAAGGTGTCAAGCCTCAGCCTGCGAGGCAGTTCAGCTGTATGGGTGCTGCTTCAAGACCTGACAGCATCCTCTGCAGTCCAGCTCCCTGCTGATGGTGCTAGGAGAGCAGCGGAGGATGCTGCAGGAACGTGTGCCCCTGTGCCCCTGTGGCCCTGTGCCCCTATGGGACATGTGGAGGAAGCTTCTGGTGTCCGGGCTTGTCCTGGCCCAGCCACATCTGGCTCTGGTGGTGGTCCCTGGGGAAGTGAGGCAGCAAATGCAAGAAAGATTGCTCTCTCCCTCTCTGTTCCTTTGTGTTTCAAACAAAATATGACAGATCCATGCAGGCACTCAGGCAAGAAGGAAGGAAGCAAAAGAAAGCTGCTGTCCTGGGTGGTAGGGAGTGTGCTGTGTGCTGTGCTGTGGCTCTAGACTGCTTTTGTCTGCCAATGCAGAACCCAAGGCTGTGCGTAGGGCTTCTGTCCTGGGACTTCTGTGCAACCTCTCCAAAGCGTGTCCTTGAGAGTGAATTTCTCTTAGGCTGGGTTTGTTTCCCTTGTTTGTGCAGGAGAGCCTGGAGGAGCGTCCTGCAGTGAGTCCTGCTGGCCATGAGAGGATGCATAAGCTGCCTTTTTTCCCCCTGGTTGGCTGAGGCATTTTGAGCACTAGAAGGTCCAGCCCCAGCCATCCTAGTGTCAGGTGGGAATCCCGGACAGAATTCCTTTATATGTGTCCCTTGAAGATTGGGCTCCAAGGCCAAACAGCCTGCATACGAAGGATCAGGAGGGGGTGGAGGATGCTTGTGGCCTTGCATCAGCCGGGTCACTGTGCTAGGAAGTGGCTGTCTGTCTTCACCAGCAAGGTAGAATCTAGGGCACAGGGAGAAAACTAAAAGCTGGAGTTCCACGTCACGGTCCCCAGAGGCCCTGTGGGAAGTGGAGTCCCAATGTCAGCAAGCACACGAGCCTTATGGGAGCTGGAGTCCCATGTGAGCGTGCCCACAGACCCTCTGGGAGCTGGAGTCCCACATCAGTGTGCCCTATTGCCCTGTGGGACCTGCAGTCCCATGTCTGCATGCCCACGAGATCTCTTTGACCTCGATCCTAATTCAACATCCCCCAAACTCTGGGGAATCTGGAGTCCCACCTCAGCGTGGCAATGGACATTCTGAGACCTGGAGTTACACACCAGCTGACTACCAGTAATCTTTTGCAGATGAGGTCCCCGAAACCTTTCCGGGATCCAGCAGCAGAGGATCCTCCACCCTGCTGGGGTCCAGCAGCAGAGGATCCTCCACCCTGCTGGGGTCCAGCAGCAGAGGGCCTTCCTCTGCTGCTGGTGTCCAGCAGCAGAGGACACTCCTCCCAGCTGGGGTCTGGCCGCAGATAAACCTTGTCCCTGCTGAGGTTCAGCAGCAGAGGACACTCTTTCCTGCTGGGGTCTGGCAGCAGAGGACCCTCCTCTCTGCTGGGGTCCTGCCTCAGAGGACCCTCCACCCAGCTGTTGTCCGGCAGCAGAGGACCCCACTCAGTGCTGGGGTCCGACAAGAGTGGAGCCCCCTCCGGTGCAGGTGTCCGGCACCAGAGGACACCCCTCTGCAGGGATTTGGCAGCAGAGGATTCTTCTCTCTCCTGGGGTCTGGCAGCGGAGGACCCTCCTCCTGCTGGGGTCCAACACAAGAGGACCCTCCTCTCCTTCTGTGGTCTGACACCAGAGGACCCTTCTCTTCTGCGGGGTTCCGGCACAAGAGGAGCCTCCACCCTGCTGGGGTCCTGCAGCAGAGGACCCTAGTCTGATGCTGGGAATCAGCAGCAGAGGACACTCCTCTGCTGCCTTTCCCCAGCCGAGCGGAAGAAGCAGATGACCCTCCTGTCTGCTGGGCTCCAGCACCTGAGGAACCTCCTCCCTGTTTGGGTCCGGCAGCAGAGGACCCTACTCTGCTGATGTTCGGCACCAGAGCACCCTCTTCTTTGCTAAGGTCTGGGAGCAAAGGACCCTCCTCTCTGCTGGGGTCTGGCAGTGGAGGACCCTCCTCTCTTCTGTGGTCCGGCACCAGAGGATCCTCTTCCACTCCTGGGGTTCCACACCAGATGACCCACCTCCCTGTTGCTGGGGTCCAGGCCCAGAGGACACTCCTCTACTGCTGGGGTCTGGCACCAGAGGACCTTCCTCTGTTGCTGGGGTCTGGCAGCAGCAGATCCTTCTCCCAGCAGAGGTCCCGCAGCGAAGGATCTCTACTGCTGCTGGGGACGGCACCAGAGGACCCACCTCTCTGCTGGGGTCCAGCACCTGGGGACCCTCCACTCTGCTGGGGTCGAGCAGCAGAAGACAGTAATCTCTGCTATGATCCGGATGCAGTGAACCCTCCTCTGCTACTGGTGTCCAGCAGCAGAGGACACACTCCTGCTGCTGGGGTCTGGCAGCAGAGGACACTCCACTTCTGGTGGGGTCGACAGCATAGAAACTTTGTCTCTGCTCAGGTATGCCAGCAAAGAACCATATTCTCTGCTGGGGTCCAGCACAGGAGGACCCTCCTCTCTGCTGGGGTCTGGCAGCAGAGGACCCTCTTCTCTGCTGGGGTCTGGCAGCAGAGGACCCTCCTCTCTGCTGTGGCCTGTAAGCAGAGAACTCCTCTCTCTGAAGCGGTCCCAAAGAAGAGTACCCTCCCCTCTCTTGATGTCCGTCATGAGAGGATCCTCCTCAGCTGCTGGGGTCCGGAACCAGAAGACCCTCCTCTGCTGCTGCGGTCCAGCACCAGAGGACACAACTCTCTGCTAGGGTCTAGCACTGGAGAACCCTGCTCTCTGCTGGGGTCCAGCAGCACTGGACCCTCCTCTCGGCTGTGTCCAACAGCAGAGGACACGGCTAGGCTCTCTGCTGGGGTCTGACAACACAGGAACCTCCTCTGCTCCTCGGGTCCGACATCAGAGGATCCTCTTCTCTGCGGGTTCTGGAAGCAGAGGACACTGCTTTGATGCTGGGGACCGACAGCAGAGAACAATAATCTGCTGCTGGAGTCCAGCACCAGAGGACCATCCTCTCCTGCTGCTGTCTGGCAGAGGAGGATTCTCCCCCCTGCTGGGGTCTGGCAACAGAGGACCCTCCTCTGTTGCTGTCATTTGGCAGTAATGGACCTTCCTCCCTGATGGGGTCCTTCAGTAGAGGACCCTCCTCCCTGCTGGGGTCCGCCAGCAGAAAAGCCTGCTCCCTGCTGGGGTCTGACCGCACCACAGGACTCCCCTCTCTACTGTGTCCAGTAGCAGAGGAGCCTCCTCTACTGCTGGGATCCGGCACCAGAGGACCCCCTTCTGCTGCTGGAGTCTGGCAACAGAGGCACACCTCTCTGCTGAGGTCCAGCACAAGAGGACCCTCCTCAATGCTGGGGTCCAGCATCAGACGACCCTCCTCTCTTCCACGGTCCTGCAGCAGAGAACCCTCCTTTTATGCTTGTTTCCAACAGCAGAGGACCCTCCTCTCCTGCTGGACCCCTGCAGCAGAGGACACTCCTCTGCATCTGAACCACAGAAGAGAGAAAATTGTAGAGGAACATCGTCCACTACTGGACCTTAAAGAGAGGATGCAGCAGAGGACCATCCTCTTCTGCTGGGGTCCAGGAGAAGAGGAAAGTCCTCTCTGCTGGATCCAACAGCAGAGGACATTGCTTTGCTGCTTGGGTCCTACAGCAGAGGAGCCTCCACTGCAGCTCGGGTCTGGCAGCAGAGAACTCTCTTCTCTGCTGGGGTCCAACAGCAGAGGACCCTCCTCTGTTAGGTTCGGCAGCAGAGGACACTGCTTTGCTGCTGGAGTCCTACAGCAGAGGACAATCCTCTGCTGCTTGGTACGGCAGCAGAGGACCCTCCACTGCTGCTGGGGTCCAGTACCAGAGGACTCCCCTTTGTGCTGAGGTCCAGCAAAAGAGGACCCCCCTCTGCTTCTGGGGTCCGGCACCAGAGGAACCACTTGTGCTGCTACGGTCCGGTACCCGAGGACTCTCCTCTCCTGCTGAGGTTCAGCACCAGAGGACCCTCTACTCTGCTGGGGTACAGCACAAGAGGACCGCCTTCTGCTGCTTGGGTCAGGCAGCAGAGGACCTGTCTCTGCTGCTGGACCCCAGCTGTTAGGAAGCTGCAAAGGACCCTCCCCTCCTGCTGGACCCCTGCAGCAGAGGACCATCATCTGCTGCTGGACCACAGCATAGGGGAAGTTGCAGAGGACACTCATTCCCTACTGGACCCCAAAGAGAGGACCCAGCAGAGGACCCTAATCTTCTACTGGCGTCCTGCAGCAGAGGACCCTCCTCCCTGCTGTTTCCGGCAGAAGAGGACTCTCAACTACTGCTCGGGTCCGGCACCAGAGAATCCTCCTCTGCTGTTGGGGTTTGGCAGCAGACAATCCTCTTCCCTGCCTGTATCCAGAAGAAAAGGACCCTCCTCCCTGCTGTGGTCCGGCAGCAGAGGAACCTCCTATGCTCTTGGAGTCCGGTACCAGAGGACCCTCCTCTGCTGCTGTTTTCTGGTACCAGAGGACCCCCCTCTGCTGCTGGGGTATGGCACTAGAAGACCCCCTCTGCTGCTGGGGTCTGGCAGCAGAGGACCCTCCTTCTGCAGGGTTCCAGCAGCAGAGGACCCTACTCCCTGCTGGGATCCGGCAGCAGAGGACACTCTTCCCTGCTGCAGTCCGGCAGCAGAGAACCTTCCTCTGCTCTTGGTGTCAGGCACAAAAGGACCCCCATCTGCTGCTTGGGTCAAGCAAAACAGAACCCTCTATGATCTTAGGCCCGGCACCAGAGGACACCTCTCTCTGTTGGAGTACACCACCAGAGGTGCCTCGTCTCTGCTGGGGTGGATCAGCAGAAAATCCTCCTCCCTGTCTGGGTCCGGCAGTAGAGGACCCTACACTGCTGCTGCGTCTGACAGCAGAGGACCCTCTTCTTCTGCTGGACTCCAGCAAAGAGGAAGCAGCAGAGAACCATCCTCTCTGCTGGTGTCTAGCATGAGAGGACCCATCTCTCTGCTGGGGTCCAGCAGAAAGGAAGCAGAAGAGGACCCTCCTCTCGGCTGGAGTCTCGTAGCAGAGGACCTTCCTCTTCTTCTGGGATCAGCAGCAGAGGACCCTCCTCTCTGCTGTAGTGCAGCACCAGAGGAGCCTTGTCTTCTGCTGTGGTTCAGCAGCAGAGGAAACTCCTCTCTGCTGGGGTCCAGAAGCGGAGCACCCTCCTCTCTGCTGAGTTCCAGCACCAGAGGACCATCCTCTCTGTTGGGGTCCCACATCCGAGGACCCTTCTCTATGCTGGCGTCCTGCAGTAGAGGACCCTCCTCTTTTTTGAGTCTGCCAGCAGAGGACGGTATTCCCTGCTGGGGTCCTGCAGCAGAGGACCTTCATCCATGCTGGAGAGCCTTGGATGAGCATCCCGCACTGAGTGCTGATGGCCACACGAGGGCGCCCAAAGCCGCCATTCTTTCTTTTCTTTTTTTCTTTTCTTTTCTTATCCTTTTGGTTTTTTTTCCAGGTTTATTTATTTTATTCCAAAGTTAGATATACAGAGAGGAGGAGAGACAGAGAAAAAGATCTTCCGACCGATGATTCACTCACCAAGTGAGCCACAATGGCTGGTGCACGCTGATCCAAAGCCAGGAACCTGGAGCCTCTTCTAGATCTCCCATATGGGTGCAAGTTTCCAAAGCTTTGGACCGTCCTTGACTGCTTTCCCAGGCCACAAGCAGGGATCTGGATGGGAAGTGGAGCAGCCGGGATTAAAACCGGTGCCCATATGGGATCCTGGCTCGTTCAAGGCGAGGACTTTAGTTGCTAGGCTACGGCGCCAAACCCCAAGCTGCCCTTTCTACCCCTGGTGGGCTTAGGCCTTCTGAGCTCTAGACAGTCCAACCCGAGCCATCTTAGGTTGAGGTGGGGGTCACAGACAGTATTCTGGTACACGTGTTGTTGAAAGATCAGGGCTCCAAAGCCGAACAGCCCACATACCAAAGCCTGGGATGGGTGGAGGACGCTTGGGGCCTAGCATCAGCCCGGGCCTCTGTGATAGGAAGTGTCAGGGTGCCTTTAAGAGCAAGGCACTTAAAGAACCCTGGGAGGTGGTGTCCTATGTCAGCATGCCCACAGGCCCTCAGGGAGCTGGAGTCCAACACTAGCATCCTGGAGGCCCTGAGAGCTGGAGTCCCGCACCTGCGTCCCACAGGACCTCTGTGAGCTGGGTGTTACACACCAGCCCACTGGGGTTGCACTGTGCCAGATGAGGTCCTGGGAAACCTTACCGCCACCCCCATTCCTTGCAGAGCCCCCTGAGATGCAGGCTTTGGGCGTTTTTTGGCAAGTGGAGCATCTCCCTGATGAGCTACCAAGAGGGATTCTGGACTTTTATTTTTTTTCATTCCAAAGTCCGAGATACAGAGAGGAGGAGAGACAGAGAGGAAGATCTTCTGTCCGATGATTCACTCTCCAAGTAAGCTGCAACAGCCGGTCCCCTCGGCACCCACTCTGCTGGGGCCTCAGCGAGAGGGTCCCCCTCAGAACCGCATCCTTCGCTGCTGGGGCCTCAACGAGAGGGTCACCCTTGGGACCCCCTCTGCTGGGGCCTCAGCGAGAGGGACAGCCGCAGCCCCACTCCCTCGATGCTGGGATCTTAGAGTGAGGGAACCCCGAACCCCCCTCTCTCTCTGCTACGGTCTCAGTGAGAGGGACCCTCGGCAATCCTTTCTCTCTCTCTCTCTTTCTCTCTCTGCTGGGGCCTCAGCAAGAGGTTCCCCTCGGGACACTCTCTGTGGGGGCTTCAGGGAGAGGGACCGTCTGCTGCCCTCTCTCTCTGTTTTTCTCTGGTGGGAACTCAGCGAGAGGGTGCCACTTGTACCCCACCTCTCTCTCTGCTGGGGCCTGCGCGAGAGGGACTCACAACCACTCCCTTTCTCTCTCTCTCTCTCTCTGATGGGGCCTCAGCGAGAGGGACCCTCTGAGCCAGAGCCTCTATGTCTGCTTGGGCATCTGAGAGAGGGTCCCCCTCGGGACCCCGTCTGCTGCGGCCTAAGTAAGAGGGAACACGGGACCCCCTCCCTAGCTGCTGGGGCCTCAGTGACACGGACCACCAAGCACCCCTCCATCTCTGCTGGGGCCTCAGTGAGAGGGTCCCCCTTGGACACCCCCTCTCTCTCTCTGCTGGAGCCTCAGCCAGAAGGTACCCCTTGGGACACCCTCTCCTCGGGCCTCGGGAAGAGGCTCCCCCTCGGGACCCCCTCCGTCTCTGCTGGAGCCTCAGCGAGACGGTCATCCTCTAGACCCCCTCTGCTGGGGTCTCATTGAGAGGAACTCCCTCAAGACACCCTCTGTTGGGGCCTCAGCGAGAGGGCTCCCCGGAGCCCCCTCACTCGCTGCTCGGGCCTCAGTGAGAGGGTGTCCCTCGGACCCCCTCTGCTGGGGCCTCAGTTAGAGGGACCCTTGGCACCCTCCTCTCTCTTCTGTTGGGCCTCTGAAAGAATTTAGCACTTGGACCCCCCCTTCTCTCTGCTGGGGCCTCAGGGAGTGGGACACTCGGCCCCCTCTCTCTGCTGGGGCCTCAGCGAAGGATCCCCTAGGGACCCCTCTGCTGGGGCCAAAGCGAAAGGGACCCCTGGCGACTCCTCCCTTGCTGCTGCGCCTTAGCAAAAGAGACCACTAGGGACCCCCTCTACTAGGGCCTCAGCGAGATTGTCCACCTTGGGACCTCCCCTGCTGGGGCCACAGTGGGAGGGTCCCCCTCGGACAGCACATCTCTGTCTGCTGGTGCCTCAGCGAGAGGGTCCCACTCCGAACCCATTCTACTGGGGCCTTAGCGAGAGGGAACCTCGCCCCCCTCTATCTCTCTGTCTGTTTCTGCTAGGGCCTCAGCGAGAGGTTCCTCCTAGGGACCCCCACTCTCTCTTGCGGCTTCAGTGAGAGGGACCATTGGCACACCCCTCTCTCTCTCTCTTCTCTACTGGGGCCTCAAAGAGAGGGACCCTCGGCTGCCCTCTCTCTGTCTCTCCCTGCTGGGGTCTCAGTGAAAGTGTCCCCCTCGGGAGCCCCTCAGCTTGGGCCTAAGCGAGAGTGACCCCCGGAGCTTGCCTCCCTCTCTGCTGGGGCCTCGGCAATGGGGTCCCCCTCGGGAGCTCCTCTGCTGGGCCCTCTGCGAGAGGGTGTTCTTCGGAGCCTCCTCTCTCTGCTATGGCCTCAGCGAGAGGGTCCCACTTGGGACAAACTCTGCTGGGGCCTCAGCGAGATCGTCCACCTTGGGACCTCCTCTGCTGGGGTCTCAGCGAGACAGTCCCCGTCGGACCCCCTCTCTCTCTGCTGAGGCCTCAGCAAGAGGGTCCCCCTGGGACCCACTCTGCTGGGGCCTCAGTGAGATTGTCCCCCTAGGATCCCTCCCTCTCTCTCTGCTGGGGCCTCAGCGAGAGGGTCCCTCTCGGGTCCCCCTCTCCTGGGGCCTCAACGACAGGGACACCCGAAGCCCCTCTCCCTATCTGCTGTGACCTTAGCAAGTGAGTCCCTCTCGAACCCCCCCCCCCCTCTCTCTGCCTGGGCCTTAGCGAGAGAGTCCCACTAGGGACCCACTCTGCTAAGGCCTCAACGAGAGGGACCCCTGGCGCCCCCCACCCTCTCTGCAGGGGCCTCAGCAAGAGGGTCCCCCTCAGACTCCCTCTCTGTCTATGCTGGGGCCTCAGCGAGAGGGTCAACCTCGGGACACACACTCTCTTTCTCTCCTCTGGGGCCTCAGTGAGAGGGTCCCCTTCGGACTCCCCTCTCTCTCTGCTGGGGCCTCAGCGAGAGGGTCCCCCTTGGGACCCACTCTCTGGGGCCTCAGGGAGAGGGTCACCCTCGGACCCTCCCTCCGTCGCTGCTGGGGCCTCAACAAGAGGGTCCCACTCGGGACAACCTCTACTGGGTCTGCAGCAAGAGGGACCCTTTCTTTGCTGGGGCCTCAGTGAGAGGGACACTCCCAGCCAGAGCCTCTTATCTCTGCTGGGGCCTCTAAGAGAGGGTACCGCTCAGGACCCGATCTGCTGGGTCCTAAGTGACTGGGACCCCCAGAACCCCCTCCCTCCCTGCTGAGGCCTCAGCTAGATGGACCCCCAGAGCCCCTCTCCATCTCTGCTGGGACCTCAGTGAGAGGGTCCCCCTTGGACGCGCTCTCCCTCTCTGCTAGAGCCTCAGCGAGAAGGTACCCCTTGGGACCCCCTCTCCTCAGGCCTCAGGAAGATGGTACCCCTCTGGTACCCCCTCCATCTCTGCTGGAGCCTCAGCGAGAGGGTCACTCTCTGGAGCCACTCTACTGAGGCCTCAGCGAGAGGGACTCCCTCGAGACCCCCCCCTGCTTGGGCCTCAGCGAGAGGGTCCCCCTAGGAACCTCTGCTGGGGCCAGAGCGAGAGGTTTGCCCTCAGGACCCCCTCTGCTGGGGCCTCAGCGAGATCATCCACCTTGGGAACTCCTCTGCAGGGGCCTCAGCGAGAGGGTCCCCCTCGGGACTACTTCTACTTGGGCCTCAGTGAGAGGGACCCTTTGCCCCCTCCTTCCCTCCCTATCTCCTGAGGCATCTGCGAGAAGGTCCATCTCAGGAGCCCCTCTGCTGGGGCCTCAGCGAGAGGAACCCCCGGCAAACCCCTCCCTCACTGCTGGGGCCTCAGTGAGAGGGTCCCCCTCGGGACACCCTCTGCTGGGGCCTCAGCGAGGTGGAACCCTGGCGACCCCTCTCTGGCTGCTGGGGCCTCAGCAAGAGGTACTCCTTGGGACCCCTTCTGCTGGGGCCTCAGCCACAGGGACACCTGGAGCCATCTAACCTTTCTGCTGGGGCCTAGGCGAGAAGGTACCACTCGGGACCCCCTCTGCTGCGGCCTCAGCGAGAGTGCCCCCTGAGCCCCCTTCCCTCTCTGTGGATGCCTCAGCGGGAGGGTCCCCCTCGGGATCCCCTCTGCTGTAGCCTCAGTGAGAGTGTTCCTCTTGGACCCCTCCTCTCTCTCTACTGTGGCCTCAGCGAGAGGGTCCCCCTCGGACCGCCTCTGCTGGGGCCTCATCCAGAGAGATCCTCAATACCTGACCCTCTCTCTCTGTTGGGGCCTCAGCGAGAGGGTCCACCTCAGGAACCCCTTCTTCTGGGGCCTCAGTGTGGTGTCCAAGGGTGTCAAGCCTCAGCCTGCCAGGCAGATGGCCTATATAGGTGGTGCTTCAAGTCCTGGTTGTTTCCCCTGCAATCAGGCTCCCTGCTGATGATCCTGGGAGAGCAGTGGAGGATGGTGCAGGGGTTGTGCCCCTGTTCCCCGTGAACCTTTATGACATGTGAATGAAGCTCCTGGTTCCTGGGCTTGTCCTGACCCTGCCACAGCTGGCTCTGGTGGAAGTGAGGCAGCAGATGCAAGAAAGTTTGCTCTGTCTCACTCTCTCTTCCTCTGTGCTTCAAAGCAAGCAGGACAGAGGGATACAGGCAGGCAGGAAGGAAGAGAAAGAAAGCTGCTGGCTTCCTGGGAGGGAGTGTGCTGTGTGCTGTGTACTGTGCTGTGGCTCTAGACTGCTTTTGTCTGCCAACGCAGACCCCAAGGACATGTGTAGTGTTTCAGTCCTGGGACTCCTGTGCAACCTCTCCGAAGAATGTGCTTGAGAGTGACTGTCTCTCAAGCCAGGTTTGTTTCCCTTGTTTGTGCAGTAGAGCCTGGAGGAGCGTCCTGCAATGAGTCCTGCTGACCACGAGAGGGTGCGCAAAGCTGCCCTTTCTACCCCTGGTTGTCCTCAGGCCTTTTGAGCACAAGAAGGCCCAGCCAGAGCCATCCTAGTGTTAGGTGGAGGTCCATTACATTGTTCCTGGATATGTGTCGCTGGAAGATTGGGGTCCAAGGCAGAACAGCCCTCATACCAAGGTCCAGGAGGGGTTGGAGGACACTTGTAGCTTTGCATCAGGATGAGCCTCTGTGCTAGGAAGTGGCTGTGTGCCTTCACTAGCAAGGTACAACCTAGGGCACCGGGAGAAACCTGGGAGCTGGAGTCCCACATCAGCGTGCCCAAGGCCCTCTGAGAGCTGGAGTCCCACATCAGCGTGCCAACAGACCCTCTGGGACCTGGAGTTGCACACAGGCTGACAAGCCCTGATTTTTCACAGGTGTGGACCCCAGAAACATTTACACCACCTGCTTTCCTAACTGAGCAACCCTAGGCAGGCCCTTGGCTTTCTTTACCAAGTGGAGCAGCTCCCTGATGGGCTGCAGAGAGGCCTTCATGTGGTTTTGCATGTGTGGAGTGGCAGTTATGGTGATACAACACACGGTATTCCTCTGCCTAGCTCGGTGGGTGAGTGCTGTGTGCTGTGTCCTGTGGTTCTAGACTGCTTTTGTCTGCCAATGCAGACCCAAAGGGCATACGTAGGTCTTCCGTCCTGGCACTCCTGTGAAACCTCTTCAAAAAGTGTCCTTGATAGTGAATTTCTCTCAGGCCAGGTTTGATTCCCATGTCTGGGCAGGAGAGACTGGAAGAGCGTCCTGCCGTGAGTTCAACTGTACACGAGAGAGCGTGCAAAGCTGCCTTTCTACCCCTTGTGGGCTCAGGCCTTTTGAGCACAAGACGGCCTGGCCCAAGGCATCCTAGCGTCAGGTGGTGCTCCCGGACAGTGTTCCTGGACACAGGATGCTGGAATATTGGGGTCCAAGGCAGAACAGCCCGCATGCCAAAGTCCAGGAGTGTGTATAGGATGCCTGTGTCCTTGCATCAGCCCAGGCCTCTGTGCTAGGAGGTGGCTGTGTGCCTTCACCAGCAAGGAACATCAGAGGGCACTGGGGAAGCCTGCGAGCTGGAGTTCCACGTCAGGGCACCCAGAGGCCCTGTGGGAGCTGGAGTCCCACATCAGTCTCTCCCACAGGGCCCTCTGAAACATGGAGACTCACATCAGTTTGTCCATGGTCCCTCTGAGAGTTGAAATCCTAGGTCATTGTGCCCACGCACCCTCTGTGTGCTAGTGTCCCACGTCAGTGTGCCCATGGACCCTCTGGGACCTGGAGTTACTCAACAGCTGACTAGCACTGGTCTTTCGCAGATGAGATCCTTGGAAACATTTACACCACTCTCTTTCCTCACAGAGCACCATTAGGGGCAGGAACTAGGTGTTCTTTAGCAAGTGGTGAAGCTCCCCGATGGGCTGCACAGAGGCCTTTGTGCATTTTTGCATTTGTGGAGTGGCACTTAGTGTGATACACCACTCGGCCTTCTTCTGCTTAGCTGGGTGGAATCTGGGCATGTGGGCTCCTAAGCCAGGAGCAGGTGGATGGGTAAGTAAGCACCAGAGGTCACCAGTCATCTGGAATAGAAAGTCCCAGGCCTTAGCGGCTGCAAGAGCACCCTGGACATGCATTCTCACTGTCTAGCAGGGATGGTGGATGGGGATCCACCAAACCTGCAAAAGGGAGGGCCTCCATGCCATCTTCAAGAATGGGATCACAGGGACCATATTCCATTCTACAAGGCATCATATTAAACATGTGTCGTGTGCATTGGAGGCATGAATTTGGTTCCAGAGTGCCCTGTCAAATGCAATTGCCCTCTCGTTCACCAGGGAATGCTTCACCCTATTCCAGGACCATCCTGGATTCAAGACCCTTTCTCCTGCAGCGGACAACCTGTGGACCATCAGCTGCCACTGGTGTGCCACCTGAACCAAGAAACCCCAACAGCTGACGTGTCTTCTCCACAGAGGCTTTCTCACCAGGAGAGGTAGAGTAGCAGCATGCCTGGATGCCTTGTTGATGCCCGCTGCTCTCTCAGCACGGAACAGCCAAAGTTGTGCCAGCAAGGGGGACAGGTACTTTCAGTGGCCTGTTGAAGGAGGTGCTGAAGAAACTGGTAAGGGATGTTGTCGGGTGGTGTGGGTTTTGGTGGTTGGGGAGGGTTCCTAAGGTGTCAAGCCTCAGCCTGTGATGCTTGTGTGCAGTTCAGCTGTAAGGGTGCTGCTTCAAGACCTGACAGCATCCTCTGCAGTCCAGCTCCCTGCCGATGGTGCAGGGAGAGCAACGGAAGATGGCGCAGGGGCTTGTGCCCCTGTGGCCCTGTGCCCCTGTGGGACATGTGGAGGAAGCTCCTGGTTCCCAGGCTTGTCCTGGCCCAGCCACATCTATCTCTGGTGGTGGTCCCTGGGGAAGAGAGGCAGCAGATGCAAGAAAGATTGCTCTCTCTCTCCCTCTCTGTTCCTGTGTGCTCCAAGCAAACAGGACAGATTCAGGCAGGCAGGCAAGAAGGCAGAAAGAGAGAGATTGCTATTGGCCTCCTGGCAGGGAGTGTGCTGTGTGCTGTGTGCTGTGCTGTGACTGAGGTCTGCTTTTGACTGCCACTGCAGAACCCAAGGGTATGCGTAGGGCTTCTGTCCTGGGACTTCTGTGCAACAGCTCCAAAGTGTGTCCTTGAGAGTGAATGTCTCTTAGGCTGGGTTTGTTTCCCTTGTTTGTGCAGGAGAGCCTGGAGGAGCGTCTTGCAGTGAGTCCTGCTGGCCATGAGAGGATGCATAAGCTGCCTTTTTTCCCCCTGGTTGGCTGAGGCATTTTGAGCAGTAGAAGGTCCAGCCCCAGCCATCCTAGTGTCAGGTGGGAATCCTGGACAGAATTCCTTTATATGTGTCCCTTGAAGATTGGGCTCCAAGGCCGAACAGCCTGCATATGAAGGATCAGGAGGGGGTGGAGGACGCTTGTCGCCTTGCATCAGGCCAGGCCTCTGTGCTAGGAAGTGGCTGTCTGTCTTCACCAGCAAGGTAGAACCTAGGGCACAAGGAGAACTAGAAGCTGGAGTTGCACGTCACGGTCCCCAGAGGCCCTGAGGGATCTGGAGTCCCAGTCAGAAAGCCAATGAGCCCTTTGGGAGCTGGAATCTCATGTGAGGGTGCACACGGACCCTCTGGGAGCTGGAGTCCCGCATCAGTGTGCCCTATGGCCCCGTGAGACCTGGGGTCCCATGTCTGTGTACCCACGAGTCCTCTTGGACCTCGATCCTAATTCAGCATTCCCCAATCCCTGCGGAATCTGGGGTCCGACGTCAGCGTGTCCATGGACCCTCTGAGACTGGAATTACACACCAGCTGACTGGCACTGATGGTTCACAGATGAGGTACCCAGATAACTTTCCGGAATCCGGAAGCAGAGGAACCTCCTCCCTGCTGGGGTCCGGCAGCAGAAGACCCTCCCCTCAACTGAGTTCCGGTAACAGAGGACCCTCCTCCATGCTGGGGTCTGGAAGCAGATGACACTCCTCTGCTGCTGGCGTCCGGCACAAGTGGACCCCCCTAGATGCTGGGTTCTGGTAGCAAAGCATCCTCCTCTCTGCTGGGTTCTGGCTGCAGAGGACCCTCCTCCATGCTGTGGTCTGGAAGCAGAGGACACTCCTCTGCTCCTGGGTTCTGGCACCAAAGGATCCTCCTCTGCTTCTAAAGTCTGGCAGCAGAGGATTCTCCTCCCTGCTGGGGTATGGCAGCCGGGGAACCTCCTCCCTTCCGGGCCCAAACAGCAGACTATCTTCCTCTTCTGCGGGACTGCTGCAAAGAGGTTCTCCCCTGCTACTAGACCACAGCAGAGAAGAAGTTGCAGAGGACCCTCCCCTCATGCTGCACCTCAGGGAGAGGACGCAGGAGAATACACTCCTCTTCTGCTGGGGTCCGGCACCAGTGGACTCTCCTCTCTGCTGTACCCCAGCAGAGAGGAAGCTGCAGAGGACACTCCTCTCCTGCTGGGCATCAAACCGAGGAAGCAGTAGAGGACACGCCTGTTCTGCTGGGGTCTGGCAGCAGAGGTCCCTCCTCAGTGTTAGCGCCAGGGAGCATAGGAGCCTCCTCTCCTAATGGGGTCCAGCACCAGAGGACACTCTTCCCTGATGGACTTGGGCCCAGCAGCAGGGTCCCTCCTGTCTGCTGGAGTCCGGCAGCAAATGACCCTCCTCTCTGCTGGGGTACAGCAGCAGAGGACCCTACTCTCTGCTGATGTTCGGCACCAGAGCACCCTCTTCTTTACTGAGGTCTGGGAGCAAAGGACCCTCCTCTCTGCTGGGGTCCGGCAGTGGTGGACCCTCCTCTCTTCTGTGGTCCTGCACCAGAGGATCCTCTTCCACTCCTGGGGTTCCACACCAGAGGACCCACCTCCCTGCTGCTGGGGTCCGGGCCCATAGGACACTCCTCTACTGCTGGGGTCTGGCACCAGAGGACCTTCCTCTCTGCTGGGATCCGGTACCAGAGGACCCCCCTCATCTGCTGGCATCCGGTACTGTAGGAACCCCTCTGCTGCTGGGGTCCATCAGCAGAAGACTAGCTTCTGCTGCTGGTATCCAACAGCAGCGGATCCCCTTGTGCTGCTGTGGTCTGGCAGCAGAGGATGCTGCTCTGCTGCTGGCGTCCCACAGTAGAGGACTCTTTTCTGCTGCTGCACCCTTGCAGCAGAGGCCTTCCTTTGCTGCTGGACCACAGCAGAGAGGAAGTTGCAGAGAGCCCTCGTCCCATACTGGACCCCAAAGAAAGGACGCAGCAGAGGACCTAGTCTTGTGATGGCGTCTGGCAGCAGAGGACCCTTCTCTCTGCTGGGGTCTGGTACCAGAGGACACTCCTCAGCTGTTGGGATCCAGCAGGAGAGGACTCCCCTTCTTTGCTGGGTTCCGGAACCATAGGATCCCCCTATGCTTCTGTTGTCTGGCAGCAGAGTACCCCCCTCTATTGCTGGGTTCCAGCACAGAGGATCCCCCTCTGCTGCTATTGTCTGGCAGCAGAGGACACCCACTCTGCTGCTAGGATCCGGAACCAGAGTACCCCTCTCTGCTGCTGTGGTCTGGCAGCAGAGGACCTTTCTCCCTTCTGAGGCCCTGCACCAGAAGACCCTACTAGGTTGCTCAGGTCGGGGACCAGAGGACCCAACTCTGCTGCTGGGGTCCGGCCACAAAGGTCCTTCCTCCTTGCTATGGTACGGCAGCAGAGGACCCTCCTCCCTGCTCGGGTACCGCAGAACAGGACCATCCTCTGCTGCTGGGGTCCGACACCAGAGGACACCTCTCTCTGCTGAGGTACAAAACCAGAGTACCCTAGTCTCTGCTGGGGTCGAGCAGCAGGGACCCTCCTTACTCCTGGGGTCCAGCAGCAGAGGACGCTGCTCTGCTGCTGGGTTCATACAGCAGAGGACCCTCCTGCCATCTGCGGTCCAACAGCCGATGACCCTCGTTTGCTTCTATTCCGGCATCAGAGGAACCTCCTGTGCTGCTCGGGTCCGGCATCAGAAGACTCCTCTCTGCTGGGGTCCAGCAGCAGAGGCCCCTCCTCCCAGCTGGGTTCAAGCAGCAGAGGACCATCCTCTCTGCTGGGGAATAGTACGAAAGACCCTCCTCCCAGCTGTGGTCCTGCAGCAGAGGACCCTCCACTGCTGTTGTGTCCGGTAGCACAGCACCCTCCTCTGCTTAGGAACCCCAGCAGAAAGGAAGCAGCAAAGGACCCTCCTCTCTGCTGTGGCACAGCGAAGAGAAAGCAGAAGAGGAACCTTTACTCAGCTGGGGTCCTGCAGCAGAGGACCTTCCTCTTCTGCTGTGTTCCAGCAGCAGAGGATCCTCCTCCACTGCTGGACCCCTGCCTCCGAGGATCATCCTCTGCTGCTGGACCACAGCAGAGAGTAAGTTACAGAGGACACTCGTCTCCTGCTGGACCCCTAAGAGAGGACAAAGAGGAGGACCCTCCTCTCTGCTGGGTTCCGGCAGTAGAGGAAACTCCTCTGCTGTGGTCTGGCAGCATAGGACCTTCCTCTGCTAAGAGGTGCGGCAGCAGAGAACACCCACCTTCTGCTGGGGTCTGGCACCAGAAGACCCTCCTAAGCAGCTGGGGTCCGGTAGCAGAGGTCCTCCTCTGCTGAACCTCAGCAGAGAGGAAGCAGCAGAGGACACTCCTCTCTGTTGGGGTCCGGCACCAGAGGACCCCCTTCTGCTACTGGGGTTTGGCAGCAGAGGACCCTGCACCCCTGTAGCAGAGGACCCTCCTCCCTGCTGGACCCCAAAGAGAGGACGCAGCAGAGGACATTCCTCTTCTACTGGTGTCCTACAGCAGAGTACCCACCTCTTTCTGCTGGCTCCAGCAGCAGAAGACCCTCCTCTCTGCAGTGGTCCGGCACCAGAGGACTATCCTCTGTGCTGTTATTTGGCAGCAGAGAACCTCCTCCCTGCTGGGGTCAGACAGCAGAGGACCCTCCTCTCTCCTGGGTTCCAGTATCTGAGGACCCACCTATTTATTGCATTCCAGCAGAGAGGAAGCAGCAAGGACTCTCCTCTTCTACTTACGTCCTGCAGCAGAGGACCACCTTCTTCTGCAAAGTTCCGGCAGCAGAGGATGATCCTCTTTGCTGGGGTCTGGAAGCCTAGGACCCTCAATTTCTGCTGTGGTCCGGCAGCAGAGGAACGTCCCCTGCTGGTGGGGTCCAGTACCAGAGGACTGCCTTCTGCTTCTGGGGTCCAGCAGCAGAGGAGCCTCCTCTGCTGCTGGACCCCAGTGGAGAGGTAGCAGCAAACGACCCTCCTCTGCTGGACTTTTGCAGCAGAGGACCATCCTCTGCTGCTGGACGACAGCAGAGGGGAAGTTGCAGAGGACCCTCATTGCCTACTGGACCCCAAAGAGAGGACACTGCAGAGGACTCTACTCTTCTACTGGGGTTCAGCACCAAAGGATCCTCATGTATATTAGAATCCAGCAGAGAGGAAGCAGCAGAGGACCCTCCTCTTCTACTGGACTCCTGAATCAGAGCACCCTCCTCTGCTGCTGGACCACAGCACAGAGGAAGTTGAAGAGGACCCTCGTCCCCGACTGGGCCCCAAAGAGAGGAAACAGCAGGTGACCCTCTTCTAATGGCGTTTGGCAGCAGAAGTCCCTCCTCTGCTGCTAGTGTCTGGCAACAGAAGACCCCCCTCTGTTGATGGGGTCCAGCACCAGAGGACTCCCCTATGCTCCTGATGGCCGACAGCAGAGAACCCTCTTTCTGCTGGGTTCCTGCAGCAGAGGACCCCCCTCTGCTGCTGGAGTCCGGAAGCAGAGGTCCTCCCTCTGCTGCTGTTTCTGGCAGCAGAGGCCCCCTCACTGCTTCTGGGTTCCGGCACGAGAGGATCTCCCTCTGCTGCTGGGGACCAGCACCAGAGGAACCACTTGTGCTGCTGTGGTCCGGTACCCAAGGACTCTCCTCTCCTGCTGGGGTCCAGCAGCAGAGAACCGCCTTCTGCTGCTGGGGTCCAGCAGCAGAGAACCTCCTCTACTCTTGGAGTCCAACACCAAAGGACCCACCTCTGCTACTGGGTCTGGCAGCAAAGGACCCGCCTCTGCTACTGGGTCCAGCAGCAGAGGACCCTCCTCTCTGCTGGTGTCCAGCAGCAGAGGACCTTCCTCTCCTCTTGGGGTCAGGCACCAGAGGATGCCCCTCTTTGCTGTGGTCCAGCAAAAGAGAACCCCCTCTGCTCCTTGGGTCGGGCACTAGAGGACACCCCTCTCTGCTGGGGTGGAGCACCAGAGGACCCTGCTCTCTGCAGGGGTGGAGCAGCAGAATACCCTCCTCTCTGCTGTGCCCGGCATTAGAAGACCCTCCACTGCTGCTGCGTTCCACAGCAGAGGACCCTTCTCTTCTGCTGGACCCCAGCTGAGAGGAAGCAGCAGAGGAACATTCTCTCTGCTGGTGTCTAGTATGAGAGGACCCTCCTCTCCTGCTGGGGTCCAGCAGCAGAGGACCGCCTTCTGCTGCTGGGGTGCGGCAGCAGAGAACCCCCTCTGCTCTTGAGGTCCAACACCAAAGGACCCGCCTCTGCTACTGGGTCTGGCAGCAGTGGACCCCCCTCTTGTGCTGGTGTCCGGGAGTGGAGGTCCTCCCTCTGCTGCTGTGGTCGGACACCAGAGGATCCCCCTCAGCTGATGGGGTCTGCAACCAGAGGACCCGCCTCTGTAGCTG
Source organism: Ochotona princeps (assembly GCF_030435755.1). NCBI lineage: Eukaryota > Metazoa > Chordata > Mammalia > Lagomorpha > Ochotonidae > Ochotona > Ochotona princeps. The sequence continues at coordinate 143,681,725 of NC_080833.1, forward strand.
TTGGGGTCTGGCAGCAGAGGACCTTCCTTCTGCTATGTTCTGGTAGCAGAGGACCCTCCTCCCTGCAGGGATATGGCAGCAGAGGACCCTCATCTGCTGCTCAGGTGTGGTACCAGATGACCCTCCCTGCTGCTGGGGTCCGGCAGCAGAGGACTGTCATCCCTGCTGAAGTCCGCAATGAGAGAACCCTCCTCCCTGCTGTGGTCCAGCTGTAGAAGACCCTGCTCTGTTGGTGGTGTCCGGCACCTGAGGACACCCCTCTGCTGCTCTGGTCCGGCACCAGAGGACCCCCTCTCGTGCTGGTGTCCGGCACCACCAGCACCAGGTGACTCTCCTCTGCTGCTGCGATCTGGCAGCAGAGGACCCACCTTCTGCTGGGTTCTGGCAGCAGAGGACCTTCCTCCCTGCTGGGGTCTGACAGCACCAGTGGACCCTCCTCTCTGCTGGGGTCCTGCAGCAGAGGACCTTACTCTGCTGTTGGTGTCAGGGACCAGAGGATCCCCTTCTCTGCTGAGGTCCAGCAAAAGAGAACCCCCTCTGCTGCTTCGGTCGGGCACCAGAGGACACCCCTCTCTGCTGGGGTGGAGCAGCAGAGGACCCTCCTCTCTGCTGCGGCCCGGCTTTAAAAGACCCTCCACTGCTTCTGCGTCCAACAGCAGATGACCCTACTCTTCTGCTGCACCCCAGCTTAGAGGAAGCAGCAGAGGACCATCCTCTCTGCTGGTGTCTAGCATGAGAGGACCCTTATCTCTGCTGGGGTCCAGCAGAAAGGAAGCACCAGGACGCTCCTATCGGCTGGAGTCCTGCAGCAGAGGACCCTCCTCTTCTTTCCTGTTCCAGCAGCAGAGGACCCTCCTCTCCTGCTGTCAGATCCCAGCAGCAGAGCAGCATCATCTCCTGCCTGACACAGCAGAGAGGAGGGTCCTTAGCTGCTGAACCCCAGCCTAGAGGAGTCTCCTCTGCTACGGGACCACAGCAGAGAGGAAGTTGCAGAGGACACTCATCTCCTGCTGGACCCCAAAGAGAGGACAAAGCACAGGACCCTAATCTTCGGCTGGGATCTGACAGATGAGGACCCTGTTTCTGCTGGTTTCCTGCAGCAGAGGACTCTCCTCCCTGCTGGAGTCCGTCAGCAGAGGACCCTCTTCTGCTTCTGGGGTCCGGCACCAGTGGACCTCCTCTGCTGCTGGGGTCCGGCACCAGAAGACCCTCCTCCCTGCTGGGTTCCGGAAGCAGAGGGCCCTCTTCCCAGGTGGGGTCTGGTGGCAGAGGACCACCCTCTCTGCTGGGTACAGCAGCAGAGCATCCACCACTGCTGCTGTTGTCTGAAACCAGAGGACACCCCTCTCTGCTGGGGTCTAGCACCAGAGGACCCTCCTCTGCTGCTGGCATCCGGCATCAGAAGATCCCCCTCTGCTGATGGGATCCAGCACCAGAGGACCTCCATATGCTCCTGGGGTCTGGCAGCAGAGAACACTCCTTCTGCTGGGTTCCTGCAGCAGAGAACTCCCCTCTGCTGCTAGGGTCCGGCACCAGAGGAACACCTTGTTCTGCTGTGGTGCGGTGCCCAAGTACTCTCTTATCCTGCTGGGGTCCAGCGGCAGAGGATCCTCCACTCTGCTGGGGTCCAGCACCAGATTACCGCCTTCTGCTGCTGGGGTGCGGCAGCAGAGGACCCGCCTCTGCTGCTGTAGCCCTAGTGGAGAGGTAGCAGCAAAGGACCCTCCTCTCCTGCTGGACCCCTGCAGCAGAGGTCCCGCCTCTGCTGCTGGACTACAGCAGAGGGGAAGTTGCGGAGGAACCTTGTTTCCTACTGGACCCCAAAGAGAGGACACGCAGAGGATTCTACTCTTCTACTGGCGTCCTGCAGCAGAGGACCCTCCTCTTCTGCTGGGTTCCAGCAACAGAGGATCCTCCTCTCTGCTGTGGTCCTGCAGCAGAGGACCCTCCCCTCTCCTGATGTCCGGCAGCAGAGGAAGTCCTCTCTGCTGGAGTCCGGCAGCAGAGAACCCCCTTATGCTGTTTGGGTCTGGCAGCAAAGAACCCCCCTCTGCTGCTGGGTTTTGGTACCAGAGGACCCCCTTGTCCTGCTGGGGTTTGGTAGCAGATTACACTCCTTATGCTGGGTTCTGGCAGCAGACAACACCCATGTTCTGCTGGGTCCTGCAGCAGAGTTCCTCCCTCTGCTGTTGGTTTCTGAATCACAGGACTCCCCTCTGATGCTAGGGTCTGGCAGCAGAGGACTCCCTCTTCTGATGTGGTCCAGCACCAGAGAATCCCCCTCTGCTGTTGTGGTCCTGCACCAGATGACCCGCCTCTGCTGCTGGAGTCCAGCACCAGAGGACCATCCTCTCCTGCTGTTGTCTGGCAGCAGAGGATTCTCCCCCCTGCTAGGGTCTGACAACAGAGGACCCTCCTCTGTTCCTCGGGTCATGCACCAGAGGTCCCTCCTCTGTTGCTGTCATCCGGCAGTAATGGGCCTTCCTCCCTGCTGGGGTCCACCAGCAGAAGAGCCTGCTCCCTGCTGGGGTCTGACCGCACCACAGGACTCCCCTCTCTACTGTGTCCAGTAGCAGAGGGGCCTCCTCTACTGCTGGGGTCTGGCACCAGAGGACCCCCTTCTGCTGCTGGAGTCTGGCAACAGAGGCACACCTCTCTGCTGAGGTCCAGCACAAGAGGACCCTCCTCAATGCTGGGGTCCAGCAGCAGACGACCCTCCTCTCTTCCACGGTCCTGCAGCAGAGAGCCCTCCTTTTATGCTTGTTTCCAACAGCAGAGGACCCTCCTCTCCTGCTGGACCCCTGCAGCAGAGGACACTCCTCTGCATCTGAACCACAGAAGAGAGCAAGTTGCAGAGGAACATCGTCCACTACTGGACCCCAAAGAGAGGATGCAGCAGAGGACCATCCTCTTCTGCTGGGGTCCAAGAGCAGAGGAACCTCCTCTCTGCTGGGTCCAACAGCAGAGGACACTGCTTTGCTGCTGGCGTCCTACAGCAGTGGACAATCCTCTGCTGCTTGGGTACGACAGCAGAGGACCCTCCACTGCTGCTGGGGTCCAGTACCAGAGGACTCCCCTTTGTGCTGAGGTCCAGCAACAGAGGACCCCCCTCTGCTTCTGGGGTCCGGCACCAGAGGAACCACTTGTGCTGCTACGGTCCGGTACCAGAGGACCCACCTCTGCTGCTGTTTTCTGGTACCAGAGGACCACCCTCTGCTGCTGGGGTATGGCACTAGAAGACCCCCCTCTGCTGCTGGGGTCTGGCAGCAGAGGACCCTCCTTCTGCAGGGTTCCGGCAGCAGAGGACCCTACTCCCTGCTGGGATCCGGCAACAGAGGACACTCTTCCCTGCTGCAGTCCAGCAGCAGAGAACCTTCCTCTGCTCTTGGTGTCAGTCACAAAAGGACCCCCCTCTGCTTCTTGGGTCCAGCAAAACAGAACCCTCTATGATCTTAGGCCCAGCACAAGAGGACAACCCTCTCTGTTGGAGTATACCACCAGAGGTGCCTCGTCTCTGCTGGGATTGATCAGCAGAAAATCCTCCTCTCTGTCTGGGTCCGGCAGTAGAGGACCCTACACTGCTGCTGCGTCTGACAGCAGAGGACCCTCTTCCTCTGCTGGACCCCAGCAGAGAGGAAGCAGCAGAGAACCATCCTCTCTGCTGGTGTCTAGCATGAGAGGTCCCATCTCTCTGCTGGGGTCCAGCAGAAAGGAAGCAGAAGAGGACCCTCCTCTCGGCTGGAGTCCCGTAGCAGAGGACCTTCCTCTTCTTTTAGGTTCAGCAGCAGAGGACCCTCCTCTCTGCTGTAGTGCAGCACCAGAGGAGCCTTGTCTTCTGCTGTGGTCCAGCAGCAGAGGAAACTCTTCTCTGCTGGGGTCCAGAAGTGGAGCACCCTCCTCTCTGCTGAGGTCCAGCACCAGAGGACCCTCTTCTCTGCTAGGATCCAGCACCAGATGACCATCCTCTCTGTTGGGGTCCAACATCCGAGGACCCTTCTCTATGCTGGCATCCAGCAGTAGAGGACCCTCCTCTTTTTTTGAGTCTGCCAGCAGAGGACGGTATTCCCTGCTGGGGTCCTGCAGCAGAGGACCTTCATCCATGCTGGAGAGCCTTGGATGAGCGTCCCGCACTGAGTGCTGATGGCCACGAGAGGGCGCCCAAAGCCGCCATTCTTTCTTTTTTTCTTTTCTTTTCTTATCCTTTTGTTTTTTTTTACAGGTTTATTTATTTTATTCCAAAGTCAGATATACAGAGAGGAGGAGAGACAGAGAAAAAGATCTTCCGACCGATGATTCACTCCCCAAGTGAGCCGCAATGGCTGGTGCACGCTGATCCAAAGCCAGGAACCTGGAGCCTCTTCTGGGTCTCCCATGTGGGTGCAAGTTTCCAAAGCTTTGGGCAGTCTCTACTGCTTTCCCAGGCCACAAGCAGGGATCTGGATGGGAAGTGGAGCAGCCGGGATTAAAACCGGTGCCCATATGGTATCCCGGCTCGTTCAAGGCGAGGACTTTAGTTGCTAGGCTACGGCGCCAGGCCCCAAGCTGCCCTTTCTACCCCTGGTGGGCTCAGGCCTTCTCAGCTCTAGACAGTCCAACCCGAACCATCCTAGGGTGAGGTGGGGGTCACAGACAGTATTCTGGTACACGTGTTGTTGAAAGATCAGGGCTCCAAGGCCGAACAGCCCACATACCAAAGCCGGGGAGAGGTGCAGGACGCTTGGGGCCTAGCATCAGCCCGGGCCTCTGTGATAGGAAGTGTCAGGATGCCTTTAAGAGCAAGGCACTTAAAGAACCCTGGGAGGTGGTGCCCTATGTCAGCATGCCCACAGGCACTCATTGAGCTGGAGTCCAACAACAGCATCTTGGAGGCCCTGGGAGCTGGAGTCCCGCACCTGCGTCCCACAGGACCCCTGATGAGCTACCAAGAGGGCTTTATGGACTTTTATTTTTTTTCATTCCAAAGTCCGAGATACAGAGAGGAGGAGAGACAGAGAGGAAGATCTTCTGTCCGATGATTCACTCTCCAGGTAAACTGCAACAGCCGGTCCCCTCGGCACCCACTCTGCTGTTGCCTCAGCGAGAGGGTCCCCCTCAGAACCGCATCCTTCGCTGCTGGGGCCTCAGCGAGAGGGACAGCCGCAGCCCCACTCCCTCGATGCTGGGATCTTAGAGTGAGGGAACCCCGAACCCCCCTCTCTCTCTGCTACGGTCTCAGTGAGAGGGACCCTCGGCCCTCCTTTCTCTCTCTCTCTTTCTCTCTCTGCTGGGGCCTCAGCAAGATGTTCCCCTCGGGACCCCCTCTCTGTGGGGGCCTCAGGGAGAGGGACCGTCTGCTGCCCTCTCTCTCTGTTCTGCTCTGGTGGGAACTCAGCAAGAGGGTGCCACTTGTACCCCACCTCTCTCTCTGCTGGTGCCTCCGCGAGAGGGACTCACAACCACTCCATTTCTCTCTCTCTCTCTGATGGGGCCTCAACGAGAGGGACCCTCTGAGCCAGAGCCTCTATCTCTGCTTGGACATCTGAGAGAGGGTCCCCCTCGGGACCCCGTCTGCTGCGGCCTAAGTAAGAGAGACCACCGGGACCCCCTCCCTAGCTGCTGGGGCCTCAGTGACACGGACCACCAAGCACCCCTCCATCTCTGCTGGGGCCTCAGTGACAGGGTCCCTCTTGGACACCCCCTCTCTCTCTCCTGGAGCCTCAGCGAGAAGGTACCCCTTGGGACACCCTCTCCTCGGGCCTCGGGAAGAGGCTCCCCCTCGGGACCCCCTCCGTCTCTGCTGGAGCCTCAGCGAGAGGGTCATCCTCTGGACCCCCTCTGCTGGGGCCTCATCGAGAGGAACTCCCTCAAGACACCCTCTGCTGGGGCCTCAGCGAGAGGGTTTCCCAGCGCCCCCTCCCTCGCTGCTGGGGCCTCAGCGAGAGGGTGCCCCTCGGACCCCCTCTGCTGGGGCCTCAGCTAGAGGGACCCTTGGCACCCTCCTCTCTCTTCTGTTGGGCCTCTGAAAGAAGTTAGCGCTTGGACGCCCCCTTCTCTCTGCTGGGGCCTCAGGGAGTGGGACACTCGGCCCCCTCTCTCTGCTGGGGCTTCAACGAAGGATCCCCTAGGGACCCCCTCTGCTGGGGCCCAAGCGAAAGGGACCCCTGGCGACTCCTCCCTCGCTGCTGGGCCTTAGCAAAAGAGACCACTCGGGACCCCCTCTACTAGGGCCTCAGTCAGATTGTCCACCTTGGGACCTCCCGTGCTGGGGCCACAGTGGGAGGGTCCCCCTCGGACCGCACATCTCTGTCTGCTGGGACCTCAGCGAGAGGGTCCCCATTGGGACCCCCTCAGCTGAAGCCTCAGCAAGAAGGACCCTGAAGCTGCTGGTGCCTCAGCGAGAGGGCCCCACTCCGAACCCATTCTGCTGGGGCCTTAGCCAGATGGAACCTCGTCCCCCTCTATCTCTCTGTCTGTTTCTGCTAGGGCCTCAGCAAAAGGGTCCTCCTAGGAACCCCCACTCTCTCTTGGGGCTTCAGTGAGAGGGACCATTGTCACCCCTCTCTCTCTCTCTCTTCTCTGCTGTGGCCTCAGAGAGAGGGACCATCAGCTGCCCTCTCTCTGTCTCTCCCTGCTGGGGCCTCAGTGAAAGTGTCCCCCTCGGGAGCCCCTCAGCTTGGGCCTAAGCGAGAGTGACCCCCGGAGCTTGCCTCCCTCTCTGCTGGGGCCTCGGCGATGGGGTCCCCCTCGGGAGCTCCTCTGCTGGGCCCTCTGCGAGAGGGTGTTCTTCGGAGCCTCCTCTCTCTGCTATGGCCTCAGCGAGAGGGTCCCACTTGGGACAAACTCTGCTGGGGCCTCAGCGAGATCGTCCACCTTGGGACCTCCTCTGCTGGGGTCTCAGCGAGACAGTCCCCGTCGGACCCCCTCTCTCTCTGCTGAGACCTCAGCTAGAGGGTCCCCCTGGGACCCACTCTGCTGGGGCCTCAGTGAGATTGTCCCCCTAGGATCCCTCCCTCTCTCTCTGCTGGGGCCTCAGCGAGAGGGTCCCTCTCGGGTCCCCCTCTGCTGGGGCCTCAGCGACAGGGACACCCGAATCCCCTCTCCCTATCTGCTGTGACCTTAGCAAGTGAGTCCCCCTCGGACCCCCCCTCTGTCCCGCCTGGGGCCTCAGCGAGAGGGTCAACCTCGGGACACACACTCTCTTTCTCTCCTCTGGGGCCTCAGTGAGAGGGTCCCCTTCAGACTCCCCTCTCTCTCTGCTGGGGACTCAGCGAGAGAGTCCCCTTTGGGACCCACTCTGCTGGGGCCTCAGGGAGAGGGTCACCCTCGGACCCTCCCTCCCTTCCTGCAGGGGCCTCAACAAGAGGGTCCCACTCGGGACAACCTCTACTGGGGCCTCTGAGAGAGGGACCCTTTCTTTGCTGGGGCCTCAGTGAGAGGGACACTCCCAGCCAGAGCCTCTTATCTCTGCTGGGGCCTCTAAGAGAGGGTACCCCTCGGGACCCGATCTGCTGGGTCCTAAGTGACTGGGATCCCCAGAACCCCCCTCCCTCCCTGCTGGGGCCTCAGCTAGACGGACCCCCAGAGCCCCTCTCCATCTCTGCTGGGACCTCAGTGAGAGAGTCCCCCTCGGACATGCTCTCCATCTCTGCTAGAGCCTCAGCGAGAAGGTACCCCTTGGGACCCCCTCTCCTCAGGCCTCAGGAAGATGGTACCCCTCGGGTACCCGCTCCATCTCTGCTGGAGCCTCAGCGAGAGGGTCACCCTCTGGAGCCACTCTACTGCGGCCTCAGCGAGAGGGACTCCCTCGAGACCGCCCCCCTGCTGGGGCCTCAGCGAGAGGGTCCCCCTAGGAACCTCTGCTGGGGCCAGAGCGAGAGGTTTGCCCTCAGGACCCCCTCTGCTGGGGCCTCAGTGAGATCATCCACCTTGGGAACTCCTCTGCAGGGGCCTCAGCGAGAGGGTCCCCCTTGGCACCCCCTCTGCTTGGGCCTCAGTGAGAGGTACCCTTTGCCCCCCCCTTCCCTACCTATCTCCTGAGGCATCTACGAGATAGTCCATCTCAGGAGCCCCTCTGCTGGGGCCTCAGCGAGAGGAACCCCCGGCAAACCCCTCCCTCACTGCTGGGGCCTCAGTAAGAGGGTCCCCCTTGGCGTACCCTCTGCTGGGGCCTCAGCGAGGTGGAACCCTGGCGACCCCTCTCTGGCTGCTGGGGCCTCAGCAAGAGGTACTCCTTGGGACCCCTTCTGCTGGGGCCTCAACCACAGGGACACCTGGAGCCATCTAACCTTTCTGCTGGGGCCTAGGCGAGAAGGTACCACTCGGGACCCCCTCTGCTGCGGCCGCAGCGAGAGTGCCCCCTGAGCCCGCTTCCCTCTCTGTGTATGCCTCAGTGGGAGGGTCCCCCTCGGGACCCCCTCTGCTGGAGCCTCAGCGAGAGTGTTCCTCTCGGACCCCTCCTCTCTCTCTACTGTGGCCTCAGCGAGAGGTTCCCCCTCGGAACCCCTCTGCTGGGGCCTCATCGAGAGAGATCCTCATTACCTGACCCTCTCTCTCTGTTGGGGCCTCAGCGAGAGGGTCCACCTCAGGAACTCCATCTTCTGGGGCCTCAGTGTGGTGTCCAAGGGTGTCAAGCCTCAGCCTGCCAGGCAGATGGCCTGTATAGGTGCTGCTTCAAGTCCTGGTTGTTTCCCCTGCAATCAGGCTCCCTGCTGATGATCCTGGGAGAGCAGTGGAGGATGGTGCCTGGGTTGTGACCCTGTTCCCCGTGAACCTTTATGACATGTGAATGAAGCTCCTGGTTCCCGGGCTTTTCCTGGCCTTGCCACAGCTGGCTCTGGTGGAAGTGAGGCAGCAGATGCAAGAAAGTTTGCTCTGTCTCACTCTCTCTTCCTCTGTGCTTCAAAGCAAGCAGGACAGAGGGATACAGGCAGGCAGGAAGGAAGAGAAAGAAAGCTGCTGGCTTCCTGGGAGGGAGTGTGCTGTGTGCTGTGTACTGTGCTGTGGCTCTAGACTGCTTTTGTCTGCCAACGCGGACCCCAAGGACATGTGTAGTGTTTCAGTCCTGGGACTCCTGTGCAACCTCTCCGAAGAATGTCCTTGAGAGTGAATGTCTCTCAAGCCAGGTTTGTTTCCTTTGTTTGTGCAGTAGAGCCTGGAGGAGCGTCCTGCAATGAGTCCTGCTGACCACGAGAGGGTGCGCAAAGCTGCCCTTTCTACCCCTGGTTGTCCTTAGGCCTTTTGAGCACAAGAAGGCCCAGCCAGAGCCATCCTAGTGTTAGGTGGAGGTCCATTACAGTGTTCCTGGATATGTGTCGCTGGAAGATTGGGGTTCAAGGCAGAACAGCCCTTATACCAAGGTCCAGGAGGGTTTGGAGGACACCTGTAGCTTTGCATCAGGATGAGCCTCTGTGCTAGGAAGTGGCTGTGTGCCTTCACCAGCAAGGTACAACCTAGGGCACGGGGAGAAACCTGGGAGCTGGAGTCCCACATCAGCGTGCCCAAGGCCCTCTGAGAGCTGGAGTCCCACATCAGCGTGCCAACAGACCCTCTGGGACCTGGAGTTGCTCACAGGCTGACAAGCCCTGATTTTTCACAGATGTGGTCCCCAGAAACATTTACACCACCTGCTTTCCTAGCTGAGCAACCCTAGGTAGGCCCTTGGCTTTCTTTACCAAGTGGAGCAGCTCCCTGATGGGCTGCGGAGAGGCCTTCATGTGTTTTTGCATGTGTGGAGTGGCAGTTATGGTGATACAACACACGGTATTCCTCTGCCTAGCTCGGTGGGTGAGTGCTGTGTGCTGTGTCCTGTGGTTCTAGACTGCTTTTGTCTGCCAATGCAGACCCAAAGGGCATACGTAGGTCTTCCGTCCTGGCATTCCTGTGAAACCTCTTCAAAAAGTGTCCTTGATAGTGAATTTCTCTCAGGCCAGGTTTGATTCCCATGTCTGGGCAGGAGAGACTGGAGGAGCGTCCTGCCGTGAGTTCAACTGTACACGAGAGAGCGTGCAAAGCTGCCTTTCTACCCCTTGTGGGCTCAGGCCTTTTGAGCACAAGACGGCCTGGCCCAAGGCATCCTAGCATCAGCTGGTGCTCCCGGACAGTGTTCCTGGACACAGGATGCTGGAATATTGGGGTCCAAGGCAGAACAGCCCGCATACCAAGGTCCAGGAGTGTGTATAGGATGCCTGTGTCCTTGCATCAGCCCAGGCCTCTGTGCTAGGAGGTGGCTGTGTGCCTTCACCAGCAAGGAACATCAGAGGGCACTGGGGAAACCTGCGAGCTGGAGTTCCACGTCAGGGCACCCAGAGGCCCTGTGGGAGCTGGAGTCCCACATCAGTCTCTCCCACAGGGCCCTCTGAAACATGGAGACTCACATCAGTTTGTCCATGGTCCCTCTGAGAGTTGAAATCCTAGGTCATTGTGCCCACGCACCCTCTGTGTGCTAGTGTCCCACGTCAGTGTGCCCATGGACCCTCTGGGACCTGGAGTTACTCAACAGCTGACTAGCACTGGTCTTTCGCAGATGAGATCCTTGGAAACATTTACACCACTCTCTTTCCTCACAGAGCACCATTAGGGGCAGGAACTAGGTGTTCTTTAGCAAGTGGTGAAGCTCCCCGATGGGCTGCATAGAGGCCTTTGTGCATTTTTGCATTTGTGGAGTGGCACTTAGTGTGATACACCACTCGGCCTTCTTCTGCTTAGCTGGGTGGAATCTGGGCATGTGGGCTCCTAAGCCAGGAGCAGGTGGATGGGTAAGTAAGCACCAGAGGTCACCAGTCATCTGGAATAGGAAGTCCCAGGCCTTAGCTGCTGCAAGGGCACCCTGGACATGCATTCTCACTGTCTAGCAGGGATGGTGGATGGGGAGCCACCAAACCTGCAAAAGGGAGGGCCACCCATGCCATCTTCAAGAATGGGATCACAGGGACCATATTCCATTCTACAAGGCATCATATTAAACATGTGTCGTGTGCATTGGAGGCATGAATTTGGTTCCAGAGTGCCCTGTCAAATGCAATTGCCCTCTCGTTCACCAGGGAATGCTTCACCCTATTCCAGGACCATCCTAGATTCAAGACCCTTTCTCCTGCAGCGGACAACCTGTGAACCATCAGCTACCACTGGTGTGCCACCTGAACCAAGAAACCCCAACAGCTGACGTGTATTCTCCACAGAGGCTTTCTCACCAGGAAAGGTAGAGTAGCAGCATGCCTGGATGCCTTATTGGTGCCCGCTGCTCTCTCAGCACGGAACAGCCAAAGTTGTGCCAGCAAGGGGGACAGGTACTTTCACCGGCCTGTTGAAGGAGGTGCTGAAGAAACTGGTAAGGGATGTTGTCGGGTGGTGTGGGTTTTGGTGGTTGGGGAGGGGTCCTAAGGTGTCAAGCCTCAGCCTGCGAGGCTTGTGTGCAGTTCAGCTGTATGGGTGCTGCTTCAAGATCTGACAGCATCCTCTGCAGTCCAGCTTCCTGCCGATGGTGCTGGGAGAGCAACGGAGGATGGCGCAGGATCTTGTGCCCCTGTGCCTCTGTGCCCCTGTGGGACATGTGGAGGAAGCTCCTGGTTCTCGGGCTTGTCCTGGCCCAGCCACATCTATCTCTGGTGGTGGTCCCTGGGGAAGAGAGGCAGCAGATGCAAGAAAGATTGCTCTCTCTCTCCCTCTCTGTTCCTGTGTGCTCCAAGCAAACAGGACAGATTCAGGCAGGCAGGCAAGAAGGCAGGAAGAGTGTGATTGCTATTGGCCTCCTGGCAGGGAATGTGCTGTGTGCTGTGCTGTGACTGAAGACTGGTTTTGTCTGCCAATGCAGACCCCAAAGGTGTGCATAGGGCTTCCGCCCTGAGACTCTTGTGAAACCTCTCCAAAGTGTGTTCTTGAGAGTGAATGTCTCTCAGGCCGGGTTTGTTTCTCTTGTGCAGCAGAGCCTGGAGGAGCGTCCTGCAGTGAGTCCTGCTGTCCATGAGAGGGCGCATAAGCTGCCCTTTCTCCCCCTGGTTGGGCTCATTCCTTTTGAACACTAGACAGCCAAGCCCCAGCCATCCTAGTGTCAGGTGGGGGTCCTGGAGAGTGTTCCTGAATACTTGTCCCTTGAAGATTGGGGTAAGGCTGAAAAACCTGCAAACGAAGGTCCAGGTGGGGGTTGAGGATGATTGTGGTCTTGCATCATCCTGGACCTCTGTGCTAGGAAGTGGCTGTGTGCCTTCACCATTAAGTTACCACATAGGACATGGGGACAGCGCTGGGAGCTGGAGTTCCACATTAGGGCACCCAGAGACCCTGTGTTAGATGGAGTCCCATGTCAGCGTGCCCACAGTCCCTATGGGAGCTGGAGACTCACATTAGCCTGCTCATGGGCCTCTGAGAGCAGGAGACCCATGTCAGTGTGCACATGGGCCCTCTGGGATACTGAGTCCTAGTTCAACGTGCCCATGTGTCCTGTTGGGAATTGGGGTCTCATGTCACTGTGCCCATGGGTCTTGTAGGAGCTTGATACAAACGTCAGTGTGCCCACAGGCACTCTGGGAGTTAGAGTCCCACGTCAGTGTGCAGAAGGACCCTCTGGTACCTGGAGTTACTCACTGACTGGCTAGCATTGATCTTTCGCAGATGAGCTCCCCAGAAACCTTGCCACTACCCCCTTTCATCACAAAGCACCCTTGGGGACAGGGCCTGGGCTATCGTTAGCAAGTGCAACTGCTCCCCGATGGGCTGCAGAGAGGCCTTCATGTATTATTGCATGTGTGGGGTGGCAGTTAGGGTGATACAACACTCGGCCTTCCTCTGCCTAGCTGGGTGGTGTCTGGGCTTGTGGGATTCTAAGGATGGAACAGTGGAAGGACTAGTAAGCACCAAAGGACACCAGTCATCTGGAATAGGAAGTCCCAGGCCTTAGCTTCTGCGAGAGCACCCTGGGACATGCAGTCCCACTTTCCAGCAGGTAGGACGGTGGCCTGGGAGCAACCAAGGCCTGCACAAATTAGGCCCTCCCATGCCATGGGCAGGCATGGGCTCACGAGGACCATTTTGCCTTCTTCAGTGCTGTCTAGGAAACACTTGGGGGAGGGGGGTCAGGCATCGCCATCGTGTGCATTGGAGGCAGGAATTTGGCCCTACAACCCCCTATGAAATGCAATTGGCCTTTCGTTCACCAGGGAATGCTTCACCATCCTCCAGGGGCATCCTGGATTCAAGACTCTTTCTCTTGCAGGCCACCTGGGGACCATCAGCTGCCACTTATGTGCCACCTGCCACAAGACACCTCAACAGCTGACGTGTACTCTCCACAGAGGTCCATCTCATTAGACAGGTAGAGTAGCGGCATGCCTGGATGCCCTGTTGGTGCCCTCTGTTCTCTCAGCACACACAGCAAAAGTTATGCAAGACTGGAGGACAAGTACATTCACGGGCCTGGTGAAGGAGCTGCTGAAGAATGCTGCTAGGGGTGGAATCGGTGGAGTGGGTTGGGGTGCTGTGTGGTGTCCGAGGGCCTCAAGCCTCAGCCTGCCAGGCAGATGGCCTGTATGGGTGCTGCTTTAAGTCGTGACTGTTTCTCCTGCAGTCTAGTTCCCTGCCGATGCTCCTGGGACAGCAGTGGAAGATGGCGCAGGGGCTTGTGCCCCTGTGCCCCTGTGCCCCTGTGGGACATGTGGAAAAAGCTGCTTGTTTCCAGGCTTGTCCTGGCCCAGCCACATCTGGCTCTGGTGGTGGTCCTTGGGAAGTGAGCCAGCAGATGCAAGAAAGATTGCTCTCTCTCCCTCTCTGTTCCTTTGTGCTTCATACAAAACAGGACAGATTCAGACAGAAATGCAGGAGGGAAGGAAGTGAAAGAAAGCTGCTGTCCTGGGTGGGAGGGATTGTGCTGTGACTGAAGACTGCTTTTGTCTGCCAATGCAGACCCCAAGGGTGTGCGTAGAGCTTCTGTCCTGGGACTTCTGTGCAACCGCTCCAAAGAGTGTCCTTGAGAGTGAATTTCTCTTAGGCTGGGATTGTTTCCCTTGTTTGTGCAGGAGAGCCTGGAGGAGCGTCTTGCAGTGAGTCCTGCTGGCCATGAGAGGGCGCATAAGCTGCCCTTTCTACCCCTGGTTGGCTGAGGCATTTTGAGCACTAGAAGGTCCAGCCCCAGCCATCCTAGTGTCAGGTGGGAATCCTGGACAGAATTCCTTTATATGTGTCCCTTGAAGATTGGGCCGAACAGCCCGCATATGAAGGATCAAGAGGGGGTGGAGGACGCTTGTGGCCTTGCATCAGGCCAGGCCTCTGTGCTAGGAAGTGGCTGTCTGTCTTCACCAGCAAGGTAGAACCTAGGGCACAGGGAGAACTAGAAGCTGGAGTTCCACGTCACGGTCCCCAGAGGCCCTGAGGGATGTGGAGTCTCAGTCAGTAAGCCCACGAACCCTATGGGAGCTGGAATCCCATGTGAGTGTGCACACGGACCCTCTGAGAGCTGGAATCCCACATCAGTGTGCCCATGGGCCCCGTGAGACCTCGGGTTCATGTCTGTGTACCCATGAGCCCTCTTGGACCTCGATCCTAATTCAGCATTCCCCAATCCCAGTGGAATCTGGGATCCGACGTCAGCGTGTCCATGGACCCTCTGAGACTGGAATTACACACCAGCTGACTAGCAATGATGGTTCGCAGATGAGGTACCCAGAAAACCTTTCCTGAATCCGGAAGCAGAGGAACCTCTTCCCTGCTGGGGTCCGGCAGCAGAGGACCATCCTCCCTGCTGGGGACCGGCAGCAGAGGTCCCTCCACCCTACTTGGGTTCGGCAGCAGAGGACCCTAATCCCTGCAAGTTCCGGCAACAGAGGACCCTCATCCCTGCTGCTGGACACCAGCAGAGAATAAGCATCAGAGGTCCTTCCTCTCTGCTGTGGTCCAGCACCAAAGGACCATCCTCTCTGCTGGACCGCAGCAGAGAGGAAGCCGCAGAGGACCCTCCTCTCTGCTGCTGGGTTCCAGCAGAGACAGAGGACCCTCCTCTGCAGCTGTTGTCCGGAACCACAGGAGCTACTCTGCTTCTGGGTTCTGGTAGAAGAAGACCCTCCTTGCTGCTGGGTTCTGGCACCAGAGAACCCTCCTCTGCTGGTGGGGTCCATCAGCAGAGGACCATCCTATGCTGCTTTGGTGCGGAACAGAAGGACCCTCCTCTGCTGTTGGAGTCTGGCAACAATGGAGCCTCCTCAGCTGCTTTGGTCCATCAGCAGAGGACCCTTTTTTCTGCTGGGGTCTAGCACGACAGGACACTCGTCTCTGCTAGTTTCCAGCAGAGAGGAAGCAATAGAGGACCCACCCCTCTGCAGGAGTCTGGCAGCAGAGGACCCTCCTCTCCTTCTGGATTTCAGCAGCAGAGGACTTTTGTCTTCTGATGGACCCCAGCAGAGAGGAACAGCAGAGGACCCTCTTCTCTTGCTGGACAGCAAAGAGAGGATGCAGCTGAAGAACCTCCTGTTCTCCTGGAGTCTGGCAGCAGAGGACCCTCCTCTCTGCTGGGGTCCGGAAGCAGAGGACTCTCCAAGCTGTTGTTGTTTGGCAGCAGAGGAACTTCTACAGTGCTGGAGTGGAGCAGAGAGGAAGTAGCATAGATACCTCCTCCATGCTGTGGTCCAGCCGCAGAGGACTCTCCTCTGCGGCTGGACCTCAGCAGAGAGGAAGATGCAGAGTATCCTTGTCTCCTACTGGACCCCAAAGAGAGGATGAAGCAGAGAACCCTGCTCTCTGCTGGGGTCCGGCAGCAGAGGACTCTTCCCGGTTGGGGTCAGGCAGCAGAGGACCCTCTTCCCTGCTGGGATCCGACAGCAGAGGACCCTCCTCTCAACTGGGTTCCTGCAACAGAGGACCCTCCTCCCTGCTGGGGTCTGGAAGCAGAGGACACTCCTCTGCTCCTGGGATCTGGCACCAGAGGATCCTCCTCTGCTGCTGAGGTCCGGCAGCAGAGGATTTGCCTCCCTGCTGGGGTATGGCAGCAGGGGAACCTCCTGCCTTCCGGGGTCCAACAGCAGACCATCCTCCTCTTCTGCGGGACTGCTGCAATGAGGTGCTTCCCTGCTACTAGACCACAGCAGAGAAGAAGTTGCAGAGGACCCTCCCCTCATGCTGCACCTCAGGGAGAGGACGCAGGAGAATACACTCCTCTTCTGCTGGGGTCCGGCACCAGTGGACTCTCCTCTCTGCTGTACCCCAGCAGAGAGGAAGCTGCAGAGGACACTCCTCTCCAGGTGGGTATCAAACCGAGGAAACAGTAGAGGACACGCCTGTTCTGCTGGGGTCTGGTATGGGTGGACCCTCCTCTCTTCTGTGGTCCTGCACCAGAGGATCCTCTTCCGCTCCTGGGGTTCCACACCAGAGGACACTCCTCCCTGCTGCTGGGGTCTGGGCCGAGAGGACACTCCTCTACTGCTGTGGTCTGGCACCAGAGGACCTTCCTCTCTACTGGGATCCGGTACCAGAGGACCCCCCTCATCTGCTGGCATCCGGTACTGTAGGAACCCCACTGCTGCTGGGATCCGTCAGCAGAAGACTAGCTTCTGCTGCTGGTAACCAACAGCAGCGGATCCAACTCTGCTGCTGTGGTCTGGCAGCAGAGGACCTTTCTCCCTTCTGAGGCCCTGCACCAGAAGACCCTACTAGGTTGCTCGGGTCGGGCACCAGAGGACCCAACTCTGCTGCTGGGATCCGGCCACAAAGGTCCTTCCTCCTTGCTATGGTATGGCAGCTAGGACCCTCCTCCCTGCTCGGGTACCGCAGAACAGGACCATCCTCTGCTGCTGGGGTCCGACACCAGAGGACACCTCTCTCTGCTGAGGTACAAAACCAGAGTACCCTAGTCTCTGCTGGGGTCGAGCAGCAGGGACCCTCCTTACTCCTGGGGTCCAGCAGCAGAGGACGCTGCTCTGCTGCTGGGTTCATACAGCAGAGGACCCTCCTGCCATCTGCGGTCCAACAGCCGATGACCCTCGTTTGCTTCTATTCCGGCATCAGAGGAACCTCCTCTGCTGCTCGGGTCTGGCATCAGAAGACTCCTCTCTGCTGGGGTCCGGCAGCAGAGGCCCCTCCTCCCGGCTGGGTTCATGCACAGAGGACCATCCTCTCTGCTAGGGACTAGTATGAAAGACCCTCCTCCCAGCTGTGGTCCTGCAGCAGAGGACCCTCCACTGCTGTTGTGTCCGGTAGCACAGCACCCTCCTCTGCTTAGGAACCCCAGCAGAAAGGAAGCAGCAAAGGACCCTCCTCTCTGCTTTGGTCCAGCAGCAAAGGACCCTCCTCTCTGCTGTGGCACAGCAAAGAGAAAGCAGAAGAGGAACCTTTACTCAGCTGGGGTCCAGCAGCAGAGGACCTTCCTCTTCTGCTGTGTTCCAGCAGCAGAGGATCCTCCTCCACTGCTGGACCCCTGCCTCCGAGGATCATCCTCTGCTGCTGGACCACAGCAGAGAGTAAGTTACAGAGGACACTCGTCTCCTGCTGGACCCCTAAGAGAGGACAAAGAGGAGGACCCTCCTCTCTGCTGGGTTCCGGCAGTAGAGGAAACTCCTCTGCTGTGGTCTGGCAGCATAGGACCTTCCTCTGCTAAGGGGTGCGGCAGCAGAGAACACCCCCCTTCTGCTGGGGTCCGGCCCCAGAAGACCCTCCTCAGCAGCTGGGGTCCGGTAGCAGAGGTCCACCTCTGTTGAACCTCAGCAGAGAGGAAGCAGCAGAGGACACTCTTATTTGTTGGGGTCCGTCAGCAGAGTACCCCCCTCTGCTACTGGGGTTTGGCAGCAGAGGACCCTGCACCTCTGCAGCAGAGGACCCTCCTCCCTGCTGGACCACAAAGAGAGGACGCAGCAGAGGACATTCCTCTTCTACTGGTGTCCTACAGCAGAGTACCCACCTCTTTCTGCTGGCTCCAGCAGCAGAGGATCCTCTCTGCAGTGGTCCGGTACCAGAGGAATATCCTCTGTGCTGTTATTTGGCAGCAGAGAACCTCCCCCCTCTTGGGGTCAGACAGCAGAGGACCCTCCTCTCTCCTGGGGTCCAGTACCTGAGGACCCGAGTATTCATTGGATCCCAGCAGAGAGGAAGCAGCAGAGGAAACTCCTCTTATACTTGCGTCCGGCAGCAGCGGACCACCTTCTTCTGCAAAGTTCTGGCATCAGAGGACGATCCTCTTTGCTGGGGTCCGGAAGCCTAGGACCCTCTTTTCTGCTGTGGTCTGGCAGCAGAGGAACGTCCCCTGCTGGTGGGGTCCAGTACCAGAGGACTGCCTTCTGCTTCTGAGGTCCAACAGCAGAGGACCCTCCTCTGCTGGACTCTGTCCTCTGCTGCTGGACGACAGAAGAGGGGAAGTTGCAGAGGAACCTCATTGCCTACTGGACCCCAAAGAGAGGACACTGCAGAAAACCCTACTCTTCTACTGGGGTCAAGCACCAGAGCACCCTCCTCTGCTGCTGGACCACAGCACAGAGGAAGTTGAAGAGGACCCTCGTCCCCGACTGGGCCCCAAAGAGAGGAAACAGCAGGTGACCCTCTTCTAATGGCGTTAGGCAGAGGAAGACCCTCCTCTGCTACTAGCGTCTGGCAACAGAAGACCCCCCTCTGTTGCTGGGGTCCAGCACCAGAGAACTCCCCTATGCTCCTGCTGTCCTACAGCAGAGAATCCTCCTTCTGCTGGGTTCCTGCAGCAGAGGACCCCCCTCTGCTGCTGGAGTCCGAAAGCAGAGTTCCTCCCTCTGCTGCTGTTTCTGGCACTAGAGGCCCCCTCACTGCTTCTGGGTTCCGGCACCAGAGGACCCCCCCTGCTGGGGACCAGCACCAGAGGAACCACTTGTGCTGCTGTGGTCCGGTACCCGAGGACTCTCCTCTCCTGCTGGGGTCGAGCAGAAGAGGACCCTCCACTCTGCTGGGGTCCAGCAGCAGAGAACCGCCTTCTGCTGCTGGGGTGCGGCAGCAGAGAACCCCCTCTGCTCTTGGGGTCGAACACCAAAGGACCCGCCTCTGCTGTGTCTGGCAGCAGAGGACCCCCCTCTTGTGCTGGTGTCCGGGAGTGGAGTTCCTCCCTCTGCTGCTGTGGTCGGGCACCAGAGGACCCCCCTCAGCTGTTGGGGTCTGCCACCACAGGACCCCCCTCAGCTGTTGGGGTCTGGCAGCAGAGGACCTTCCTTCTGCTGTGTTCTGGTAGCAGAGGACCCTCCTCCCTGCAGGGATATGGCAGCAGAGGACCCTCATCTGCTGCTCGGGTGTGGTACCAGATGACCCTCCCCTGCTGCTGGGGTCCGGCAGCAGAGGACCATCGTCCCTGCTGAAGTCCGCAATGAGAGAAACCTCCTCTCTGCTGTGGTCCGGCTGCAGAAGACCCTGCTCTGTTGGTGGGGTCCGGCACCAGAGGACCCCCTCTCTTGCTGGTGTCCGGCACCACATGACCCTCCTGTGCTGCTGAGGTCTGGCAGCAGAGGACCCTCCTTCTGCTAGGTTCCGGCAGCAGAGGACCCTCCACTCTGCTGAGGTCCAGCACCAGAGGACCGCCTTCTGCTGCTGGGGTCTGGCAGCAGAGAACCCCCTCTGCTCTTGGGGTCTGACACCAAAGGACGCTTCTATGCTACTGGGTCTGGCAGCAAAGGACCCTCCTTCTGTTGGGTCTGGCAGCAGAGGACCCCCCCTCTTCTGCTGCTGTCCGGGAGTGGAGGTCCTCCCTCCTCACTGCTGTGGTCCGAAACCAGAGGACCGCCCTCAGCTGTTGGGGTCAGGCACCAGTGGACCCCCATCTCTGCTGAGGTCCAGCCAAAGAGAACCCCCTCTGCTGCTTGGGTCGGGCACCAGAGGACACCCCTCTCTGCTTGAGTCCAGCACCAGAGGACCCTCCTCTCTGCTGGGGTGGAGCAGCAGAATACCCTCCTCTCTGCTGCGGCCTGGCATTAGAAGATCCTCCACTGCTGCTGCGTCCAACAGCAGAGGACCCTACTGTTCTGCCAAACCGCAGCTGAGAAGAAGCAGCAGAGGACCATCCTCTCTGCTGGTGTCTAGCATGAGAGGACCCTTCTCTGCTGGGGTGCAGCAGAAAGGAAGCAGCAGAGGACGTTCCTCTCAGCTGGAGTCCTGCAGCAGAGGACCCTCCTCTTCTTTCCTGTTCCAGCAGCATAGGACTCTCCTCTCCTGCTGTCAGATCCCAGCAGTAGAGCAGCATCATCTCCTGCCTGACACAGCAGAGAGGAGGGTTCTCAGCTGCTGAACCCCAGCCTAGAGGAGTCTCCTCTGCTACGGGACCACAGCAGAGAGGAAGTTGCAGAGGACACGCATCTCCTGCTAGATCCCAAAGAGAGGACAAAGCACAGGACCCTAATCTTCGGCTGGGATCCGACAGATGTGGACCCTGTTTCTGCTGGTTTCCTGCAGCAGAGGACCCTCCTCCCTGCTGGTGTCCGGCACCAGCGGACCTCCTCTGCTGCTGGGGTCCGGCACCAGAAGACCCTCCTCTGCTGCTGGGTTCTGGAGGCAACAGGGCCCTCTTCCCAGGTGGGGTCTTGTGGCAGAGGACCACCCTCTCTGCTGGGGTCTAGCACCAGAGGACCCTCCTCTGCTGCTGGCGTCCGGCATCAGAAGATCCCCCTCTGCTGATGGGGTCCAGCACCAGAGGACCTCCGTATGCTCCTGGGGTCTGGCAGCAGAGAACACTCCTTCTGCTGGGTTCCTGCAGCAGAGAACTCCCCTCTGCTGCTAGGGTCCGGCACCAGAGGAACACCTTGTTCTGCTGTGGTGCGGTGCCCAAGTACTCTCTTATCCTGCTGGGGTCCAGCGGCAGAGGATCCTCCACTCTGCTGGGGTCCAGCACCAGATTACCGCCTTCTGCTGCTGGGGTGCGGCAGCAGAGGACCCGCCTCTGCTGCTGTAGCCCTAGTGGAGAGGTAGCAGCAAAGGACCCTCCTCTCCTGCTGGACCCCTGCAGCAGAGGTCCCGCCTCTGCTGCTGGACTACAGCAGAGGGGAAGTTGCAGAGGAACCTTGTTTCCTACTGGACCCCAAAGAGAGGACACGCAGAGGATTCTACTCTTCTACTGGCGTCCTGCAGCAGAGGACCCTCCTCTTCTGCTGGGTTCCAGCAACAGAGGATCCTCCTCTCTGCTGTGGTCCGGCAGCAGAGGACCCTCCTCTCTCCTGATGTCCGGCAGCAGAGGAAGTCCTCTCTGCAGAATTCCGGCAGCAGAGAGCCCCTTGTGCTGTTTGGGTCTGGCAGCAAAGAACCCCCTTCTGCTGCTGGGTTTTGGTACCAGAGGACCTCCTTGTCCTGCTGGGGTTTGGTAGCAGATTACACTCCTTATGCTGGGTTCTGGCAGCAGACAACACCCATGTTCTGCTGGGGTCCAGCAGCAGAGTTCCTCCCTCTGCTGTTGGTGTCTGGAAGCACAGGACTCCCCTCTGATGCTAGGGTCTGGCACCAGATGACCCTCTCTGCTGCTGGGGTCTGGCAGCAGAGGACCCTCCTTCTGCTGGGTTCCTGCAGCTGAGGACCCTCCTCCCTGCCTTGGTACGGCAGCAGAGTCCCTCCTCTCTGCTTGGGGCTGGCACAACAACACCCTACACTCTGCTGGGGTCCAGCAACAGAGAACCCTCCTGTTGCTGGGGTCCAGCAACAGAGGACACCATTCTCTGCTGAGGTCCAGCACCACAGGACCCTCCTCTCAGCTTGCTCGAGCAGCAGAGGATCTTCATCTCTGCTGGGGCCCGGCACCAGAGGACAATCCTCTACTGCTCAGGTCAGACAGCAGAGGACACTCCTCCCTGCTGTGGTCTGGCAACAGAGGACCCTCCTTTGCTTTTAGGGTTCTGGCACCAGAGGACCTCCCTCTCTGCTGGGGTCCAGCAACAGAGGATCTTTCTCTGTGCTGGGGTGTTTCACCAGATGACACCCCTCTCTGCTGGGGTCCAGCACAGGACGACCCTCCTACGTGCTGGAGTCCCCCAGCAGAGCTCCCTCTTCTCATGGGGTCTAGCACGAGAGGACCCTCCTTCTCTTCTGGGGTCCTGCAGTGCAGGACCCGCTCTCTGCTGGGGTCTGGCAGCCGAGTACCCTACTCTCTGCCGTGGTCCCACACCAGAGACCCCTTCTCTGCTGCTGGTGTCCGGCACCAGAAGACCCTCCTCTGCTGCTGGGACTGGCAGCAGAGAACCATTCTCCCTGCTGTTTTACGGCAGAAGAGGGTGCTCTACTGCTGCTGGGGTCTGGTAGCAGAGGACCCTTCACTCTGTAGGACCCCAGCAGAGAGGCGAGTCCTCTGCTGCTTCCTCTCTGCTGGGATCCGACAGCACCAGAGGACCCTCCACTGCTGCTGGGGTCTAGCATCAGAGTACCCCCCTCTGTAGCTTGGTTCCGGCACCAGAGGACCCACCTCTGCTGATGGTGCAGGCAGCAGAGGACCCTACTCCCTTCTGTTTTCCAGCACCAGAGCACCGTGCTCTGCTGCTGGGGTCTGGAAACAGAAGACCCTCCACTCTGTTGGACCCAGCAGAGAGGTAGCAGCAAAGGAGCCGCCTCTCTGATGGTTTCCGGCAGCCGAGGACCCTCCTCTCCTACTGGGGTCCGGCAGCAGACGACCATCGTCCCTGCTGAGGTCCAGAAGAATGAACCCTCCTCCCTGCTGTGGTCCGGCAGCAGAGGACCACCCTCTGCTGTTCTGGTCCGGCAGCAGAGGACCCCCTCTCTGCAGGGGTCTAGCACAAGAGGACCCTCTTCTGTGCTGGGGTCCTGCAGCAGATGACACACCACTTCTGCTGGGTTTAAGCAGCAGAGTTCCTACTCTCCTGTGGGACACCTGCATCATAGGACCCTCCTCTGCTGCTGGACGCCAGCAGAGAGGAAGTACAGAGGACACTCAACTCCTGTTCGACCCCAAAGAGAGGATGAGGCAGAGGAACCTCCTCTTCTGCTGGCGTCCGGCAGCAGAGGAACCTCGTTCCTGCTGTGTTCCAGCAGCAGAGGATTCTCCTTCCTGCTGGATTCAGACAGCAGAGGAACCTCCTCTGATGAATGAACATAGCAGAGATAAAGCATCAGATGACCCTCTTCTCTTCTGGGGTCCAGCATCAGAGACCCTGCTTTCTGCTGGACCCCAGCACAGAGAAAGCCGCAGAGGACAATCCTCTCTGCTGAGGTACAACAATAGAGTACCCTCCTCTCTGCTGGGATCCGGCAACAGAAGACCCTCATCTGCTGCTGATGTCCAGCAGCAGATGCCCATCCTCTGCTTTTGGTGTCCGGCAGCATAAGACACTCCTCTCCGTTGGACCCCATCAAAGAGGAATCAGCAGAGGACCATCCTCTCTACTGGGGTACAGCAGTAGAGGACCCTCTGTTGAGGTCCATCCCCAGAGGATCCGCCTCTCTGCTGGGGTCCAGCAGAGAAGAAGCAGCAGAGGACTCTCTTCTATGCTGGAGTCCAGAGGAGGACCCTCATCTATGCTGGCGTCCGGCAGCAGAGGACCATCCTCTTCTGCTGGGGTCCGGCAGCACAAGATCCTCCTCTCTGCTGCTGCCTGGCACCATAGGTTCCCCCTCACTGCTGTTTTCCTGCAGAGAGAAAGGAGCAGAGGACAATCCTCTTCTGTTGGACAATAAAGAAGGAAGCAGCAGGGGACCCTCCTGTTCTGCTGGGTCTGGCAACAGGGGACCCTCCTTCCTTCTGTGGTCCGGCAGCAGATGACACTCGTCCCTGCGGGGTTCGGCAGCAGAGGACACTCGTCCCTGCAGGGTCCGGCAGCAGAAAACTTCCCTGTTCTGCAGGGATCCGGCACCAGAGAACACCTCTCTGCTGGGGTCGGGCAGCAGAGGGTCCTACTCTACTGCTGGGGTCCGGAAAAATAGGACCCTCCTCTCTGTTGGACCCCAGTGGAGAGTAATCAGCAGAGGACCATCCTCTCTGCTGGAGTCCAGCAGTAGAGTACTCTCCTCTCTGCTCGGGTCCAGCACCAGAGGACTCTCCTCACTGCGGGTGTCCAGCATAGACGAAGCAACAGAGGACCCTCCTCTCTGCTGGGGTCCAGCAGAAGAAGACCCTCTTCTTTACTGGGGTCTGACAGCAGATTACACTCCTGTATTGCTGGGGTACCGCTGCAGAGGATCCACTTCCCTGCTGGGGTCTGGCAGCAGTTGACACTCCACTTTGCCTTGCTTCCAGCAGCTGAGGACCCTCCTCTCCTGCTGAACCCCTGCAGAAGATGACCCTCCTCTGCTGCACGATCTCAGCAGAGAAGAAGTTCTAAAGGACCCTCGTTACCTCATGGACTTCAAAGAGAGGCCGCAGCAGAGGACCCTCCTCTTCTGTTGTGATCGGGGAGCAGAGGACCCTCTTCTTCTGCTGGGGTCCGGCAACAGAGGTCCCTTCGCTCTGCTGGGTCCAGGAGCAGAGGACCCACTCACTGCTGGGGTGTGGAAGCAGTGGACCTCTCTGCTGGACCCCAGCAGGGAGGAAGCAGCAGAGGACCTCCTCTCTTCTGTGATCTAGCACCAGGGGACACTCCTCTCTGCTCTGCCAAAACAAAGAGGAAGCAGCAGAGGTCCCACCTCTCTGCCTGGGTTCGGCACCATATGACGTTCCTCTCTGCTGGGTCTAGCACGTGAGGACCCTCGTCTGTGCTAGGGTCCAGCGAGTAAAATGCTGCAGAGGACCCTTCTCTCTGCTGGAGTCCAGCAGCCAAGGACCCTCCTATCCTGCTGAACACCAAAGAGAGGAAGCAGGAGAGGACCTCTCTGCTGGGGTCAGGCTCCAGAAGACACTCCTTCCTGCTGGGGACAGGCAGCTGAGGACCCTGTTCTCTGCTGGGGTACAGCAGAAGAAGACCCCCCTCAGCTGCAGGTGTTCGGCATCAGAGTACCCTCCCCTCTGCTGGGGTGCGGCTGCAGAGGACCCTGTTCTCTGCTGTGTTCCTGCAGCAAAGGAGCCTCCTCTCTGCTGGGGTCCGACAGTAGTGCAATCTCTCTCTGCTGGGTTCCGGCACCAGAGGACCCTCCTCTGCTGCTGGGGTCCGGTACAACAGGACCATCCTCCCTGTTGTCGTCCGGCACCAGAGGACCGTCCTCTGCTCCTAGGGTCCTGCATCAGAGTACCCTCCTCTGCTGCTTGGGTCCGGCATCAAAAGACTCCCTTCTCTGCATGGGTCCAGCAGCACAGGACCCTCAACTGCTGCTGGGGCCCGGAACCAGAGGACTCCCCTCTCTAATTGGACCAGCATCAGAGAACCCTCCTCACTGCTGGGGTCCAGCAGCAGAGGACCCTCCCTCTGCTGGTGTCCGGCACCACAGGAACCACCTCCCTGCTGGCGTCTGGTACCAGATTACCCTCCTCTGCTGCTGGGTTCCAGCACCAGAAGACCCCCCTCTCTGCATGGGTCCTGCAGCACAGGACCCTCAACTGCTGCTGAGGCCCGGCACCAAAGAACCCCCCTCTCTAATTGGGTCCAGCAGCAGAGGACCTTCCTCTCTGCTGGGGTCTGGCAACAGAGGACCCTCCTGTCTGCTGTAGTGCAACACCAGAGAAGCCTCTTCTGCTGTGGTCCAGCAGCAAAGGAAACTCCTCTCTGCTGGGGTCCAGAAGCGGAGCACCCTCCTCTCTGCTGAGTTCCAGCACCAGAGGACCTTCTTCTCTGCTAGGATCCAGCACCAGAAGACCCTCCTCTCTGTTGAGTCCGACATCCAAGAATCCTCCTCTATGCTGGCGTTCCGCAGTAGAGGACCCTCTTTTCTGCTGGGGTCCTGCAGCACAGGACCCTCCTCTCTTTTTGGGTCTGCCAGCAGAGGACGCTCCTTCCTGCTGGGGTCTGGCAGCAGAGGACCTTCATCCATGCTGGAGAGCCTTGGATGAGCGTCCTGCACTGAGTGCTGGTGGCCACGAGAGGGCGCCCAAAGCCGCCGTTCGTTCTTTCTTTTCTTTTTTTTTTTTTTTCTTTTTTACACATTTATTTATTTTATTCCAAGGTCAGATATACAGAGAGGAGGAGAGACAGAGAGGAAGATCTTCCGTCCGATGAGTCATTCCCCAAGTGAGCCGCAATGGCTGGTGCATGCCGATCCAAAGCCAGGAACCTGGAGCCTCTTCTAGATCTCCCATGTGGGTGCAAGATTCCAAAGCTTTGGGCAGTCTCTACTGCTTTCCCAGGCCACAATCAGGGATCTGGTTGGGAAGTGGAGCAGCCGGGATTAGAACCGGTGCCCATATGGGATCCCAGCGCGTTCAAGGCGAGGACGTTAGTTCCTAGGCTACGGAGCTGGGCCCCAAGCTGCCCTTTCTACCCCTGGTGGGCTCAGGCCTTCTGACCTCTAGACAGTCCAACCCGAGCCATCCTAGCATCAGGTGGGGGTCCCGGACAGTATTCTGGTACACGTGCTGTTGAAAGATCAGGGCTCCAAGGCCGAACAGCTCACATACCAAAGCCCGGGAGGGGTGCAGGACGTTTGGGGCCTAGCATCAGCCCAGGCCTCTGTGATAGGAAGTGTCAGGGTGCCTTTAACAGCAGGGCACTTAAAGAACCCTGGGAGATGGACTCTCACATCAGCATGCCCACAGGCCCTCAGGGAGCTGGAGTCCCATGCCTGCATCCTCAGAGCCCTCTGAGAGCTGGTGTTAAACACCAGCACACTGGGGTTGTACTTGGCCAGATGAGGTCCCAGGAAACCTTACCGCCACCCCCATTCCTTGCAGAGCACCCAACATGCAGACTCCGGGAATTCTTTGGCAAGTGGAGCATCTCCCTGATGGGCTGCCAACAGGGCTTCATGGACCGTTTTTTTTTTTTTTTTTATTACAAAGTCCGAGATACAGAGAGGAGGAGAGACAGAGAGGAAGATCTTCCGTCCAATGATTCACTCTCCAAGTGAGCCGCAATGGCTGGTGCATGCCAATCCGAAGCTGGGAACTTGGAACCTCTTCCATGTGGGTGCAGGGTCCCAAAGCTTTGGGCCGTCCTCGACTGCTTTGCCATGCCACAAGCAGGGAGCTGGATGGGAAGTGGAGCAGCCGGGATTAGAACCAGTGCCCATATGGGATCCCGGTGCGTTCAAGGCAAAGACTTTGGCCACTAGGACACGCTGATGGACCCCGGCTTCATGTATTTTTGCATGTGTTGGGTGGTGGTTAGGGTGATACACTACTCGGCCTGCCTTGGCCTAGCTGAGTGGTGTCTGGGCATGTGGGCTCCTAAGCCAGGAGCCAAGTGGATGGGCAAGTAGGCACCAGAGGTCAACAGCCATCTGCAATAGGAAGTCCCAGGCCCTAGCTGCTAAAGAAAGCATCCTGCAACATGCAGCCCTACTGCCCAGCACATAAGATGATGACCGGGGAGCCACCAAGGCCCGCACAAGGTAGGGCTTTCAGGGCCTGTGCTTCCTGCACACAACAGGGTGCACAAAGCTGCCTTTCCTATCTCTAGCTAGCACTTGAGGGCTCAGCCATCACTGTCATGTGCTTTGGAGGCAGGAATTTGGCCTCACAGCCTCCAGCCAGATGCTGCTGCCCTCTTGTTCACCAGATAGTGCTTCACCCTCCTCCATGGATCCTTCTGGATTCAAGACTCTTCCTCCTGCTGGTCAGCTGTGGACCATCGGCCACCGCTGATGTGCCATCTTCCACAAGACATCCCAACAGCTGACATCTGTTCTTCACAGAGGTCCATCTACCCAGGACAGGTAGAGTAGCAACATGCCTGGATCCCTCATCTGTACTGGCTGCTCTTACAGCACGGAACGGCATAAGTTGTGCAAGCCAGGGGGACAGGCACCTTCAGCAGCCTGGTGAAGGAGCTGCTGAAGGGTCCAGCAAGGATTGGTGTGGTGTGGTGTGGTGCAGGGAATTGTCTCAGTGGGTCAAGCCTCAGCCTGCCAGGTGGATGGCCTGTACGGGTGCTGCTTCAAATCCTGGCTGCTTCCCCTGCAGTCCAGCTCCCTGCCGATCCTCCTGGGAGAGCAGCGGAGGATGCTGCAGGGGCTTGTGCCCTTGCCTGTGTGCCCCTGTGCCCCTTTGGGAGATCTGGAGGGAGCTCCTGGTTCCTGGGCTTGTCCTGACCCAGCCACAGCTGGCTCTGGTGGTGGTCCTTGGGGATGTGAGCCAGCAGATGCAAGAAAGATTCTGTCTCTCCCTCTCTGTTCCTCTGTGCTTCCAAGAAAAGAAGACAGAGGGAGGCAGGAGGGAGGAAGGAAAAGACAGAAAGCTGCTGGCCTCCTGCGAGGGAGCATGCTGTGTGCTGTGCTGTGACTCTAGACTGCTTATAGCTGTCAATGCAGACCCCCAGGGCGTGCATATGGCTTCCGTCATGGGACTTGTGTGCAAGCTCTAAAAAGAGTGTCCTTGAGAGCAAATGCCTCTCTGAGCTGGGGTGCTTCCATTGATTTGGCAGGAGAGCCTTGGATGAGCATCCTGCAGTGAGTCCTGGTGGCCACGAGGGTGCCCGATGCTGCCCTACCTTTTTTTTTTTTTTAAACAGATTCATGTATTTTATTCCAAAGTCAGATATACAGAGAGGAGAAGAGACAGAGAGAAAGATCTTCCATCCGATGATTCACTCTCCAAATGAGCCGCAAGAGCTGGTCCACTGGGGACCCACTCTGCTGGGGCCTCAGTAAGAGGGACCCTTGCCCCCCCCTTCATCCCCTCCCTATCTGCTGGGGCATCTGCAAGTTGGTCCATCTCGTGAGCCCCTCTGCCTGGGTCTCAGCGAGATGGTCCTCCTCAGACCCCCCTCTCTCTCTACCTGGGCTTCAGCTAGTGGGACCTCCGGCAACCCCTTCCTCGCTGCTGGGGTGTCAGCGAGAGAGACCCTGTCGGAACCCCTCTGCTGGGGCCTCAGTGAGAGAGATCCTCAGAGCCCAAGCCGCTCTGTGTTGAGGACTCAGCCAGAGGGTCCCCCTCAAGACCCCGTCTTCAGGGGCTTCAGTTAGAGAGACCCCTGAGTCCCACACTCTCTCTGCTGGGTCCTCCGCAAGAGGGTCCCCCTGGGGAACACCTCTCCTGGGGCCTCAGCAAGAGAGACCCCCTTCTGACCCCCTCTGATGGGGACTCAGTGAGGGGAAACCCTGGCGACCCCTGCCTCTCTGCTGGGGCCTCAGCGAGAGGGTCCCCCTTGGGACCCCCTCTGCTGGGGCCTCAGTGAGGGGGAACCCCGGCTACCCTCTTTGCTTAGGCCCCAGCTAGAGGGACACCAGGAGCCACCTAACCTCTCTGCTGGGGCCTAGGCGAGAAGGTACCACTTGGGACCCCCTTTGCTGGGGCCTCAGCTAGATGGACCACCGGAACCCCCTTCCCTCTCTGTTGATGCCTCAGCAGGAGGGTCTCACTCGGGACTCCCTCTGCTGGAGCCTCAGCGAGAGTGTCCCCCTCGGACCCTTCCTATCTCAATGCTGTGGCCTCAGCGAGAGGATTCCACTCAGGACCCGCTCTGCTGCTCCCTCAGCGAGAGGGTCCTCCCAGATCCCCATCTCTCTCTCTGCCTGGGCCTCATCGAGAGAGATCATCAGAGCCCGACCCTCTCTCTGTTGGGGACTCAGCCAGAGGGTCCGCTCAGGACCCCGTCTTCTGGGGCCTCAGTGAGAGGAACCCCTGAGTCTTATTACCTCTATGCTGGGTCCTCTGCGAGAGGGTCCCCATGGGCACCACCTCTCCTGGGGCCTCAGCGAGAGAGGGACCACCTAGGGCCCCTCTCTGCTGGGGCATCAGCAAGAGGTTCCCCCTCGGACCACCCTCCCTCTCTGCTGGGGCCTCAGCGAGAGGGTCCCTCTTGGGACCCCCTCTGCTCTTGCCTCAGCGAGAGGCCCCCTCGGACCTCCCCTCTCTCTGTGCTGTGTCCTCAGTGAGAGGGTCCCACTCAGGAACCCGTCTGCTGGGCCCTCAGCCCGAGGGTCCCCCTCGGAATCCCTCTCCATCTCTGCTGGGGCCTCTGTGAGAGGTTCCCCCTCAGGCAGGTATATTAGGCCTTTATATGTTATGTAAGTATGTTAGTATTTGTGAAGCACCCCTCTCTTTATCTTGTCTTTCTGCTATGAGCACCAGGTTCCGACATTTCCTGCCAGTTTCTATTTTAACCAGACTATCAGACTGTCTGATGTGTGACCCCAGCTGTTGGGGGTCTGGTCCTCCCTTTATAAATAGCATAATCTCTGCCCGTGCTTTTGCTTATCATTCCCCTGTTATTACCACAGGGAAAATACCCACCTTCTCTACGTGGCAGCTTTGTGGGGTTTGGACATGACTGGCAAGCACCCCGTTTTCCCTTCTTTAGGAATGCAATGATTCCTATGGAATCTATTAGTTCCATCATTCCTCTGAACTTGAGGACTCGCTCACGTGGGTGAACCTCAGCTCCTTGAATTTGAAGCTTTTGTCTGCCTGTGTTATCCCCATGTTTCTCTCTCACATATAGAAAACACCTCTGAAGTAAATGACACCACGTTCCAGTGCACCCTGACTGCGTGCTGGAATGGCAATTGCAATTCTGCTGTTCTTCAGCCCCTTCCCTGAATCCTGCCTGTGTCTGTTGGGACTGACGGAGAGGCCTCTGTTGGCCTGATAAAGAATAAAACAGACTGGCATAATGGCGACCACCATAGTCAGTACATCAGCAGCCGCCACCACCAGTTACCTTGGTGACAATGAACAATGTTGAGGTACAGACTGCCAGAGTTATGGAACAATAGGACTTTACTGATGCACATGAGCAGGTGGGCACACTTGTGTTGTAACTGCGGGTTGATCTGTTGGCAGAGGAACAGCAGAGGCTGTGAGATTGGGTCTAGGCCTCTTGTACCCCATCGTATGCCTTTTTGTGTGCAACACCTATGCAAGTGCAAAATGCTTCCAAGCCCGGGAACTGCTGTCTGCTCGTTGCTACCGAGCTAAAGATATTCCCATGGTCAGGGCCTCTTGTTCCCCATCATATGCTTTATGTATGTTTCACCTGTGTAGTGCTATGTTTTGCCAAGCCCAGGAACTGTTGTCTATTATTTTACAATGCTGTCATTTTTATTTAAAGTAACAAAATAGTTTTCCAGTGATTGTTTTCATGAAAATCAGATGCTTTTGAAGAAATAAGTGGCACTTAAAAAACGTTTAGACAGTTACTATGGAGAAACCTCAGACTACCTCTGTTCATTGTCTTTCTTTCTGGAAATCCTAGAACTCGGATTAAACAGGTTGGGATTCATTTTCAACCATCATGTCAGGAGTTCTGTTTGTCTCTTAACATGTTTTGCACCTCCATGCTCTACAACATCTTTGATCTCAGTTTAGTAATGGTGGGAAATGCAGCCTCCTGGTGGTGTTGTAGGGCTCAGGAGCCCTGGAGGTAGTTGGAGAGGCTCAGCTCCTGCCAGCCCCCCACCCACCCGCCCGCCCCAGCTAGACTTCAACTGCAGGCTTTTGTCATTCTACAAGTAAGAACACAAAGGAGAGACAGATGAACAGTAGGACAAAAGAACAGTCCTCACTCAGATAATGTGTGCAGGCAATCTCAAAAGGGACAATTTCCCCACCTGGCTGGGGTTACATTTTCCTTCTAGCATAAGGAGTGTAGCTATAGTATGTGTGGTGAGCTCCTTATGGTGGTTAAGGACACCTGGTACCTGATGCAAAGTGAGGCTTAGCTGCAGGATGCAGAGCAGGGATGCTGAGGCTTTGGCCATGTGGAAACAGCCTGGAGGAGATGGCAGTGCGGATGGCTAGGGTGTTGGCAGTATTCAGCTTCCTGTCCCTCACTGCCTGCCTGCTTTGCCCATGTCAAGTATGTCTAATTGACTAAATCTATTGACTTGGTAATACTTTGTGTATAAAATTTCATTTCCAGAAGTTCTAGTAGATCATTTTCAAGTCCATGTCTTTTGCTTCTGCTTCTAAATATGCTTGTATTTTATTGCTTTAAAGACAATGTTGATCACATTTCCCATGGTTACTGTTTCTCAATGTGCAATTCGTGGATCTACTTCTGCTTTTTCTCACTCTTGATATCCTATTTCCTGGTGTACCTAATCTTTCATACAGCTTATTTTGCAAGTTTGTATATAGCAATAAATGTGGAGGTCTCAGAAAACTAACCTCTCTGGAGAGGATTTACCTCTTCCCTACCCACCTGCGACCCCCTCATTGATGCTCAGGACTTGAAATTAATTCCCTTAAACTATGACCCCAAGGACCCAGCACAGTGGCCTAGTGGCTAAATCCTTGCCTGGAAGTCACCAGGATCCCATATGGATGCCACTGCGTGTCTGCTGCTCCACTGCCCATCCAGCTCCCTGCTTGCAGCCTGGGAAAGCACTATAGGATAGCCCAAAGCCTGGGGACACAGAAAAAGCTCCTAACTCCTGGCTTCGGATCAACTCCTCTCGGACCATTGTCACTTTATCAGCAGATGGAGGATCTTCCTATTTTTCCTTCTCTGTATAGATCTGCCTTTACAAAAAAAATCTTTAAAAATACATCTATATAATCTCAGGCTGGATGGGTATATGAGGACTCTACTGTGTCTCATTTATTCTAACTGATGTCCAGTGGAAACTTTTGGGAGTGTGTCTGCTAGTAGCTTCTCAACTTCCAGCAGACACAGGGCTCTGATGTCTGACCCTCTCCTAAATGTCACTACCAAATGTGTTCAGGTCACAGAGCCCACAAAAGCAGCTCTCAGGTTTTATCGCATGAGGTTCTTTTTTGTCCTGTCAGTTTTTGCCAGATACTGTTTTGCCAGCTTTTCAGTTGCTAAGAAAGATGCTTTAAATTTAGCTTTACTGCTTATCAGTGAGAGTAGATCCAAATAATTAAGCCTGACTTGACTAGAAATGAGATGTCACATCTCAATATCTTAAAGCAATAGAAAAAGTAATGGTGATTTTGAGTATCATAGTAATCTTGCTATGAAGTTAGAAAATCAGGTGGAAGTAAGTACTGTGTACCCTTGGATTTTCTTCCACTGAGATTCAGTTGAAGAAAAATCCACGAGATAGTTTGCTTTGATGGATTTGAGATCATCTGCAAGAGTGGGTGAAAAGTTCTAGCAAAGTGCAATTGAAATAGAAGTTTGGTGCAAAAGAAAAAGCCCTAAAATCCATGAACCCAGTGGTCTTCAAGTTTTTAAAAAAAATTACAAAAAACTGCAGAGATTTCAAGTGTTTTTTTGCACTTGCACTTAATTTCCATTTTTTTCCCATGGCTGTCTTGAAGTGCACTCACACAAACATTGTTGTAGACTCTTCCCCTGCCAACCTATCAAAACTGTTGGGAAAAAAATAAGGTTTTTGGTTTAAAAGTACATTTACTTAGAGTGTTCCTTTTTATCTTTAGATTTTTTAAAAGATTTATTCATTTTATTACAGCCCAAGGTCCTGAATTCGTTCCAAAGGGCAGACTGCAAGCATGCGCCTCTCTTTTGCATAGCTGGTAAGTCTAGAGCTGCTTCTTGGCTTCTGTTTTATTATTTTTTTAAAGATTTATTTATTTTTATTGCAAAGTCAGATATACAGAGAGGAGGAGAGACAGGGAGGAAGATCTTCCATCCAATGATTCACTCCCCAAGTGAGCCGCAATGGCCGGTGCACGCCAATCCGAAGCCAGGAACCAGGAACCTCTTCCAGGTCTCCCATGCGGGTGCAGGGTCCCAAAGCATTGGGCCATCCTCAACTGATTTCCCGGGCCACAAGCATGGATCTGGATGGAAAGAGGAGCTGCTGGGATTAGAACCGGCGCCCATATGGGACCCAGGGGCTTTCAAGGCGAGGACTTTAACTGCTAGGCCACACCACCAGGCCCTTTATCCTTAATTTGTGTTTGTTATTGCCATGAGAAAAGTTTTGGCCGAGTCATAAATGGTACCTACTCATACAATAAAGAAACTGATGAAACTTGCAGCGATAGTTTGTACATAACGAGACTGCTGATCTTTGGCTTCATGGTAATAGAGCTATGGTGAGTCACTGGCTTAGAGAAGCCTTCGGACAAGGCCAGCAGTCATGCATCACAGCATGTGGCCGGATATGGGGGAGAGCGTTGGAGAAGGATTTATTAAGTAATTGTCCACTATTTGAGCAGTTTAGGTCCATAAAGAGTGACTCGTCCAGTCTGGGATGCCTAGATTTAAATTAGAGAAAAATAAAGAGGAGCATGTTGAGAAATGCCGGCTCTGTTACCCTCTTGTTGTGTCACTTTGCTGGCAAGGACAAAAGGAACTATTCAGCTATTTTCCCATAACAATGTTAAAATTGTATAAAGAATATATGTGGAAAAGAAATATCTGTGAACCTGTATTTTCATACTGTCTATGTGAGCACTTTATGCTGTTTGAGGATTTGATTTGTCATTTCTGAGCCTGGGTTATGAGTATGTCTTTTGGTACAATATTACATATTGATATGTACATTCTATGTGCCTAGGTCAAACCAACAGCATAGCGGTCCCTAAACTAAGGGACCTACAGATAAGCCATCCTATTCTTAGATTTCAAATTTGAGAAATATTCACTTAATATGTAGGGAATCCAATTTCTGATTAATACTTTGCAAGTGGATCCACTGATGGCAACAACAGTGCTACGTTCTGCATGCCAAGTGTTACACCAAGCACACTATCACTGACTTTCAGAACGTAGGAATCAGTGATCCTATTCAACAGATGAGAAACAAAGGCACAGAGAAGTTTCTTGACAAATGCATGAAGTGCTCATAACTCATTTTGGCTCATGGAAAAGCTGTAACTCGAATCCTACTTCACATAGCAGAAACACCAAAACTAGGGAACCTAAGGTAAAGCGCCAGGGCAGGGGAGGTCGTGGGGAGGGATGTTGGGTGGCAAAGTCCAGGCTTCACATTTTGTTTTCCTACTTGCTAAAGGCATGTGATTAAGTTAGTTCCTGCTACTATTATGGTTAAACTGTTTAAAATATCATCCCTAGGCAAATGTTGGCAGAGATTAAGATGATGCTGGAGGACTCCTGTAGCCCATATCATGGGGTCTTGATTCCAATGCCGCTTCAACTGTGGGCTCTAAACTTCATCTTTTTGTTTTGTTTTGTTTTTGTTTTTGTTTTTGTTTTTATTAAATTTATTCATTAATTACATTGTGTTGTAATTTCATAGGAACTGTGATTCTCCCCACACTTCCCCACACCGTCCCCCCATGGTGGGTTCCTCCACCTTGTTGCGTAACCATAGTTCAAGTTCAGTTGAGATTCCCTCTTAGCAAGCATATGCGAAGTATACTAACTTCATCTTAATGAACCCTGGAAGTAACCAAGTGATAATCTGAACAGCTAGGTTCCTGCCATCCGCATACACCTGGGGATGAATATCTGACAGCTGCCTTTGGTCTGACCTAGCCCATGCTGTGGCAGGCATTTTGAGATTAAATCGGTTAATAGAAAATCTTTCTCTATTCTCTTACTCTCCTCTCTTTTTTGTAAAGTTTTATTTAACTGGAATATATTCCTTGTATTTTACTTAAAGTTAAGAGCATAATGATATTTCCCAACCTGTCTAGCCTTCTGTCACACTCTCGCCCTTTCTCCTCCTTCCTTTATAATTTTTGTTTAACTTTTCACTGCAGCATACTTTGAGTTTATAACCACAAGTTTAATCCTCCATTAAAGAATTCCACAGGTAGTAAGTAGAAAAACCACTATTTCTCAAGAGTACAGATGAGGGTTATAAACATTAATCAAATCTCAAGGTGTCAGTTTCAGTCATATTGCACTTCTGTACTCTGTATTAGCTAACAAAAAGGAAGGAACCCATTTGTCTTTGGGGGACTGGTTTATTTCATTAAGTATAAGAGGCAAGTGTCTACTTGCCTCCATTCTTTCAAATAAAGAATAAAATTTAAAACAGCCATCCTTCTTGATCAGTCATCCCTTCCCATGGGAGAAATATACTATGACTTCTTGTGTGTGTGTGTGAAAGAGAGAGAGCGAGAGCGAGAGCGAGAGAGAGAGAGAGAGAGAGAGAAGACCCTCTTAAAATATCTATTTCCATCTCATCAGAAACCAGGGAGTTGGAGTAAATGAGGCACTTGGAATGCTGACGGGAAGGTACTGAGGGGAGCTAAGTAACTTGGGAGTGATGTATAGGAGGAAAGCATTTGCCAGCATCCTCTCCGACGTCTTACAGGACTGAACATTATTCAATAGCGTAAAACTATCAATAAATGCTGACTATAAATTTTGGTTTGTGGAAAGAGTCAGAGACTGAAATCACATTGTCTAACCTCAAAGAACTCCAAAAACATGACTGTAATTCTCAGTTGCAGTCTACTGAGAGTTGGGTAGGAGAAGCGAGGCCAGTTCCCTGAAGCCTTGGAAAGATTGACTGTGTGATGCCATGTTTTCTATTGCAGAAAACAATGCACAAGTCCCCTACCAATGCCAAACGGACATCAACAAATCAAATATTCTGAATGTATGTTTTTGCTTAGTTCCCTGGTAATCTTACCTTAAGAACAAGGTCTACTGCAGTCACTGGGCAGCTTTTTCTTTTTTTCAGTCAAGCAAAATGAAGGAATTGTTGGAATATCATGCTTTGAGGCCAGAAACTCTCAATAAGATGAACAGTTCCAGTGAAATACATTGCCAGAGGGATTGTGTCTGCTATCATTTGAACAACTCTTGAACTACTTACCTGCAGATGTGCAGGAAATCATGTGCAAAACCATGCTGTACTCACTTGCTACTATTTTACATGTAAACGCATTCTATGGCTTATCAGGATCTTTAACCGTAAACATTTGAGTGACAAATCTCCAACTGGACCCGGAGCAGTAGCCTACTGACTAAAGTCGACACCTTTGCAAGTGCCAGGATCCCACAGGGCTGCTCGTTCACTTGTATCCCGGCTGCTCCACTTCCCATCCAGCTTCTTGCTTGTGACCTGGGGAAGCAGTCAAGGCCAGCCCAAAGCCTTGCGACCCTGTACTGGCATGGGAGACCTAGAAGCTCCTGGCTCAGCTCCAACTGTTGCAATCACTTGGAGTGGCTCAGCAAATGAAAGATTTTTCTGTCTCCTCATCCTCTCTGTAAACCTGACTTTACAGTAAGAATATTTTTTTAAAGATTTATTTATTTTTTGGGGGAAGCCAGACATGTAGAAAGGAGAGAGGACAATCTTCTGTCCAATGATTCCCTCCGCCAAGTGGCCGCAACAGCTGGAGCTGAGCCGATCTGAAGCCAGGAGCCCAGGTCCTCTCCAGGTCTCCCACGTGGGTGCAGGGTCCCAAGGCTTTGGGCCATCTTCAACTGCTTTCCCAGGCCACAAGCAGTGAGCCAGATGGGAAGCGGGACTGCCAGGACTAGACGCAGTGCCCATATGGGATTCCTGCACATTCAAGGTGAGGACTTTAACTGCTAGGCCACCTCACCAGGTCGAAAATCTTAACTCTCCAACTAAAATACTGAAGGCCAGTACATTGTGAGCTGAACATATCCCATGTTGGTAGCCCATTCCTAAACCAATGCTGGCCTTTTTTTCAAGGATAACTAGGCTGTCAGAATTACTCCATATGCACGGGGCTGAAACTTCCTAAACACACACGCAAGCAAGAATTGTAAAGAGAGATGGCTTGTGTGAGCATGAACTTCACCCCATTAAGGTTCTTAAATAGTTATCTGCTTTTAGCTCATTTCCTACTAAAAATTCAAATGTCTCAATTTTCCATTAGGCTGTTACAGCTTTGTCTGTTAATCATAGCCCCACGTTCGCTAGCATCACCTAGTAGATCATTCTTGATCTCGGAGCTTCTGATGAGCTGTGTGGATTCCAAGTGAGATTTGCCTTACTGGAATTATGCATACATGTCAGTAAGGATTGTTTTCCATCATTTAGGGACCAAGTGATTTCTAGAAAAGCCATAATGTTGAGAGTACTTCTGAAGTTATTTACTGTTACGGCATGGTAGAGAAACTGACACGTGCGTTGGACTAGACGTTAATTTGTCAGCATTGGCCAGCAACATTCCTCGTGTAGACAAACGTGGGAGTAATGCTCAAACGCTCAATACCGAGATAGGAGATCAGACAAGGATGAAAGTCTGGCGCTTCTCTGCCTCGTGG
This sequence comes from Ochotona princeps, assembly GCF_030435755.1. Taxonomy (NCBI): domain Eukaryota; kingdom Metazoa; phylum Chordata; class Mammalia; order Lagomorpha; family Ochotonidae; genus Ochotona; species Ochotona princeps. Next base: position 143,719,731 of record NC_080833.1, read on the forward strand.
AGGTGTTTGAGGAAGTAGGAAGTGGGATGCTTCACAAAGTCCGTAAAAATGGAGTCAAAAGAGAAGTTTCCATGCAGACTTGAAATCCATATGTTGGCTTTCATGATCATTCTCCACAAACATTTTAAAGACTGGTTGAAAGAGACAGTGTATGTGAGTTCTATAGCTCACCAATGTTAGGAAAAGTACACCTGTTCCTGGTTAAGTACCCAACTTGTGAGAATTCCATAATTTTTAGCTTGTATTTTCTGCCTTCTGGCTAGATGTGTTTTGGATTTTTATTCTTTGGACAGCTGTGGGTAAAAAGTGGAAAATTAATGATGATCAAATTAGACAATGGACCTACTTCTTAGCTCTAGAGGAAGTCTAACTACAATGAAAATTAGACTTGTGGATTATTTGAGTTACAATTCCCTCACTTTTTTTATGAAGTACGTTGCATTATGTGACAGTTTCATAGGCTCTGGGATTCCCCTAACCCCTCCCCATGCCATCCCCCCATGGTGGATTGTTCCACCTTGTTGCAGTATTACAGTTCAAATTAAGTCAAGATTCTTTCATAGCAACCATGTAGTTTGCATAGTGTCCAGCATCTTATTGTCCAGATAAACTCCAGGTTTCTTGGGGAGACCATCTCTGGTCTGAAAATAGAGCTGGCAGAATATCATGCCAATCAATTAAAAGCCACAACAAAACATAGGCAACAATTTACAACATTATGGAGTTAATTGACATGGTATTGAGTAATCAGTACATTATAATGCAAGTTCTTAACCACATCCTGTGAGTACTTCATTGGCATTTCAATTTTAGTTTATACACGGGACCGGCTTCTATACACCTTAAAATGGCTATAGGGTACTATTCAGCTGTCTCGTGTCTATTTTCATTGGAGTATTTAGCAGTTTATAGTGTTAAAACATAATGTTGCTGAACTTGGCAGATTTTAGGATAGTCTAAACTGGCTTATAACTCTGACAAGGCATTTGTCAACAGTTGAGGTGCAGACCAGTTTTAGGAGGGGTGTGCAGAGAAATCTTCAATGCCTTAGTGAGGAGTAACCAATCTTTGTGTCCTGCCTAGTAAGATATGTGTGAGTCCATGCCGACCATTTCCTCCTGGTTCTAAGCTTTCCTTGTTCTCTATCCTAATGTTTTTTTTTTTTTTTTGGGGGGGGGTCTCTGCAGCGACCCTGATGGTCCTTGCAGGAGAGGGTGGGGATCCAAAGTTGGAACTAAGTAAGGATCAGAGAAAGCTCCTCTCCCTAGTCCCAAAGGAAGTTTATTGTTCTTCTGTTTCTGCAGACTGCTCAGGGGTCCTGGCTGTTGTTCCGATGACCTTGGATCCTGCCAGGAAGGATTTGGGCTTCTTCCATCCCATGTGGGAGATCCAGACGGGGGTGGATGACCTCAGAATTCTCAGGCTCCAAAGGCACTCCAATTCCCTATGTTCTTCTTGGCGGTTGGGATGTAGTCCTTGGTGAGGATCCGGGAGTCTACAGGGTTGGGATACAAGCCTCCTCCTGTCCACCTGCTCCACTCTGGGGTGCCCCCCTGCTCTGTGTGTACGACCTTTTAAGAGATTGTCAGGATCGCTCTTGATTCCCCCTATATGTCTTTGTAGTTTGAGTTACTTGTTCCATTCCTGACAGGTTATTCTTCACATCTTCCTCACATTCTAAGCAGATGGAAGATTTCTCTGCTCTCCCACCCCATTTCCAAGTAGCATAGGGTCTTAAAAGTATATCAGGTTTTACAATTCTTTGATGTAGATCATAAGCAGTTTGACTCACATTGATTGTTGGTTCATTGGTTACATCACAATATCTTATTGCATGAGCTACAGACTGTTTGGGCTTGGAATAATACTACAATTTACAGGTACTGTTTTTCGAACTGGCATCATTTCATCTTAAATTAAGGCAAATATGTGGTATCTAACCTTCTGGGATTGGCTCATTTCCCTTAGCATTATGGTTTCCAGTTGGGCCCATTTGGCTACAAGACTGCCTTTCATTTTGTTTAAAGCTGAGTAGTATTCCATGGAGTAAATGAACCATAGCTTTCTTATCCAGTCTTCTGCTGATAAGCATTTCAGTTACTTCCATGGTTGTACAATTGATTGTGCTGCTATGAACATAGGAGTGCATGTTGGTTTCTCATGTAACAGTTGTTTTGAATATATTCCTAGGAGTGCTATTGCTACATCATACGGTATGTTGATTTTGAGTTGTGTGAATGTTCTCCATACTGATTCCCATAGAGGCTGTAGAAGTCTGCAGTCCAACCAGCAGTGGAGTAGGGTTCCCTTTACCCCACATCCTCACCAGCAAGTGTTGTTGGTGGTTTTTGTATGTGAGCCATCCTCACTGGCGTTAGGTGGTATCTCATTGTTGTCTTAATTTGTACTTCCCTTATTGCCAGGGAAAGTTGAACATTTTTTCATGTTTGTTCACCATTTGGGTTTGTTCCTTTGTGAAATGTCTGCCCATTTCTTGAGTGGTTTGTTTTGGTTGTTCTGGAGATCTTTGTATATTCTGGAGATTAGCCCCATATCACCTATGTAGAGTGCAAAGATCTTCTCCCATTCTGTGGGCTGCTTTTTTACTTTGTTGATTGTTTCCCTTGCTGTGCAGAAGCTTCTTAGTTTGATGTAGATACATTCATTTGTTCTGGTCTTGATTGCTGTTTTTGGTGTCCTTTTCCGGAATTTGGGACCTACCCCTAGATCTTGCAGAGTATTTCCAACATTTTCTTCCAAATGTTTGAAGGTTTCTGGATATAGGTTTCGGTCTTTTATCCATGTAGATTTGATCTTAGTGTATGGTGAGAGATGTGGGTCTGTCTATCTTTTTGTTTCTGCAGGCTATCAACCAGTTGTCCCAACAGCATTTATTGAACAGACCTTTCCATTTGCCTGGATTGTCGTTTGACTTTTTGTCAAAGATTATTTGGCTGTATCTGTGTGGGTTCCCTTCTGGTGTTTCTATTCTGCTCCATTGATCTTCCTCTCTATCTTTGTGCCAGTACCAGGCTGTTTTGATGACCACTGCCCCATAGTATGTCCAGGGGTTCGGAACTGTAATTGGCCCTGCTAACTTCCTGTGCTTCAGGATGGTTCTAGCTATTCTTGGGTTTTTGTGTTTCCAAATGAACCTTTGAATCATTGTTTCCAGTTCCATGAAGAATGTTTTGGGTAATGTGATTGGAATTGCATTGAATGTATATATTGCTTTTGGTAGTATAGACATTTTAATGATACTGATTTTACCTATCCAGGAGCATGGGATGTTACTCCATCTTCTGAGGTCTTGTTCAATTTCTTTTTTAAGTAGTTTGTAGTTTTCTTCAAATGGGTCTCCTACATTTTTGGTTAGGTTTATTCCCAGATACTTCATAGTTTTCTGTTATTTTGAATGATATCTTGCTGATTAGATCCCTTTCCATCTTGGGGCTGTTTGCATACACTATAGCTGTTTTTCGTTACATCATTTTGTACCCTGCCACTCTACCAAACTCTCGTATAAGTTCTAGCTGTCTCTGTATTGAGTCTCTTGGCTCTTCTAAAGAAACATAACACATCACCATGGAGGAAAAAGACATGAGGTGTAGTTAAACGAGGGAGTGAAAGTGAGGGTTTGTTCTTTGTGGCAGACTGTAAGAACCAAAGGTGAATTTTTGAATATTTTTCACCATTGCAAAGAATCTTGCTGGTAAAATAAGCACCAGTCAAAACCTGATAGTTCCAATTGTTTGCATGTAATAGTTAGCAGACGCACGTCTCCATAATTTTCTCATTAAATCAGTCTGAATGTTCCACAACAATTAAAATCCTCATGTTTTAAGTTTCTGATTACTTGAATATATAAGGTGGTCATAATTTTAAGTGCAACTTTTTACATTTTTAAGATCAATTGACACAAATATGCATCCACGGGGACTCTGTAAGGTTTTGCTGCATGTAAAGCAAACATTGGGTAGTGATGAAATGGGGGTGAATAGATCTAGTTATGTAGTTCCTTGGATAATTTCTATGTGTTGAAACATTCAAATTCCTTCCATCTAGCTTTATATGTATTAACTGTATGTTATATATAATGTGTAGATGCGTCCACATATGTATGTACACACAGCATGTTATTGGTAACTGTCATCACCTTGTCATACTATAGAACACCAGAACTTAGTTCTTCTACCCAGCCATTACTTTCAACTTGTCCGTCAGACTTCTCCCATTTTTCTATCCCTCTCCCTTCTTCCCCCCAATCTGTGATATTATTCTAAATTCACATGAGACCAACTTTAAATTCCAAACAATGTTTCAAAAAGTTTGTAGAAGACAGAATTAAAGATCTGTTTATCTTGATGAAAAAGGTCTTAAAATTTGCATTTTTCATAAAACGAACACCATGAATGCATATACAGGTCTCCACAATAATCCCTAGTGACCTTTCACCTTTCTCTAGTGTTGGTTAGATTTCATTTCTCAGCTCTTCTCTCATTTCTTTTCACTGTTTTTAACATTTATTTTATTTTCAATACAAAGTCAGATATACAGAGAGGAGGAGAGACGGAGGAAGATGTCCCATCCGATGATTCATTCCCCAAGTGAGTGCAATGGCCCGTGCTGCACCGATCCGAAGCCAGGTGCCTGGAGCTGCTTCCAGGTGTCCCATGTGGGTGCAGGGTCCCAAGGCTTTGGGCTGTCTTTGACTGCTTTCCCAAGCCACAAGCAGGGAGCTGGATGGAAAGTGGAGCTGCTGGGATTAGAACCAGCACCCATACAGGATCCTGGAGCGTTCAAGGCAAAGACTTGGCTGCTAGGCCACGCCGCCGGGCCCAGCTCTCTAATTTCATTTCAATGTTTTGTTTCTAGGTTAGTCTATAAGTTTGCTGGTTTTATTTCTTTTGGAAATAACCTTTGTTTCACTGATCTTTCATGTTTTTCTCTTCATTTACTCGTTTGATCTTTATTTCTTTACTAACTTTGGGATTTAGTTTATTCCGCCTTCTCTAGATACCCAAAATGCACCTAACCTGTTTGAAACCTTTCCATTTTTTTATGTAGGCATTTAATGCTTCAACCTTTACTTAGTATTTCTTTAGATGTCTTATGTAAGTTTTGAAATGCTGTATTTTCATTTCATTCAATTTTTAAGTTTTCTTTTGGATTTCTTCCACATTTCTTCTTTGGATTTCAGGATCATAATATTTAATCTGCAGATGGTTTTGTTTTCAAGATTTATTTGAAAGGCAGATGTTACAAAGAGAAGATTTTCTGTCCACTGGTTCACTCTCCAAATGGCTGCAATGGCCGGAGCTGAACCAATCCCAAGCCAAGAGCCAGGAGTTTCTTTGAGGTCTTCCACACAGGTGCAGGGTCCAAGCACGAGAACTATCTTCCACTGCTTTTGCAGGCCATAAGCTGAGTGCTAGATGGGAAGTGAGGCCCCCGGAACATGAACCAGTGCCCACATGGATGCCGGTGTGCAAGGTGGAAGATCAGCCTCTTGAGCCACAGGGCCAGCCCCTCAATCTATGGCTTATATTACCAAATTTGTCTGGATTTATATTTTTGTGATTAGAAAAGATATGATATACTTTTTATTGTGGTTTAATACTTGGTCTTAGAGGAAGTTTAGTGTGTTCAAGTACATATTCTAAAGCTATTGCAATGAATGCTGTGTCAGTGTCTGTATACCCTAGAACTGTGGTTTTTCTTTTTTTTTTTTTTTTTTTTTTTTTGCTTTACTGACATGTTAGTTGATTCCTTAACTCCACTTTTCTTGATCTGGAGCTTGACTCTCCCTTTAGATATGTATGTGTTTTTTTAAAAGATTTATTTTGTTACAAAATCAGATATACAGAGAGGAGGAGAGATGGAGGAAGATCTTCCGTCTGATGTTTACTCCCCAAGTGAGCACAATGGCCGGTGCTGCGCCGATCCAACCAGGAACCTCCTCCAGGTCCCCCATGCAGGTGCAGGGTCCCAAGGCATTGGGCTGTCCTCGACTGTTTTCCCAGAGCACAAGCAGGGAGCTGGATGGAAAGTGGAGCTGCTGGGATTAGAGCTGGCATCCATATGGGATCCCGGGGCATTCAAGGCAAGGACTTTAACACTAGGCGACACTGCCGGGCCCTCCCTTTAGATATAATAAGGCATTTTAAGAAAATGACATGCTGTGGCATTGGATATATAGTTCCCAATCTGTCCTATCTTATTGTTGAATTAATTCCTTGATCACTATCTGATGATCTTTGTATCTTTTTATAGCTTTTGGCTGAAGTGTATTTTGTCTAATGCACTACTCCTGCTTGCTTTAGGTTTCCACTTAGGTAGAACATTTTCTTCCATCTTTTCACCAGTGTGTGTCTTTACTAATGAGTTTCTTAAGGTACATATTCTTGATTATTTTTTAATCCATTTAGCCAAACTATATCTTACCTGGGAGTGTGGTCCATTGACTTTCAAAGCTGTTGCTAATAAGTAGTAACAGTAAGTAGCTGTTACTAGTAAGTAATCTATCCACTTAAAAATTAGTTGGTTTCTTCTGAGTATTCTTCATCCAGTTATGGGTGAGCTTCAAAGTTTTCCATTTTGGGCCCAACACAATAGCGTAGTGGTTAAAGTCCTCACCTTTCACATGCCAAGATCTCATATGGGCACTGTTTCTAATCCCGGCGGCTCTGCTTCCCATCCAGCTCCCTGCTTGTGGCCTGGGAAAGCAGTCAAGGATGATCCACAGCCTGGCTTTGGACTGACTGAGCTCCAGCCATTGCGGCCACTTGGAGTGAGCTATTGGACGGAAGATCTTCCTCTCTGTCTCTCCTCTCTGTATATCTGACTTTGTAATGAGAATAAATAGAAATTTTGCATGTTCTCATGATGCTAGCCTGCTACCTTTCATTTGCTTCTGTCTGTACATTTCCCTCAAACAAGTTTTAGGAGGCCAGTTGATTCTGATGACTTTCCTGACTTTCACTCATTTTGGAGAATATTTAAGTTATAAAGGATAGTTCTACTCAGCCAAGTATTTTTGGCTGATAGGCTTACTTTTTCTTCACAACTTGAAATAAACCATTCAATTCCCTCTTGGCCTATAAAATTTCTGTTTGACAATGTTGTTTGTTTAGTGGAGGTCCCCTTGAAAACGACAGTGCTTTCCTTTTGAGAATGAACAATTGTTTGTACTTAAAAGAGCTGGACCACAATAGGTCAAGGGAACGTGGATCTTTTCTGATCCTGTCAATTGACATCCTATGGGTCTTCTGTACTTGGAGGTGTACTTATTAAGATCAGGGAAGTTATGACCTGTTTCATTGAATATGCGGCATACTCTCTTCCTCTCAGGAATTCCAAGAAAGTGTTCATTTCAGTAAGGTCTCAAAGCTCTCGGGCTGCTTTCATTCCCTTTCTCACATTTTTTTAAAAGCTGGCTAGAAAATATTGAACGTGTTTTCAAGTTCAAAAATTTTTTAATTCTGTTGATCCTCATTTATCTTGACTTTCAACTATTTTCATTTTTAAATTTTCTTTAAGAAATACTTGATTTGCAAGGTAGATAAAGAGGGGGAGACAGATCCTCCATCTCAATGGCTGACATCAAGGCCTGGGCCACTGGCTAGCCAGGAGCCTGGAGCTCTGTCCCTCTTGTAGCTGACAGGGACGCAAGTACCTCTGCCCTCTTCTGCTGCCTCTGCAGACATATTAGCAGACATCTGGATCCAAGGTAGAATGGCCAAGACTTGAATCGGAGCTCATAGGAGATCAGTACACAGGCAGTAGCTCAGCCTGCTGCTCACAAGAGCCAGTCCACAGTTGATTTTGTAATATCTGTTCAATTCCTCAAGGTCAGTCCTTGCCAAATTTCTCATATCATGCATTGATTTTCTAATTTCATTTTCTGTTGAAGTGTCTTATGTCTTTCTGAGTGTTCCACATCATTCTTTTTGGATTCTTTATTTTATTGGAAATGCAGGTTTACAGAGAGAAGCAGAGACACAGAAATATCTTCCATCCACTGGTTTATTCACCCAGTGTCCAGAATGGCCAGAGCTGAGCCAATCCAAAGCCAGGGCCTTCTTCCACATCTATCTCCCTCATGGGTGCACAGTCCCAAGGCTTTAGGCTGTCCTCTACTGATTTCCCAGGCCACTAGCAGGGAGCTGGACGGGAAGCAAAGCATCCGGTATTAGAACCAGTGTCCAAATGGGATCCCGGCATGGTCGAAGTGAGGACTTTAGCTACTAGGCTACTGCACCAGACCCCTTAACTGCCAAGCTATTGCGCCAGACCTCTCCCATGTAAATTCTCAAATTTACTAGCATTCCTATGTATGCACCCTTAATTCTAATGTCGGTATTAATGTTAAACACTTCAACAATGTGGTAGTAGTATCTTATAGTATAAACAATTCTATATGTAAAACTTGCAAGGTTCATTTCTCAACATGCTTAAGCCTTTAGTATTTTGTCCCAGCTTTTCCACACCATGATAGCCATACTTCTGTAGGACAATATTTTACAAGCAATTCTCTTCCTTAATAACCTGCTTGTTTGTTCGATTTACATTTTGAAACAATCATGTAAGACTTCAAATTAAGACATTCTGTAAATAAAACCTACCACATTTTGGCCCAGGCGCAAGTGATGGTGAGTGGCCACGGCATTTCTGCAGACCCTGGCCTCTGCTGCTAGAGGTTCTCCAACAGTGGAGCCCACCCTCGACGCAGATCCCAGGGGTCTCTAGCAGCTGAGGCGACCCTCGCCGCTGCTGCTGGGGGTCTCCAGCAGCAGCGGAGAACTGAAGAGACGGGGCGCAGTGTGGCTGGTAAGGCCAGGAGCAAGGGAAGGGGAGGGAGTGCGGCATGGCTTGAGACCCTCCCCTCACTGCGAGGGGAAGTCCAGCAGCAGCAGAGACCCACGCTGTGGCACCCGGGGGTCTCCATCAGCATTGGCGACCCTCGCCTCGGCTGGTAGGGGTCTCCAGCAGCAGCAGCTGATACCCTCGCCTAGGGTGCTGGGGGTCTATAACAGCGGCTGCGACCCTCCCCTTGGCTTGCAGGGTTCTCCAGCAGTGGCGGAAAGGGGAGGGGATGGGGCGGGGTGCAGCTGGAGAGTCCAGGCTAAAGGGAAGGGGAAGGGGGTCTTCAGGGCTACAGCCCTTTGCTGCGCCACAAGGGGATCCAACAGCAGCAGCGACCCTGGCCTCGGGTGCTGGGGGTGTCCAGCCGCGCGGCGACCCTCGCCTCCGCTGCATGGGATCTGCAGCAGTGGCTGCGAGGGGAGGGGAGGGGGCGCACTGCAGCTGGAAAGCCCAGGAGCAAGGGAAGGGGAGGAGGAGCGGCACAGCTGCGCCACGAGGGGATCTCCAGGAGAATTGGCAACCTTGGCCTTGGTTGCCGGGCGTCTCCAGCAGTGGCAGTGACCCTTGCCTCAGCTGCTGAGGGTCTCCAGCAGTGGCTAGGCGAGGGGAGCTGAAGCAGCGTGGGCAGCCAGGCTGGAGAGCCCAGACACAAGGGAAGGGGAGGGGCCCTGGCACAGGGGAACACACTTGCTGTGGCTTCCAGTGGTCTCCAGCAGCAGCTACCCTCGCCTCTGCTGCCAGAGGTCTGCAGCAGTGGTGGCGAGCTGAAGAGAGGGGGTGCAGCGGGGCTGGTAAGGCCTGGAGCAAGGGAAGGGGAGGGAGCGCCATGGCTTGAGACCCTCCCCGCACTGCGAGGGGAACTCCAGCAGCAGCAGAGACCTGCTCTGGTGCACCTGGGGGTCTCCATCAGCATTGGCGACCTCGCCTTGGCTGCCAGGGGTCTTCAGCAGTGGCGGCAACCCTCAACTCGTGTGCTGGGGGTCTCCAGCAGCGATAGTGACCCTGGCCTTGGCTTACAGGGGTCTCCAGCACCAGCGGTGACCCTCGCCTTGGCTGCCGGGGGGTCTCCATCAACAGCAGCGACCCTCGCCTCGGGTGCTTGGGGTCTCTAGCCGACCGGCCAGGGGAGGGGTGGGAGCAGCGTGCCAGGATAGCTCAGGCACATGGCGAGGGGAGCCTAAGGGGCATGGTGCATCTGGAGAGCCCAGGCGGAAGGGAAGGGGAAGGGCCTCGGAATGGCTGCAGACCTTCTCCTCGGCTGCCAGGGGTATCCAGCAGCAGAGGCAACTCTCGACGGGGACCCCGCTGCTGGGGTCTCCACACCGAGGCCCTCACAACCTTCCTGTGTGTGTGGTATGGAGTGGTGATTGTTGGGGCGGAGTGGTCCAGGGTGGTGTCCCAGTGGGTCAAGAATCAGCCTGCCAGGCAGATGGCCTGCATGGGTGCTGCTTCAGATCCTGGCTGCTTCCCCCGCAGGCCAGCTCCCAGCCGATCCTCCTGGGAGAGCAGTGGAGGATGGTGCAGGGCTTTGTGCCCCTGTGCCCCTGTGCCCCTGTGCCCAGGGGGACACCTGGAGGAAGCTCCTGGTTCCCGGGATTGTCGTGGCCCAGCCTCGGCTGGCTCTGGTGCTGGTCCTCGGGGAAGTGAGCCAGCAGATGCAAGAAAGATTGCTCTCTCTCCCTCTCTGTTCCTCTGTGTTTCAAAGCAAATAGCACAGAGGAAGGCTGGCATGCACACAGGCAGGCAGTCAGACAGGAAGAGATAGACACCCGCTGCCCTCCTGGGAGGGAGCGTGCTGTGTGCTGTGCTCTGTCTCTACTGCTTTTTCCTGTGAATGCAGACCCCGAGGTCGTATGTAGGGCTTCCATAATGGGACTCCTTTGCAACTTGTAAAGAGTGTGCTTGAGAGAGAAGGTCTCTGTGGCTGGGGCTGCTTCCCTTGACTTGGCAGCAGTTAGGAGGAGCGTCCTGCAGTGAGTGCCGGTGGCCACGAGAGGGCAGGCGAAGCTGCCCTTTCTACCCCTGTTTCTCTGAAACTTGAGGAAAAGTAAGTGAAGAGGCTATTTTAGAAAGTATAAATTAAATAGAAACAGTTTTGCCAAGCATTTGGATTAAAGAACAGCTACTAGTAAGTATGTTTCTAGGGCTGCATCTTACTGTCACCCTGGGCCATTCCACAACATTTCATTATGCTTCTCCTACTACCAAACTGAAGCTCATTCTCTCCCTTTCCCTTTATTTTGTTTTGTTTCTAAGTTTTGCTTCTATTCACCATCTGCAATATCGGATCATTTTGGGCCTAGTCGTTATGACAGTCTATCTGGTGGCCATGGTGGGCTCTATCCTACCTCTTACTTTTTGCAAGAGAACTTCCCCATCATCTCATTTATTATTTCCGGTAGGCTTAAGAACAATAGTTTTATCATCCTGTTTATGGGTGTGGGATATTGGGTCCAACAACTTGGAGTAACTCATTCACAATCATACAGTCATGAAGTACCAGAGCTGAGCTCGTTGTTCCAGTTTTTTGTTTGTTGGGTTTTTTGGTTTTGTTTTGTTACTCTAAACTTTTGTAGTTGGTGGAAACAGATTGTGTGAACGAAAGCTGCAATCCTTGGAGGTAACCAGACGGAGGAAGGGGGTGTCATGAGTGAGTGCTGTGCAGAGTGATGACATCACGCCAGCTGATACAAACAACCTGCCCATTGGATCTGCATGTCACTTTCCTGTAAGAGCCCACCTGATGTTTGTAACCAAGTGACAGTAAGGGGTGTTAGTGTATGTAAAGGTGGGAGAATGGGGAGTTCTAGTGTCTGGAAAATACCTGCAGGTGATGCCATTAGTTCTTTGTAAAGTGCTGGTCTTAAAATGTGAAACCCAAAAGGAAAAGTTCTTGTGAAGCTTTAGGAAAATTAACAGACACTTGAATACTGGGTACCTTTGGGTACAATCATGTTTGAATTTTTGACCTTGAACTTGATTTGAATAAAGTCCTATTTTGTGAAGATACTAAAAGTTCTGGGGAACTGAATCCCAGGCTTCAACTTCCTTCAACAGTTCCTTTGTAATTTATTAGCTTAAGCTGCCTTTCTGTTTTCAAATATAGGCAGTTCATCTTCTGTATAGATTCCCAATACAGTAGGGATTAAAAGTTGCTCAAAGCTAGGCAGTAAAACTTTCAGCCAAGAAAAAATCAAACGTCTGGATGGCCCAAGGGAGCAACTGACATTTCAGTTTTTTTAAAGATTTATTCCCTGAATATTTCAAGTTTAAACATAGGCTTTGGATCAGTGCAACTTGGGTTCTGTGTCACTTATTCTATATTACCTCAGTATTATATTATGGATTCAATTTCTTGCTCAGTTTTTGGAAATGGAAGACAAATTAAGTTGTCAGGCAGGACTTTAACCTGTAGTTTGCATTTCCTGTTCTTGAATTGTAGTGCTAGAGTCTTCAATGTTATTAATTTTTGCTAACCTGAGTAAGGAAGTGAAGTCCCAGGACTGTTTGGAAAACAGGATGAGCTTTAGTTAGGGAGGGTGGGGGTGTGTGAAATGATGGGTTTAATAAGGGAAGTGAATAGGAAGCAGCAACAAGATGGTCATGTTACATTTGTTGAAACCAGAGATTCTGAAAATATAGAAGTCACTTCAGAAAACAAGGACCTTCTAAGTATCATTCTCCTGTCTACTTCTCTTCCCCCCCAAAGTACTAATGTTGAAACAATTTTGATTTGATGGTGATACCGTTTATGGAAGGATTGTTTTTTTTCACTGTAGAGGCGAGTCCTGTTTGGATAGAATTTGTACACAGATATAGTGAACATCTTTGGAAGTTATGTCACCAGTGACTGTGTGCTTTAAATCACTTGTGTTATTGTGATGATGATGATGATGATGATGATGATGATGATCAAGGCAATTGCAAAGCACTTACCCTTGAACATCTACCAAAAGTCTGAGGTTCTATGATATAATGTTGATGGATTGTGTTGTTGAAGAATTAACAAGATGAATGCCCTTTTCCCTACGGTTGTATGTACTTACATCTTAAACTTATTGCTAAAGAAGTAGGTGTCAGAGAGGCTGATTTAATTGTGCTCAGTATTTTGTGACAAACCACGAAAGAAATTCCATTAGTCAAGATATTTGCAGTTCTAATGAAGAGTAAAATCTGATGATTTAATAATGTTGGGATTATCTCATAACTAGTTGTTTAATTAAAGATCAAACATGCTAATGTGATTAGTAGATCTTATTATGAGACCTAATTAGGCCAGGGTTAAGCAAGAACTTCTGGCCCATTATCTCTTTCTGTATAGCTACAAACTACAAATGGTTTCTCTATTTCAGTTGTTACAATAAATGTCTTATGTGCATGAAAAGTATGAAATTCTAATTTTGGTGTCCATCTATAAAACTGTATTGCAGCGTAGTGATGTTTATTCATGTACATTGTCTACAGCTGCTTTCAGTTATAAAGGCAGAATTCTGCAATTGTATGTAATCATACAAAGATCATATAGCCTACAAAGCCTAAAACATTCAGTATTTGTAGAAAAAGCTGACATTTCAGATAAACTGTAGTGTCTTTCACATTTGTCCACTTCTTCACATTTCAACATCCATTATCCTGGTCTAGATCTTAGTTCTATATTGCCAAAATTGTTGCAGAAACCTCACAACTGGTATTCACATTCCTGGTTTTCCTTACCTTATCTTCCTAAAATATGCACACTTAAATATTTAATGATGTCTCCGTATTTACAGAAGAATCTACATAGTTCAACTCAAAGCAAGCGCTTCTTGGGTCACTCTACACTTCAGGGAAGGCTCCACCTGCTTGCTCATTATAGTCTATACTTAGGGTAACCATCTGATTTTTCCAGAAGGGATAAGTAAGTGTGAAAGAGGCCTTTATAGTCATTGAATTGAGAAAACAAGTGTAAAGCAGTATTATTCTAGGCACATCAGGATATCTATCTATCTATCTATCTATCTATCTATCTATCTATCTATATATATATATAGAATTTCTTTTCCTCTTTGTATAAATATCTACCTGAAACATTTTTCCAAATCCAGTTTATGAAGAGCCATGTCTGTGTAGCTGTACTCATACATAATCTCTTTCTCCCACTGCACACGCACACACACACACACACACACCTGTAGTGTACAGCACTAGTTTCTTTGAGACATAATCCTTAGCAAACACCATATTCCTCATGGATCTATATAGCACCATGCCATTTGCAGTATATATTTGATGAATCAATGAAGACTAGATTGTGGAGACTAGTATTTGAAGTATTCAATTTCTGAATCTTCCATTTTAATATGATTAAGTAGTAAGCAAAACTAGGTTTCTGAGGACTGAGGACACATCCTTGAGTGCCAGTATAGAAGTGTAGCAGGATGGATTAAAGTGCAGGTATAAACTTTGGGATCCAGCCTTCCTGAGACTGCATTATGATTCTGTCACTAATAGGCTGTATTACCTTGGGCTAGTTACTTTCTTCTCCTTACCTTCTTGCATCTGTAAAATGTGGGTGATCATAGTAGTTACTTGATGGAATGATGGCTGAATAATCAAGTATTCCAAGAACGCAGTGACTGCTCTATGAAAGTTCACTGCTGGGAGAATCAAGATGGCAGAATAGGGTAAGCACACGTTTAAACAGATGGAGAAACATTTAATTAAGATGAAGCAGAGAGGACACATTCCAGGAAATAGAGAAAAGAACAACAGCAGAGGGATACCTGGAGACTGACAGACACAGGAAAGCAGCAGACACAACGGTGTGGTGTTGCAGTGATGGATACTCCAGTGGCATTCAGCTGACGGCAATCGGAACTCCACCAGCAACCAGGTGGGAAGGGACTTGCACTGGGAACTTGGGAGGTGAACCCAAAGAACTGGCCATCCTGCTGGTCCATTTGATTTGACCAGGAACAGAGACAGAGCAGCAGATCCCAGATGGGCAGTGCGAGAACAGAGTGGATTCATAGCCCAGTCAGCCCCATAGAGCCGAATTGGGCGCCATTTTGCGTAAGGAGACAAAAGCAAGGGAAAGGACTGAGCATAAGTTGAGCTGGGAGTGAACTCGTTTCTTCTTTTTTTTTTTTGCATTTTTTAATTTATTTTTGAAAATTATATTGTTGACAATCTTTACATAGTTAATTACGGTAAAAAGGTTCAGGAGCTATAGGGAGGTGGGTAAGACTATTATGTCCATATTGTTTCCTTCTTGTATCTGAGGTAAAGGGGGTTATTGAGGGAGAAGCCCCTCCCAGTTTCCCACCCTCCCCAAGTCCCGGATGTGGGGCATGCTCTGAGATCCTTGCTCAAGTGGTTTTAATAGTTCATCAGTTATGAATCGCTGCCATTTTCACCACTCAAAGCACGAGGGGGTTGTTGAAGAATCCACTGATCGACATAGTCATAGAGTCTTCATTTGCCCAGTATTTCGCTGGCAACACAGAGCTGAGGTGGTTGATTGACTTGTTCTTTCTTCTGTCTTTTTTTTGGCCAGGGTTCTGAGTCCAGCATTTCGATTGGGGAGAACCCCAAAGAAATTGTGAGGTATTTATAGACCAGATTCTCGTATGTTCTAGCAAGCAAAGGGCCCGGCACAGTCCATCTCCTGGATCAGCTGGTGGTTGCAATTGCTGGGTTGGTTCTGTTTTCAGGCCCAACATAAACTGGGACCAATGGCTGTTGCAGTCCAGCCTGGTTCTGCCCAGCACATACTAGGCCCTCACATATACCAGTGGGAGCTGCAGCCTAGTCAGAGCGACCCACAATAACACCCAGCCACGTGGCTACGGGAGGGGAGGAGGCGGGGCGCGGCGCAGCTTCAGACCCCAGCCTTCCAGGAGGGGATTCCTCTCCCCATGCAGGTGGAGACCACCCCGCACAGGGAGGGGAAGGGGGTGCGGCGTGGCTAGAGACCACAGGAGACGGGGCCACAGTCCTCTCTCCACACCCCAGGAAGCAGGGCCCCGGTCTTCCACCTGACACCTTGAAAAGGCCCTGGTCCTCTCCAGAACTCTGAGACAGGGCCCTGGTCCTCTCTCTGGAACTGGAGACAGGGCCACGTTCTCTCCTGGACCCAGGAGACTGGACTCCGGTCTTATCCCCGGAACACGGTAGACAGGGTCCTGTCCTCTCTTGGAGCCCGGGCGCCTCAGGTGCGGGGGGTTTCCAGCAGTGGCGGCGACCCTCGGCTGCGGGCCCCGGGGGACTCCAGCAGCAGTGGTGAGGGGAGGGGGCGCTGCACTCCTGGAGAGCCCAGCTGTGCTGCCAGGGGAATGGAAGGGGCAGCGGGCAGCTGGAGAGCCCAGGTGCAAGGGAAGCGGAGGGGGCGCAGCAGGGCAGGAGACCCTCCCCCACGCCGAGAGGGGATCTCCAGAAGCAGCTGGGACCCTCGCCTCGGGTGCTGGGGTTCTCCAGCAGCAGCGGTGACCCTGGCCGCGGCTCCCGAGGGTCTCCAGCAGCAGCAGCGGCGAGGGGAGGTGTGGGGGGCTGCGCGGCTAGAAAGCCCAGGCTGAAGGGAAAGGGAGGGGGCGCGGCACGCCTGCAGCCCCTAGCCGCGCCAGGAGGGACAAAGCCAATTGTTTTTTGCAGCCCTAGCCAGAGAGAGCCGACCCCTTGCGGTGCGTCACTGCTAGAGGAGGCAATTCGGAACCAGCACAGCTCCAAACTCAGACACTGCTTTCCCTGGGATTCGCCGGGGTGGGGGGCCGCCAGCTAGAAGCTGGCGGGTGTGGGGGAAGCAAATGTGTCTCAGGCGCGCATCCGCCTGGGATCATGAAGGATTATCCGCGGGATTATCCGCGGCCGTCCACATGGTCCAGCCAAGGGCACGGGCAAGCCTGCTTAGTTGGCTAGCTTTCAGAGCAGCTCTCCAGAGGCAGCGAAGTTCTGCTCACCAACAGGGAAAAAAAAATCCGGAAGGCGGGGGAACAAAGCTTGGTTCATTCTCAACATCGCACGTCCCAGGGACTCTATTGCCCCTTGGCTTTACTCAGAGTTTCTGCTTAAGGTCTCTCTCAGCTGGTCCAGGCGGCAGGGAAGGCACCGGTCTCCTCCTTGGGGGGGGGGGGGAGGTTTCGCCCCACCCGCCTTGTCTTTCTTGTCTTTGCTGCCAGACTGTGCCGGGTTCTGCCGCCTCAGCCTTCCTGCGGCTTTTGTGTTGTCTTCCAAAGTTAGATTAACATTCCTGCCTTGAAATTTTTAAAAATATCATTATTTTGGTAAATGTGCTACTTTACATCCATAAGTGGCTTTAAAATAACTCCAGAAAGTCACTTATAATTACCACTGAAAAAGCATGAAAATTAGCTTCTGGTCTTGTGCAAACCTGGTTAGGTTTGTTGGCTCACCCCTTTCAGAGTGTGACTACAGGATACTCACCCTTCAAAAATCAAACTTTCAAAAAAGATTTATTTATTTTTATTGGAAAGTCAGAGATACAGAGAGGAAGAGAGAGGAAGATGTTCTGTCCTATGATTCACTCCGCAAGTGACCACAACTGCTTTCCCAGTTCACAAATAAGGAGCTGGATGGGAGCGGGGCTGCTGGGATTAGAACCATATGGAATCCTGGCACGTTTAAGGCGAGGACTTGAGCCGCTAGGCCACCGCGTTGGACCCCCAAAATGAAACCTTTTAACGTAAAGAAAACTCAATTTCTAAATGCGTCCTAAGAATCTACTAAAGATGCAAAGCCTCTCCTGTGTATTGTTTGAGAACAGTAAGAGCATCTAATTCTGTGTTGCTATAAAATGTCTGGTAAAAAAAAAAGGAAGCTGATCAAAGTAAAAATGTAATTAATAATAGTTATTGTATTTTACTGTCCCCTGAAAATTTGCATGTATTGCTACTGCAGAGTTCCAAAGAATACATAAAATACATTTTCCCTGAATCATGCCCCCGACCTCATCTGAAAATAATTGATGATAGAGCTGGTGACGTGGCCTCAAGGACTAAGCCACCATCGGCATCATCAACATCCCGTGCAGGTGCTGCTTTGGGTCCAAGCTGCTCTACTTTCAATCCCTCTTCCCACACTAGTAGCTGGGAAAGACAGCCCAAGGATCACACTGAAAGTGTGAGGGGAAACCTGTGTTGACTAAAGGAGACTCCAGTTGCGTCCTCTATAGCTTTGATGTGGACGCATGTACATGCCACTGCATGAAATAGCACAGCATCTAGTAACAGTGTCTGTTGATTTTTACTCAAGGGGTACTTCCAGTGGAAGCATCATTTTTTAAAAAGAAAAATCATAAAGGAAAAAGAAGGAAGGAAGGAAGGAAAGAGAGAGAGAGAAAGAAAACAAACTTTGAGGGTGGGCATGATGGCCCAATTGGCTAATCCTCCAATTGTAAGCACCAGGACACTACTGATTCCTGTCCTGACTGTTCCAACTCCCTTCCAGCTCCCTGCTTGTGGCCTGGGAAAGCCTAGAGGATGGCCGCAGTCCTTGGGACCCTGAACCTACATGGGAGATCTGGAAGAAGCTCCTGGCTTCAAATCAGCTCGGCTCTGCCCTTCGGGGTCATTTTTGGAGTGAACAAACAAATGGAAGATCTTTCTGTCTCTCCTTCTCTCCGTAAATCTGCCTTTCCTATAAAAGTACATTTTTTAAAACTCAAACTGCAGTTTTATTTTTTTGCTACTGTATTCACGTGTCTTTTTTTTCAAACACCCCGTTTCTGCCACTCACGCAGAAGGGCATTTAAGCAAAGCAAAATGAAAATATCTCTATGGTCTCGGGAGCATTGTTGTAATTTTAGGGGCAGGCCTGGTTCTTGGCAGGGAAAGAGTGTAGCTTGGATCCATTCTAATCAGGGCACAAAAATCAGCTCTAAGGGCTTTGACGAGTAGAGAGAATGCTTCACCAGCTCTGGCTTCATAATTCCACGTAGGAGGGAAAGCTTTCACCTAGTTCCTGTCCCAGGGATCACCATTTTCTGCGGGTGCGCCTGTGAGCGCGCGCCCAGGTGTCCCAACCTGAGTGCACTGGTTAGTCAGGCGCGCTTGTGTTTTGATTTCAATCAGAGTTGTTGTAGGTTTCAGCGGCCTGTCCATCAACTAGTATTTCTGGAGAAGCTCTAAATCCAGACACCTGCGACCCAGGGTCCTCCACCCGCCCGACTCTTGGGAGGTGGAATGGAGAATAGCGCAGGTGTGCGCGCTCAGGTGAGCGGCGCGCCAGGAGCCAGGGACCAGGGACCAGGGAAGGCCAGCATCGGGCCCGGAGGAGCACAATGCCGCGGGTGAGTGACTCCAGTGGAACCCGGAGTCCACTGAGCCCCGGTCTCTCGGCCACTAGCCTGGCGGACTGAGGTTTAAGCTGGCGGGGAGGCTCTGAGCTCAGGGGATGGGGCAGCGGGTCCGGTCTGTGGCTTCAAGCTCCTTAGGTTTAGTCTGAGTGTTTGGGCGGCAGCGGAAAGGTGATCTAGTTCCTGGCTACTACAGCACTCCAGAAGGGGGGAGGGGGATTCAAGTTAGAAAGCTACCGGGCAGATTTTTTCAAGTCGCTCTCTCTGGGTCCAGACCCATGGTCCCAAACGCTGGGACTCCAGAAAACTTTTGCGACTAAGTGAAGACCTCCTAAGGCACCCTTGGTGCGGTTCTGCCCGAGTTGCAACATTCGTTTAATTGGCGTTAATTAGAATACTCTGTTGGTGAAAAAGTCAGTCTGGATTTGGGTCTTTGACTTCATATCCCTTGTTTTCGCGTTCGTAAATAGTGGTGATAGAATATGACAAAAGTACACCGTTGGGGAATTTTTTGGTCAAGTTCAAGAAGTAGCACCGTTACCTCTGTCTAGACTTCAAAGTGGACTTTAAAATACTATGTGTCTCACACTTTCCAATTCCATTGTGAGGGTGAAGTGAGCAGGGAACATGGAGTTTTTTAATGTGGTGGTAAGGTGTTGCAAAACCAGGGCTTGTTTCCTAAAAATATATATATATATATAGTTCAGACAATTATCAAAGTTTCTGGACATTTCTCTTGTGGTTTGATTCTTGAAATTTTCAGTATGGGAGCCCTTCGGTGTTGTTTAAATTTGTACGGAAAACAGACTCCTGAGTAGAGACCCTTTGTTTAGTTTGTACTTTGCAACCTGACATTTGACAATGGTTGGTTCTAAACAGTTGTGCTTTATCGGCACGATGAAGTTTGTTTTTTTTTTTTTTTTTGTAAACTTGTTCAATTAGGATGCACTTTGCTGGTAATCTTCGTGCTGTATTTGTAAAGTTTTGTTTTGAAATGCTGTTTTACTCTGACCTGAAAGAAGTGGAACGTACAGTTAAAATTTTGTGTTGAGGGAAACAATAGAAGGCTTAAAAAAAACTTTGAAGTGGGATTCTTTGAATGTTTAAGTCTTTTTTTTGCACAAGCTGCTTTCTTGGTAAAGACTGTTTCTTGTTCTTTGTGTGGGTAAGTTCCAGCCCCTTCCCTGTTCCCCAGGGGCCATCAGCACAATGGTCCCTTCAGTTCTCAAGCCAGAAGCAGAGAAATCTATCCTTTCCTGAATCTCCCCCATCCAGTGTATCCACGCTTCTGGTCAGTTTTCACCGTCAGCCACCCTGAGCGCCCTAGGCTGCAGGATCCTGTGCCTTAGTGCTGTGCTGGATGTAAGCAGCCAGAAATGAACCAAGCTCAAGCAGTGCTTGCCCACATGATTGTGGCAGAGTCAGGGAGGCAGGTTCCCAGCCAAGAGGAATTAGGTGTCAGAATGGGAAAGCTTTGGAGATGCAAGGAGGCACTGGCTTCCTTTACAACAGGTAGCCCTGGAAGATCTACCTGACAAGCTGAGATGGGGAGGAATCAGTCACAGGGAAAGGGGCAGGGAGACTGCAGCCTGGCCTTGGAACAGTTGTGCTGGGAAGGGCTTGGCTTATCCGAGGACTCGGCAGCAAGGGAAGGTTGACCTAGAAGTCAGCCAGAGATCAGACCACGCAGAGACCTGCAGATGACAGCCAAAGGTTTAGGTTGATTCTGAGAGGAGGGACAGCCATGGTAGGGTTTTCAGCAGGCAGGACTGGGGCTGCCAGGTAGAGGATAGGAGTTGCAGGATAGGAGGTAGAGGATGAGAGTAGGAGGCCCCGCTGGGTGCTCTCCGGAGGTTTGACCTCAGCTCCAGGCATCCTTTAGAGGTGATAGTTAAGAATGTTACACAAGTGTATGTACTTAAAACAGGTCTTGGATAATGTTTAGTTAGAAAACAAATCAATCTCAAAATGGCCAATTTGTGAATTCATCAGCTTCCATTGTTTGTAATGGAATTTTAATTTTTTTCTACTAGGATCATTTGTGTGACTTTATGAGCATTTTAGGGTTATAAGATTGCCAGCATTGCTAAGAATTTTCACCTGTAGGATCACATGTTTCCAGTCAAGTGGGTCTCCAACTTTAGGGTGTGTCAGCATCACAGCACAGGCTCTCTGCTGCCTTTGAGTATTAACAAGCCGAGAAACTTCGATCACTTGTTACATGATTGCCTCCTATTCAACATTGTTCCATGCTGACCTCTATTTCACATTGAATTATTACAGATAATATGAACTAGAGATACTATAGAATGTTCTGGGGTAAGGAGCAATTTGCACACTGTTGCCTTTCCAGCTTCAGTCACTCATTACCGATGCATTTGATGGTAATAGATTTCAGAAAATCAAAGAATACTTTGAACAGAAAGAGAGCCATTCCTCCCAAAAATACAGTCGTCTGCTCTTACAAAAGCTCAATAGCTCCATCAATAAGGCAAGTATGTTTTGCTTTCTGGTGTGCCCAAAGTACCTGCGTTGAACTGCCGACGTGAGTGGTGACGCAGTGTGGTCTCCTGCCTAGGAGCTGGATGAGCATGCCTTTGGGCATATCTCCCTGCTGCTCACTTGTGTTCGGCAGTTCTTCATGGATGGTCCTGAAGAAGATGAGCCTTTACTAATTCAGCAGGGACTGATCCCAAAGATAAGTGTCACCTTGTCACTGCTTGAAGCTCTGGGTAACCTGAAGGATTAGGGTGGGTTTAGTTGTGTTATATTATTCTGTACCATGGAGACCAAATCAGAGAAGAAATCAGTATCCCCACTTTGCCACATCTGTATCCCCACTTTGCCACATCTGTATCCCCTCTTTGCCACATCTGTATCCCCACTTTGCTACATCTGTATTCAACAAATATATGGTGGGGAGGGAGATGGAATGGTGACAAAAAACAGTTTTTGATGGGGAGAGCTGGAGTGGTAACCAAGGTATTTTATTTTTAAAAAAGATTTTTTAAAATAGTGGTAATATAAGTGAAAAGAATGAGAAAAATATTTAATTACTCTTTGTATTGGTCTGACTACAAGTGTTTGGATGCAACAAATAACTCAAAGTTTTTTGAATTACATAAATTGTATGCCTTTGTTCTTTCATACGTGTGTCTTTATTGGTGTTAACCTGTCCGCATCTTCCCCAGTAAATGGATGATTTCATTAACGCACTTTTTTAGTGTTTGGTCAGTGTGATATCTATGACCCAAGGAAATTATAATTATGTGCCAGTCTCTGATAACAAGTAATAAAATTGCATGATGGTAAAAAAAAAAAAAAAAGATTTTTTTTATTGCAAAGATTTACAGAGAGAAGGAAAGACAGAAAGATCTTCCATCCGATGGTTCGCTCCCCAAGTGGCCATAATGACCCGAGCTAAGCTGATCCGAAGCCAGGAGCCAGGAACTTCTGGGTCTCCCACGCAGGTGCAAGGTCCCAAGGCTTTGGGCTGTTCTGTACTGCTTTCGCAGGCCACAAGCAGGGAGCTAATGGGAAGTGGAGCAGTCAGGATACCACTCGGCACCCTTATGGGATCCTGGCGGTTGCAAGGCCAGGATGTAACCACTGAGCTATCACACTGTGCCGAACCGAGGTATTTTAAAGTATAGCTTCATGGGATAGTGGACAGTGCTTGCCACCTTCTGTAATGCCAAGCACGGGCACCAATTTGCTCAACTTCCAATCCAGCTACCTGCTAATGTGTTTGGGAAAAGCAGCAGAAGATGCCCAAGTGCTTGGGCCACTGCACCCCAAGTGGGAAACCAGGATGCAGTTCTAGCTTTGCCAGCGCAGCAGCTTTCTGGGGGTTGGGGGAGGGGAGAGAAGCAAGGAGAAGGAGCTATTTTCTCAGAGAGAGAGAGAGCTGTCCATGTGTGTGTGTGTGTCCCTGCTTCTGTTACTCTTTCAAATCTTTTTTTTTTTTTTTTTAAGAACTGACCTCCCTCAGTTGAGGTCACTTCTTGAGGGGAGGTCCTGGGGTAAGTTTGATCACATTAACATACAAAAGCATGGAATTTTAATCATGAATTTAAGGATGGAGAAAATAGAGTTTCAGAAGACAGATGATTCAATTCTTTTGATTTTTGGACATCATCGCACCAAAAATGTTTCTCTGAGCTTTGAATTAAACATACCATTTTGTTTCCTTTAACTCACTAAAGGACTCAGTAATATTTGTTATAGACAGTGGATGATTTGGAACATAATTATGTTTCTTGCTGTTGGGATACCACTTGCATTTCTAAATTTTAATATTTATTGCAAAGGTGAGGAGGTTGCAGACCATTGTGGACTTTTGATTAGGATGGAGAGGGTTGGGTTTGGGGGGCAGTGGGATGGCTGAGAAAAATGTTCCTGCCTTCCCTCCTCTGTCCACAGGGGAAGAGGGTTGGAAGAGTAGAGAGAGAAGGTGTGCCACTCCTTGCCAGGCTACAGTGGTGCCAAGGGATGGAGATGGTTGTTGGCTGTCTCCTTAGGGACCCTGACGGGGGTGCGGGGAGAGAGAATGTCCTGAGGGAGTTATTTCTCTTGGCTTCTGGCACCAGAGGTGAGAAATTCTAAGGTCTCTTGGCTGCCCGCATCTACCTCAGTGTGCCCACAGACTTAGGCATTCATGCATTTGGAAGGCAAAGTGCCAGAGGGGACACAAAGAAAGATGTTTCATCTGTTGATTGATACCACTGTAGCCAGCGCTGGACCAGGGCAAAAGCAGGAGCTGGGAATCCCTGCTGGGTCTCCCAAGCAGGTGGCACTTGGTCCATCCTCTGCTGCTTTCCCAGGTGTAGTAACAGGGAGACAGGGGAAGCAGAACAGTTGGGATGCCAGCACCGCAGGTAGTGGCTTAACCCAGTGTGCCACAACTCTAGGCCCCCAGGTGATTGAATCTAAAGTGAAGGATTTTCTGATGTAAATGCAGGAAATGTCTCAGACCTTGCCTATGTTACAGTCACCAGTCACGTGGAGAGAGTTAACCATTGCCTGGGCTCTGTCACCAGCAATTTTGATTTCCTGGGTCTGGGATCAGGGAATTTTCAGATAGTGCCAGCTTGTCCCAGTTCCCATTGAGGCTTGTTTGTGATGTTCAGCAGGGTGCTTGATTCTGAAATGCAGTGTTCAAGGCTCTGTAAGGAGCTGTTTATCCAAACTCCTGCTCAGCAAGAGCCGTTTTCTCTTCTGACCTGTCTCAGCAAAAAATGGTCTTCAGATGGCCTTTGCTTTATTGAGTAAATATATTCTAGGAAGGTGACAGAAGTTTTGTTTGTTTTTTCTGACTTACTGATATTTGTGTTGGAAATGGAGATTTGCAGAGAGAAGGACAGCTGGAGACCCAGAAGCAGCTCCTGGTTTCCAAATGGCTCAGTTTCTGCTGTTCGGGCCATTTGGGGAGTGAACCCACAGTTGGAAGATTTTTCTTTCTGTCTCTCCTTCTCTCCATGTCTGCCTTTTTAATAAAAATAAGTCTTTTTTTAAAGCTTGTTATAAATTATTCCCATCCTAGCAACTTAATATGAAATCGAATATATATTTCTATGAAAAGCCAAACCTTGTTTTAGCCAGCTGTGTTTGACATAAGAAAGGTAGCCAGGCATGGGCCCATCGAGTGCCATCAGGGTGGCACTGGGTGGAGCCGTTCCCAGTTCTGCATCTCCGTTGACAGGTTGCTTTCTGCACGTTTGCCCCTGTGTTGGGAAGATCCGCTGAGCTCAGTCCTGTCTTGCCAGTCCCTTCTGGAGCTTTCTGGCATCCATCCTGGCTAAGTCTTCAATTCCTGCTGAGAACCTGAGAGCTTTGGAGGCTCCTGGAGGTTTCTGGCTCCATCATGAGTCTTCCGCATGGCAGATGTGAGAGCCAGGCCTACCTGAACATGTGCAGGGAAGAGGAGCTTTAGTCCCATTCTGGTCGCCTGAGAAAATCTCCTAGAGAATTTTCATTGACTAGGCTGCAATTATTCAGTCCTGTGTGGTTCCATCTGCCTTTTCTGTCTTGGGTACATAGTTTCCTGGTTTGAGAGGATGACAGGATTTCTGACCATGGAAGACCTGGTCTCAGATGTATCTCTGATCAGTGCAACAGAAGACTTCCTGGACACTGCTATGGTAAGGCTCTGGGGAACTTCACGATGCATGCCCCCTTGGAAGTGGACAGGAATAGCAAACCTTCATCCAGGTCTCTTCCACGGGTACAGGAGCCCAAGCACCTGGGCCATCCTTTGCTGCTTTCCCAGGCGCATTTGCAGGGAGCTGAATCAGAAGTGGAGCAGCCAGGACTCAGAACAGCTGCCATCCAGGAGGCCACTCTGTAGTTGGTGGGGGAGCATGCTACACCACAGTGCTGGCCCCTCAAGGTTATTTTCAAAGCCTGAATTTCTGTAAGATGTGCGTTTCATTAAAAGACTTTATTATCAGAGTATCATTTAAAGAATAACTGTACATCAACACACATGTCCGTGTTAAAAGAAAAATGGCTTATTTACATATGTACAAATAGCCACTTGCTCATTGCATTCAGGAGGCTGAGGTTCACGTAAGCTTTCTCGAAAGTTCTTTAAGGGCACCCTCTGCCTATGAGGGCACCCTCTACTAACATGAACATTAGTTTAGAATGCTGCTTTAGAATAATAGCTGAAACCTTTCTTTTTATTAGGTTATTTCCAGATGCAGTAGAAAAGGTAAGTCTATTATTAGCTACCAATTGGCTACCTATTTTAATTAATATTACAATACAGAGACTATTGAAAGTGGGGTTAAATATATTTGAATTTATTGAGAAAGCATATGATAGCGCTGAAATACATTTTGTTGTGAAAACCTGTTTATTTGCCTGGTTGTGTTTGTAGTTGCTGCTGTCGCTAAATGGCTGCTAAGCTTTGTTCAAGTCGTGAAAAACCAGGTTGGTCATTGCACACCAGCAGCATGGTCAGTGCTGTGGTTCCCACTGAGGCAGCAGTGGGGCTGGTAGGTCCTGAGAGGATGGATTGGGAAGTTTGGCCATCTCAGCTCTCCTGTTTCTGGGTAATCTCTTTGGCATGTGGCCACTGAAGTGCCATCTGCCACAAAGCCCTCCTCATGCCACCACAGTTACTCAAACCTAGAGGCAGACCAAGAGGAAAACCAGGCCAGTGTAGCTTTTGCTGACTTGACCTGAATTTGCTTTGGCTGCTTTCCTCCTTTAAGAGTATAAAGGTAAGGATTCTAGAAAAGGAAACTGGGGACTAGGTGGTTGATTTTTTTTTTCCAACGTGGCTCACAGAAAAGACGATTTTGATACTTTCAGTTATTATGAACTCCAAGGTATATTTAAAACATTGGACCATTTCAGAAACTGGGGACCTCTTGCAACAGATACATTCTTTTTGTGTGATACACCTTTTTGATTTTCATGTTCAAGAGTGATTATTGACGATGTCTGGTCACGGGGGATTTCAGACTTGTTACCAGCTGTGCTGTGTTTGTCAGAGGTCTTCATCATCTGTCAGTGGACTCCACATATCTTCAAGTTAGGGTTTTTTTTGTGAACTTCATAAATGATAATTGTGGTCTTTAAAAATTGGCAGAAAAAGTATTTTCCATTGTGTATTTGGACATTTGTAGCCCCAATATTCATGTAAAGAGACTTGGAGTGAGTGGACAGTTGGAGAATGAACCAACTGATGAGAGCACTTTCACACTGCTGCTACCTGCTTCTCTGTCAGACTAAACCCTTGCACAATCTTAATTTTTATTGTAATACACAAATGTAAGAAGCTTATGGAAATAACAGGAAATTGTGGGGCCAGTGTAGTGGCTCAACACACTAACCCTTCACCTGTAAGCACCAAATTCCCATGCGGGCACTGTCCCAGCTGTTCCATTTCCTATTTAGCTCCTTATTTATGCCCTGGAAAAGCAACAGTTGATGGCCCAAAGCCTTAGTATCCTGCACCTACATGAGAGACCTGCTAGAAGCTCTTGGCTCCGTATTGGATTAGCTCAGGCTCTTGTGGCCTTTTGGAAGGTAAACCAGTAGATGGAGAGACAGAGTGAAAGATCTTCCTTCTCTCTGTAAATCTGCCTTTCCAATGGAAAAAATATATACATATATATTTAAAAGCCAGAAGCTAGGAGATTCTTCTGGGTCTTCCATGTGAATGCAGAGTCCCAAGGCTTTGGGCCATTCTCTGCTGCTTTCCCTGGCCATAAGCAGAGAGCTGGATGGGAAGTGGAGTAGCCAGCACATGAACCAATGCGTATATGGGATGCTGGCAATTGGAGGTAGAGGATTAGGCAGTTGAGCCATAGCACTGGCCTCAAAATAAGTATTTTGGAAAAACAAAAGGAAACTAGGGAGAATCAAGATGGCAGAATAGGGTAAGGACATGTTTAAACAGAGAAATGTTAGCCGATGTTAAGCAGAGAGGACACATTCCAGGAAATAAGAGAAGGCAGAATGACAGCAGAGGAGCACCTGGAGAGTGACAGACACAGGAAAGCAGCATATACAACAGTGTGGTGTGGCAGTGACTGATACCCCAGCAGCACTCAGCCAGCGGTGACCTGAACTGCACCTGCAGTGAGAACTCAACTGGCAACAAGGTGGGAAGGGGCGTTTCCCCAGAGCTCAGGAGGTGAACCCAAAGAACTGCCTGTCTGCTGATCTGTTGGATTTCACCAGGAGCAGAAATAGAGTGGCAGATTCCAGACAGGCAGTGCAGGAACAACATGGACTTCAGGGCCTAGTCTGCCTGCTAGAGCCAAAGCAGGCAGCATTTTGTATAGGAAGGCAAAGGCTGTGATAGGACAGCACTGTGCATGCACTGAGCTGGGATGAACTCATTCTGGCTCAGTGAACTGCAACAATGTGGCATCCTACAGGTTCCACCCAAGACAGGTCTGCTTAGAACTCAGTCCTGACTACCAGCAGATCAAGAACTCTAGTAGTGACACATCAGGCACAAATCTGAACAGTGTGGAAAAACTTTACAACTGCAGTGACAACAGTGAGCTGCGCATGTGCAGAGCTGGGAGAGAACTCACTGAGCTCAGTGCATTGCACGGGTCCCACAGGAAAATAATACCAACTATGGCATATGGGTCAAAACAGGTCTGTGTGGCCCACAGACCTAACAGCCAATAGGCTCCAGCAAGATTAGTACCACCATCAACCTAGCTATATAGGACACCTGGTATCTCCTTAATCCTAGGACCTGCTCCAACTGGAAGTGGAAGAAAGGTTGTACAGACAATGATGCAGCCTCAGCACAGTATCACAGAAGGTGGAGAGTGGTGAGCCAGGAGCTGGGGCTGTCTAGACCATGGTAGATGTCTAACATGAGAACCCAGACTTGGAACTTGATGGAAAAAGTGGCCCAAATAACTGCAAACAAAGAGATGTGTGCCAACCACAATAAATAAAATCAAATTGCAGACCTGTGGGTGACAGAGTGTAGAAACCTGTCCCAAGGAAGCACAAGTACAGTGACCAATGGTAAAAGAGGAGCCACAGTCACAATGAATATTACTGAATACTCTCCTGTAAAGGAGCAAAACCCTTAGCCAACCTCAGAGTTCACTGAGGAACATATCGAGAAAATGGGGAACACAAAATTCAAAACACTTGTTATGAAACTTCTTATCAACAACAAGAATCATGTAATACTTTAATAGTTTAAGGAATTTAAGGAATATGTCACACTGGAAATGAATCAAATGAAAGCTGATATGTCAGAAATGAAAAATACAGTGGAGTGAATAAAAAGTACAGTGGAGAGTCTCCAAAATAGAATGAAGGAGGCAGAAGAAAGATTCTCAGAATTGGAAGATATTTCTTGTCACCAGGAGGAAACAAGCAAAAAGCTGGAATCAGAGCTGGGTCAAGCTAAAAAAATATTTAAGAACTGAAAGACACTATTGAAAGGTCAAGTATAAGAGTTATGCGATTCCCAGAAGGTGCAGAAAGAGAAGTTGGGTTTAAAAATGTATTTAATGGGGCCCGGTGACACGGCCTAGTGGCTAAAGTCCTCACCTTGAAAGTCCCGGGATTCCATTTGGGCGCCGGTTCTAATCCTGGCAGCTCCACTTCCCATCCAGCTCCCTGCTTGTGGCCTGGGAAAGCAGTTGAGGACGGCCCAAGGCTTTGGGACCCTGCACCTGTGTGGGAGACCTGGAGGAGGTTCCTGGTTCCTGGCATCGGATCAGCATGCACTGGCCGTTGCGGCGCACTTGGGGAGTGAAACATCGGGCGGAAGATCTTCCTCTCTGTCTCTCCTCCTCTCTGTATATCTGACTTTGTAATAAAATAAATAAATCTTTAAAAAATGTATTTAATGAAATAATCAGGGAAAATTTCCCTAATCTAGAGAAAGAATTGGGAAACAACATCCTGGAGGGACACAGAACTCCCAGCAGGCTTGACCAAAAGTGATCTTCACCATGACACATGATAATCAAGCTCTCTTCAATCAAACATAAGGAAAAGACCCTTAAATGTGCACATGAACAAATCAACTGACATATAAAGGAATGCCAATTAAATTCACAGGAGACCTCTCACAGGAAACTCTGCAGGCCAGAAGAGAATGGAGTGACATATTCCAGATTCTAAAAGCAAAAAATAGTTAGCCCAGGATTACCCAGCAAAACTTTCTGTTGTCTTTGCAAATGAAATACAGTTCTTCCACAGTAAAAAGAATATACCTCTTTCAAAACTGCCCTACAAAGGGTACTTAAAGATGGTCTCTTGACAGAGAAGAGAAACAGCACCCACCAAAATCAAAGGCAAATGTGAAGAACATCTCAGTAAAACAACAACAGTAGACTAAATTAATGAACAACCCATTGCTAAAATAACAGAATCAAATTACCACCTATTCATATTAACCCTGAATGTGAATGGCTTAAACGCATCAATCGAACGTCATAGATTAGCAGACTGGATTATAGAAACAAAACCCATCTATTTGTTGCTTGCAGAAGACATATCACCAACAAAGATTAACAGAAACTATATCTCATGGATTTTGATTTTTTTTAAATTCCATCTCTTCAAAACACTTTTTCTTTCCCCTCATTAAATTCTTCAATGACTTATAGATCATACGATAGCATCATTTTGCTAAGGAATATTCTTGATTTTCTTTCTCTTCAACACATTGGTCATTCAGTAGCGTGTTATTTAACTTCATAGCATTGTAAATTCCTATTTCTTCCTGTTGATTTTGTATTGTGGCTTTTCATTTAAGCAGATTTATAGTAACTGTAATGGAGACTGTCTTATCCAGATGTGAGGATGTATTGCAGTATGCATCTCTACTTCCAAAGATGGACTCCCAATGAAACTGTTTACTGTATCTTGACAATAGGATGTGGGACTCTCTGCCATTGTCCATGCCCGCAACGATGGACATATGACTGTTTATGAGGAACTGTGCTATAGTAATAATATAGTAGAACTTGTGGGAGGAGGGAATTTAGGGAGGGAGTAAGGGAAGTCCTAGGGCCTATGGAACTGTATCAGAAAATGATAACAATAATAGTAGTAATGATAAATGAAACTGTACAAGGAACTGCACATTCTTAGTTGGTGTAGAAATCAGAAATCAGTTTTGCTTTAGGTATGATGACAGGGAAGAGTCATACTGCTTGTTCCATTTTCCTTCGTGGATATCTGCATGATTCATACATATGTGGCCTGGAACTTTTAAATTTATTTGAGTGGTAGAGTTACACACACCAGGGATGGGAGAGAGATCAATTGACTTTCCATGTCCCAAAATGACTGCAACAGCTATGTTTGGGCCAGGATAAAGTCGGGAGTCTGGGATTTCCTCCTGCTCCCCACACGGGTAGCAGGACCTCAAGCACTTGGGCCAGCATCTGCTGTCTTCCTAGGTACATTAGCAGGGAGCTGGATCAGAGGCGAAAGAGCCGGGACTAGAACTGGCAAGCTGTTATGAATGCTGGTCTCACAAGGGACCACGTAACTCGCTGTACCAGTGCTCACCCAACAGGTTTGCTGATTTGAAAGGCAGAGTGACACCTCTTCCATCTGCTGGTTCATTCCCCCATGGTCTCAACTGCCGGGGCTGTTAGCATGGAGCTGGACTGGAAACAGAGTGGCTGGGATTCCAACGGGCATTCCAATATGGACCTGAGGTGCCAGGGCTTAGCTCCTGTGCCACAACACCTGCTGGTAGTGGCTTTAACACAGACTTGATCTTGTCTCATGGCCAGACCTCATCATTCCATGGCTTTTGTAGATTTGCCTTTCCATGTCATTTGGGAGTCATTTCCTTGGTCATTGTTGGCATCTTATTTTTCCCCTGCCGTTCTTTCCACTGCATCTGTGTTGCTGTTTTGTACTGAGCCTGCACCTGCAGAGTTTGCTGTGGTGTTTCCTGCTTCTGTGTAAGCTGCTGCCTTGTGTGCCGGCTCTGCTGCCATCCTCCTCCTCTTGCTTGTGCTGAATCTGCTGCGGCTTCTCTTCCTCCTGCTACAGCTGCTGTGCAGCGCTGTTTCTGTTACTGCTGCTGCCTCACCTGCTTTGGTCTCTGCTTTCCTGGTGCCTCTTCTGTGTTTTTTCCCCCTGCTGCTGTTGCCCCTACATTTGTCAGTTTCTCTTCCTCTCCTTCCTCCTCCTGCCCAGATAGGAGAGGCAGAGCTATCTGCCATCTGTTGATTCACTCCCAAAACTTCCAGGACAGCTGGGGCTTGGTCTCCCTGGAGGGCAACAGCAACTCAGTTACCCTGACTGCCTCCCACAGACTGCATGGCAAGGAGTTGAGACCAAGTGCTGTAGGACACGGACACCGTAACCACTAGCTCCCCTAATTCTTTTTGGCACACATTTGATTCTTGTAAAATATGCTTTCAGGGAAAATGCAGATGTTGGATTCCTTCATCCTCAGTTTAGGATTCCTGGTGACAAAAGGAGGATCAGCCATTCGCTTCAGCAGGAGGTGAGTTAAGAAACTAGACAACAAGTGCTCCAGCAGCTTCCAAGAAACTTACGCATGGGTCTCTGTTTTCTTTCTTTCTTGTGAATGCCTTCCCCAATTCTGAGAAGGCCGTGAGGACTTTGAACTTCATTTTGCAAGCTGTACCTCGGGAAGAGAGAAAAAGCCTCCCCTTGTCAGAAAGCATATGTCATCTTAAGTGGCTTTAGCCTCAAGTACATGGTGTTGTTAAGAGCAACTCTCTTGTGGTGGTGTTGGTTCAGCCTTTCTTCTCACGGATGAGTGCAATCATTCGTGGTTTCTGTGAAGGCTCAGTGCATCTGCCGTGTGTGCTAGATAACGCGGGAGGACCGAGGAAGAGGCAGACTGACTGTGTTCTTGTTTCTTTATGGGTTGTTTGGATTTTTTTAATAGATTTTATTGTTATTGGGAAGCCGGATATACAGAGAGGAGGAGAGACAGAGAGGAAGATCTTCCATCCAATGATTCACTCCCCAAGTGAGCCACAACGGCTGGTGCACACCGATCCGATGCCGGGAACCAGGAACCTCTTCCGGGTCTCCCACGCAGGTGCAGGGTCCCAAAGCCTTCGGCCGTCCTCGACTGCTTTCCCAGGCCACAAGCAGGGAGCTGGATGGGAAGTGCAGCTGCTGGGATTAGAACCGGCGCCCAAATGGGATCCCGTGACTTTCAAGGCGAGGACTTTAGCCGCTAGGCCGTGTCACCGGGCCCAGGTTGTTTGGATTTTAAAAGGCAAGGTGAAATGCTTTATTTGACCATCCGTGATTTTTTTCCTTTTGTGTATGTGAGCTCACTCAGTAACTGGGAAGGATGTTGACAGTGCAAGTCCTGGGGCCAGACTTCTTGGCTTCCAATCCTACCTTTGCCACTTCCATGGGTGGAGTGCAGCTTGAACATTGTCCTTCATGCTGCTTACCTATAGACTGGGGTTGGCAGTAACTTCCCAGTGAAGTTCTTGTGAAGGTCAAGTGAGACAGTCTTACAGTGGCCAGTATGATGCTTTGTGGAGAGCATGGACTCTTAGGTTACCAGCTGTTCGCCACCCCAACAGGCCGTGGAGTTTGCATTGCTTTGAAGTGGTGGAATTTTGGGTGACCTCACTATGCCTGCATAGTCATTGCAGCATGAAATTTGGAAGTAAGGATGTCATGTGTGACTGTAGAAAGAGCAAATTTAGCACAATATTGTGAAATGTGATTTTAAATGGCTGACAGTGGCAGTCCAACATTTATTGGCTGGGCAGCTGTTACTGGTGAGTTTACCATAGTGTACAGGTGGTGACCAATGATCATCAATGCATTGATGTCATGTTTAACCATGTCACTCATCATTTCTGCACTGGACTTCTTCTAAAAAACAAACAAAAACACCTTTTTTTTTTTCATTTGACACAGTGAAATCACTATCTTCAATGTGTTTAGAGTTAATATTGATGTTCTGATATCTAATATGTTGAGATTGGAAGATCTCATGTTTTCTGATGTTTTCTCAATTTTCAAATCACAATCCTATGGTCATGCTGCCTTCTTATCTGTGTGTTCAGAAAAGTCTGGAATGTTCTGGACTTTCAGGCACAAGTGAGACCTGCAAGTGTAAAATGAAGTGGTGCTGTTTTAGGGCTGTTTGTTGAGTAGCAACAGATCAATCCACGTATGAGAAACTAGGCTATCACAAGATGTTGCAATAAATCTCTTCTTTAAAATGGGAGTTACTGTAACATGGAAGAAAGATTAGTGTCACAGTTGTTAAACTTGACTTGAAATTCTTGATTATATACAGGTACTTTAAAAGCTTGTGGAAAATGGAATTTAAAAATAGAATGTGTTTTGTTGTGAAAACCTGGAAATTCCATGCATGAATTTTCTTAGAGATTAATTTGTTTATTTGAAAGTTACATAGAAAGAAACACACACACACACACCTCTTCCATCCACTGATTTCTCTTCCCACATGGCCACAACAGCTAGGACTAGGCCAGGCTGAAGCCAAGAGCCAGAAGCTTCTTCCAGATCTCCCACATACATAGCAGGGGCCCAGGCACTTGCGGCATCTTCTGCTACTTTCCCCAGACGATCAGTAGGGAGCTGGAGGTTAAGTGGAGCAACTGAGACATGAACGGGTGCCCATAAGGATGCTATACTGCCAGCAATGGTCTTTACCCACAGTACCAGAGCACCGTTTCCACAGATTTTTGTAACAGGCACTTTTTTGCAAACTTTAAAAAAAATATACATTTTTTGAGAGATTAATCAGTGTTCCATCTGCTAATTTATTCCCAAAGTTTGCAATGACCAGGGCTGGAATTTTGGTTTGCTACAAGAGTAGCAGGGGCCCAAGTCATTGGGTCACTTTCTGCTGCTCTGCTAGGCGCTTTAGCAGGAAGCTCGATTGGAAGTGGGGCAGCTAGGACTCAACCTGGTGTCACAGGTAGCAGCTTAACCTGCTGTGTCATAATGCCAGCCCTGCTTCTGGTGAACTTTTTAGACAACTTTCCATATGCAAGAATCTGTTTTTGCAGCCAAGTAAACCTACCCTTTAGTTCTGTTTTCCACCAACTTTTAGGAGTAACCTCATCCAGTGAGAGACTGTGTTCGTTACAGTTTTGACATTACAGTCAGTGAGGGGAATTTGAAGTCATTTCAAACGTACAGATTGATTTTAAAAATATTGTCAGCATGATACACTTGATGTAACTTTGCCACTTGATGTTCCTGTCAGTAAATGTGCTTGATTTAAATGTTTCAGGAAAGACTTTGCAAGGACCATCATAACTGTGGGTGGTAAGAATGTAAATATTTACTATATTAAATATTGGGCCCTGGAGGGGATTTTCTAAGCATTTGGGACCCAGGGAGAAGGAAGGATGAATCATGGTCAAACTCTGAAAAGAGATATTGAGATTTGATTTTCAATTTATTTTGAGAGGTACAGACCAAACACTGTAAAGAATAATTAGGAATTGCATATTTATTCACCATGCAATTTTGTTAAATTTTAGTATGTTGGCACATCTACCGTAAATACTCTTTTTGAAAACAAATGGAGTCAAAATGAAGAAGAGTGCCCTGTGTCCTTGTTCCCAGGCTATTTCATTTCTCCTTGACTCACAGTTTCCATGTCTAAGCAACTTTTTATAAATTTTCTATTTTCATAAGCGCTGAAAATTTTATTTTTTAAATTTAAATTTTAAAAATTAGTTAAAAACACAATTTTAAAAAATGCTTGAGAGACAGAGACAGAGAGCTCCCATCCACCAGTTTATTCCTCAAGTGCCCACCTCAGCCAGAGCTGGGAAACAGAAACCCAGTCTCGGTCTCCTGTGTATGTGTGTGGCCGGGACCTCGTCCGTTGAACCGTCACCTCCTGCCTCCCAGGGTTGCGTTAGTTGGAAGTTGGAATCAGGAGCAGAGTTGGAATACAAACCAAAACACTGCAAATCAGATATGGGTATCCCAACAGTGACTTAACCAGGCCAGGTACCTTGGCCCTTAATGTATATAAGTACCGTGCTATGGAAAGTATTTTGCTCTATGCAGTTTTAGAGTCCATTGTGAATATCATAAGTGACCTTAGAATTGTATTTTTTAAACAAATATTTTATGGCTATTTTGATGAACTTTCTTTGAATTAAAAAAATATTTATTTTTTTTAATTTGAAAGGCAGATTTTGGGCCTGGTGCCATGGCCTAGTGGCTAAAGTCCTCACCTTGAGCGCACTGGGATCCCATATGGTCTTGGGTTCTAATCCCAGCAGCCCTGCTTCCCATCCAGCTCCCTGCTTGTGGCCTGGGAAAGCAGTCAAGGACGGCTTCTGTTAGAGACCCAGAAGAGGTTCCTGGCTCCTGGCTTTGGATCGGCACCGCACCGGTCGTTGTGGCTCACTTGGGGAGTGAATCATCGGATGGAAGATTTTCCGCTCTGTCTCTCCTCCTCTCTCTATATATCAAACTTTGCAATAAAAATAAATAAAAATTAAAAAACATAGATTTTTATAGAGGGAAGGAGAGACAGATCTTCCATCCACTTGTTGCAACAGCTGGAGCTGAGCTGATCTTGAGTTAGGAGCCAGGAAGGACTTCCGGGTCTCCCACGTGGGTGCAGGGTCCCAAGGATTGGGCCATCCTCCACTGCTTTCCCAGGCCATAAACAGGAAGCTGGATCGGAAGTGGAACAGCCAGGAAATGAATCAGTGCCCATGTGGGATGCCAGTGGCAGCAGGCAGAGGATTAGCCAGTGTTGCCATTGTGCCAGCCCTTTCCTTTAAAAATTTTAAATGTATCTAACATAAAACCACAAATAGTATTCATTTATATGTTGTTGACATCTTTTAGATTTCTCTCCCAGGATTTGTCAGTTGCAGCTTGCCTGGGGGTCCCACCCCAGGATACGTTCTGCTGTTAGTTTGTGTGGCATGAAGCGACCAAGATGGAACTTGTCAGAACAAGCACCGTCTCTGGGACTCCTTTGTTGTGTCGTTTGTCCAGAGTGACCCATGTCTGCTGTGTGTTCATGTCCAGATTACGACCAACAGGTTGCAGCTTCCGAAACCTTGTGTAGGTTGACAACTAGAACAGCGAGGGAGGAACTTGCCAAGCAGTGGTTTGAGGATAACGTCATTGCGGAAGCTTTCAAAGACATTAAGGATCAAGAATTTGAGATGGTGAGAGTTCTGCCCTAACAGTGAACAGTTGCGAAGTCTCCCCTGAGTTCTTGGCAATGAGTTGGGCTTAGGGAGGAATTTTTTCCTTCCATTTATATGATTTCACTGAAATTGTTAAACTCCCTGTTTTCCAAGGAAAGGGATCCATCAATACAAACAGGGATGGTACAGACTAAAGACAAAGTTATTTTCATGGATCAAGCAAAAAATGTTTTGTTTTCAATGAGGAGAGCAATTGTAAATGGACATGTAGGGCCCAGTACGGTAACCTAGTGGTTAAATCCTTGGCTTGAAAGCGCCAGGATCCCATATGGGCACTGGTTAGTGTCCCAGCTACTCCACTTCTCATCCAGCTTCCTGCTTATGGCCTGGGAAAGCAGTCAAGGATGGTTCAAAGCCTTGGAACCCTGCACCAATGTGGGAGACCTGAAGGAAACTCCTGGCTCTTGGTTTTTGATTGACTCAGCTCCGGCCATTGGGACCACTTGATGAGTGAATCAGTGGATGGAAAATCTTTCTCTCTGTCGCTTCTCTCGTATATCTACCTTTCCAATAATAAATAAATAAATAAATAAATAAATAAATAAATAAATAAATAAAAATAGTAACAGTAAATGGACTTGTAGGGGGATGGGGAACTGGAGAAGTAGTGACAGGCTCCCATGGGTGGTGACAGGCTCCTATGGGTGGGGCTAGCTCTGGTGGCCAAGTCGTGTTGGGTGGTTGTGTTGAGCTGTCCACCCACCATCTGTATGTAGAGGAAGGGTTATTTTCAGGGTCTTCTCTATATTTCTGGCTCACCTTGATTTTGCCTTTGAGTGGCACAGAAGTAGCTCATGGCTTTTGTGTGTATCTGTCTCCAGTCTCACATGGCTAACACATATCCTCTTCTCTTTAAAAAAAAAACAAAAACAAAAACAAAAAAAAAAACCAAAAAAAAAAACACCTAAAGCTGCTGCTTTTAGTATAAGGCAAAACCTTAGTAACAGCATCTAGACTAAAAGTACCCTTCTGGGCAAAAGCTACACAACCAGAGTTTTCTCCTTTTAAGATTTATTTATTTTTATTGGAAATGCACGTCAGATTTTACAGAGAAGTGGAGAAACAGAACAATCTTCCGTCTGATGGCTCAGGCCCCAAGTGGCCACAGTGGCTGGAGTTGAGCCGATCCAAAGTCAGAAGCCTGGAGCTTCTTCCAGGTCTCCAGTGTGAATGCAGGTCTCGAGGCTTCGGGTCATCCTCCACTGCTTTTCAGGCCCCAGGCAGAGAGCTGGATGGGAGGAAAGTGGAGCATGTGGAACATGAACCAGCGCTCATATGGGATCCCTGTGCTGGGAAGGTCAAGTTTTAGCCATGGAGCCATCACTCTGAGCCTCAGGATTTTCTAACATCTAAATGTTTCTATTTTCTCAGGCTCTGAGCCCATTGCCAGGATTCCCTGTGGTCTAGGTGGAGATGTTGATGTCATGTCAGGGCTATCCCAAGCTTGCCTTTGAGTTCCAGCTACCTGATTTAGAGAAATAGAAAGGTCCTGCACTCCCGTGGGCTTCTGGCATGAATTTCTTCTGTTTCACTGGCACATTTGCTGTGAAAGGGAAGAAAATACAGGATCCGTTAATTATCTAGCTTCTGAAATTGTCTCCCCTGGAGGCACCCAGCTCTTAGTTGGGCCACTCATCCTTGAAAGGCTCACCCTGCTGGGGTCTGGCAGGAAGTGCTGATTCTCTTGTTGCTTCTTCTGGCTCAGTAACATACAAATGTGCAAATAACTTCTGGAACTCCCAAGTATTCCTCAGTTGTCACCCTCACAGTCAGAGGAAGGGAGTCTGCTTGTGGCCTGAGCCTCTTTCTCATGGCAAAGAATAGTTAACATGATCCCGAACCCTTATGCAGCATCATGATGTTACTGGATGTAGTTGGGCAGGAGCCCATACTGACCTGTATGTGCTGGTCAGGGTAGTATTAAATAAGATATATACATATATTTTTAATGAAAACATTTGACTTGTTTTGTAGGATAGTCGCTGTTTTCTCAATCTCCTGAATGACAGACTTGGTGACCAAAAGAGGTAAGACAGCTTCTTCAGCATGGTTCCCTTGCTTCTCGGTGTCCTGGCGATGTCGGCTGTGTTTACAGCTTGTCTGGGATCTGTGAGTGTCTTTCAAAATGAGCTCTGTTGGTCTTTAGCACACTTGTTTGGTTTGGGACATTTCTGATACAGTACTCTCCAGCAAGTCCGAAGATTTTTAAGAGGAGTGGTTGTTACATACATGAGCTCATCAGAGATAAGTGTGTTATGAACAGTTGAGTTTCTTCTTCTTTTTTTTTTAAGATTTATTTTATTTTTATTACAAAGTCAGATATACTGAGAGGAGGAGAGATAGAGACAAAGTGGAGCTGCCAGGATTAGAACCAGCGGCCATATGGGACCAAGGCGAGGACCTTAGCCACTAGGCCACACTGCCAAGCCCAACAGTTGAGTTTCTGGTGTGAACATATTTGCTAATTTCTTTCTTTGAGAATTCTGCCAAGTGCTTTGGTGGAGGTATAGAGAATCACTAAATGTAATTCAGTCTACCAGGTGGGCATTTAAAAACTGTTTATGCATCCCATTTGTACATTTGAACCCCCCCACACACTGTACCAAGAAACTCAACAGCATATCCTAGTTATAAATATTCTTGTGTCTGTGGGTTGTGGCTGGGATAATCCAAGTTTCACATTGTAACTGTGATGGTCTCTTCCAGGGTTTATTCATTTCCATGTATTGCTGTATTTACCGATGGACGTGAGGTAGGTTTGTCCTGCCTGGGAGTTGGGAGGGTGCTGGATGGTGAAACCCAGTTCTGTTCAATTTTGCTGTCATTCTCAAGAGACTTTTTGAAAAGAATACTAACATCTCCAAGTAGCTTCAACTCTGAGACCATGCTTGAGGGCTCCATGGTTACTCCTGACAAAAAGGGGGACTTGGGGGTGCATAATGTACCCATGAAGCCAGCTGCTTGTTTCATTTTACCCTCCTGAAGGGAAAGATTATACAGGAAGCAAGAGGTGGTACCCTCGCCTCTTTCCTTCCAGTTGAACTTTCCTCTTCTTTCTCCAACAACAGGGGCCACACTCTTTCCTTTCTCTCTGTCTTCATAGAGTACAGGCTGTGCAAGTACAGACACCTGACAAAGGATGTGCCAGGACAGCTCAGGATGTTATGGGCACACGGACAGAACTTTCATCCTTCCTTTGTAAGATCAGATTCTTTTCACCCTCCTCTTTGGTTTCTAGACAAACACAGGGTCCTTCCTGTCACAGTGCTCACGAACCCATCATCTCAGTGTCAGGATGAGACCTGAGAGTTTGGTCCCTTGGCGCAGCCTTCAGAGTGTTCGCATGCACTGTGTCCTTGGTTTGGGTCCAGCATGCCTTCCTGGGACTGTAGACCCAGGCTTGCTGGCGCATTCCTTCTGTCTAGAGCAGATTCTTGGAGTCTCAGTCCTGCTACCAAAGTCTGTCTATTTTATTTCCCCTTAGGTTACTGTGAGAATTCTGCTCTTTGTGGATTTTCTTTGCAATTTTCCAACAGCTTCTATCAGGGCCCTTGAACTTCACCTTATCCTAGCTTCTAGAACATGTATGGTGGGCTAATACCTTCGTCTAACTCTGTGGCTATTAAAAACTAGGCGCCCATGGTGGTGCCCATGTCCAAGAAGTACTATCTTCTGGGAAAGTAGTGAGTCTGTAGTCTGTGTCCCATAGGTGGGCACAAAAGCTGTACATTGTCAGCCCTCTCTGTCTGCAGGCTGGCAGCCACGGGTTCAGCCCACTGCAGATGGAGTGTTATAGGTTGTTGCTAATATGTCCTATATAGTTAGACATTGCAATGATGGTTGCATCTAGGTTGAGTGTGTACTGATTTTTGCCTCATCATTATTTTCTTAAAAATACAGTATTTACTTAGTGTTTACATTGTCATAGGAACTATAAATAATCTAGAGATGGCTTAAAGTATGATAGAAGGTTATATAACTAAATAGTTATATAGTTTATATATATATTATATATATAGTTTGTTTATTTTAAAGCTGCATTGAGAAATGGAGAGACTGAGATAGATCTTCATCAGCAGATTCACTTCCCAGATGGCCTCAGGGGCCTCAGTGGCTAGAGTTGGGCAAGGCTGAAGTCAGGGGAGGAGAGAACTCTCCCATTTGGATGGGTCACCCGCTGCTGCTTTCCCCATACCATTAGAAGGGAGCTGGGTCAGAAGTGGAGTAGCCTGGACAAACCGATGCCCATGTGGATGGCAGCATCACAGACGGTAGCTTTGCCCACTGTGCCACAATGACAATTCCAAGTGCCGTTTTATTTAAGGAACTTCAATGTCCACAGATTTTAGGTTCTGAAGGGACATCAGAACCAATCCCTGGGGGCTATCGAAGGGCAGCTGTTAAATGCTTCTTGAGGTTTGTCTGGGAGGCAGTAGAGACACTATATTAGTGCTGGGTATGGAGAAATACCGCGGGACCTTGGGAGGCAGAGGCCAAGATGGTGACTGTTTCTATATCATCGTAATCTCTGAATCATCATCAGAACCAAGTGGTGGGTATGCAGGCAGCATGGCTCAGCTAAAGTCCCTGAGCCTCAGGAGTGAGGTTGTAAAGATGGATGGAAACCTGATGTACTGAATACATCTGCTCTTCGACAAAATCTGCAAAAAGCCAAATCCTACCTCAAGTGAAAATAATTGCCAGACTAGCAGTAGATCCACTTCTAGGCGTAAAGTGATGTGCTGCAGACTGCTGTCCACGTCTTCTTTTTGAAAGGAAGCTTCCTGTATTTGAAAGGCACAGAGAGGGAGACACCTGCTGTCCCCTTCCACCCCACACACATACTCTCTGTGTCTCATCTGCTGATTCACTACCCAAATGGCCACAACAGCCAGGGCTGGGTCAGGCTACAGTCAGAAGTTGGCAGTTCCATCCTGGTCTCCCATGTAGTTAACAGGGGCCCAGGCCCTAGGTTTTTGTCTGCTTTCAACAGCAGGAAGCTGGATTGGAAGTGGAGCAGTCAAGCACTCTGATTGGGATGCTTGGGTCCCAATCAGAGATTTACCTTGTTTTTACACAAGTTTTTCCAAGTGCAAGACAGAGTCCAGGATGGGGTCCTAGGGACCCCATTTGTTATCACCTTCATGGCAAGACCCGAAAGCACCAGTAAACTGCCACATGTTGTTGTGGGTGCCTGAGGCAGAGCCCTGGAACTCATGGAGGAGACATGGAGACACTGTCAGTTGACAAAGAATCCACAGCAGAAAGAGGAGCAAAAGACATCAGCTGCTGTGACTCGAAAGGGAATGTCCACCTGGCTGCAGAGACACCCCTTAGGGGAGAGGGCAACTAGGAGAGCCCCTGAGAGCCCCAGCAATCCTAGCTAGGGGAGGGATCTGCAGTCACACAGACACCAAGTCCTGCCAGCAGAGCCACATGGGACCTCTGCCCTAGAGGAGGAACTGCATCTCCCTCTGCTCTTGAGACACATTTTCGTATTATCTTGTAGAAAGGCATCACTAACAGAGTTCTTGCCACTCTAGGAGGATAAAGGCCCTGGCAAATCCTTGAGCCTGGGCTGCACAGACATCCCAGTAAAATAGCACAAACGGTGATGCCCTAGACTCCAGCCCCCAAAGTGTGCTGTGCTACCAGGGACATGTGTCTGAGAACAACAGGGGGATGAACTCCCAAGACTTTAGAGGTAAGACCACCTGCCCAAGCAGAACGAGGACCCATTCCACCTCCACACTCTTCTTCCCCCTGCGGTGGCACATGGCACTGTGGGGAAGTCTGCTTTCCCATTGAACTTGGGGCATGTACTACTATGACTGTTCTCTACCCTCCAGCGCTTTGATTGGTACAAAGAGCCATACAGTCCTTGAGGACTCTTGGCCAACACTCCTGCAACCCCGGGCCACCACTGGGGCCTACCTACCTGCTGGAACTGACGTGAGAACCCCATAGCCCTGTAGCCATTGATGACAGTGGAAGGAGTTAGGGGAATCCATACCTCAGCATCCAGCTGGAACTGAAAAGTCAATGAACTGGTACCCAATGATGCATCTGCAGGAAGCAGATTACCTTTAGTAATCAAAGAGACAGGCAAGATGGCAGAATAGGGTAAGGACATGTTTAAACAGATGGAGAATCAGTAGCCAGGGTAAAGAAGATAGGCCACAATCCCGGGTAATAGGAGAGGACAGGCCAATGGCAGAGACACCTGGAGATCCATAGACATGGGGAAGCAGCAGAGACGATGGAGCAGTGGTTGGCACCAGTGATTGAAGCTCCACTGGCAGCCAGTTGGAAGGCAAGTTCACCAGGAACTCAAGAGGAGAACTCAGGCATAGAACTACCCATCCTGCTGATTTGCTTGATCCGACCACAAGCAGAAGCAGAGTGACAGAGCCCAGGCAAGAAGGTACAGGAACAGGGTCGCTTTCATGGCTCAGACATGTACCAGAGCCACATGGAGTATGATTTTGTGTTCTGAGGAAAAGGCTTTGGGGTGGAGGAACAACAGCTGTGCAGTTGCTGAGCCAGGAGGGAATTCACTCTGCACTCAACACATTGCACTGGTCCCTCAGGGAAATGGTACCAACTTGGCATCCTACAGGTTCTACTCAAGATAAGTCAAGGTGGGCTTCAGGCCCAATAGCCAGGAGGCCCAGAACTCTCATCAGGCGCCATTTTGTGTACTAAGGTAAAGGTTGTGGGGCAGAAGGAACTGTAGTGAGCTGCACAGGCACACAGCCGGGAAAGAACTCACTTCTGGCTCAGTGCATTGCGCTGG
Source organism: Ochotona princeps (assembly GCF_030435755.1). Classification (NCBI taxonomy): domain Eukaryota; kingdom Metazoa; phylum Chordata; class Mammalia; order Lagomorpha; family Ochotonidae; genus Ochotona; species Ochotona princeps. Next base: position 143,763,376 of record NC_080833.1, read on the forward strand.
TATCACAGAGAAAATTGCACCAACTTTTCATCTTACAGGTTCCAACCAAAATAGGTCCAGGTGGCCCTCAGGCCAACAGCTTCCAGCAAGACTAGCATCCAGTGATGTAGGACAGCTGGTGTCTCCCTAATGCCAGGCATTGCTTGAGCCAGGAGTGGGAGAAAGATTATACAGGATATGGCAAATGGTGCAGCCACAGCACAGGATCACATGGGGTTGAAAGTGGTGAGCCAGGAGTTGGGGCCATGGAGACCATGGTAAAAGCCTAAAACAAGAGTCCAGGACCGATACTTGCTGTAGAGAGTGGCACAAGTGACTGCAAACAAAGAACCAAATACCAAACTCAATTAGTAAACTCCATCTGTAGTTCAGTGGGCTACACAGTTTAGAAACGGGCCCTAAGGAGAGGAATCTTCCATCCAGAATAGCAATGACCAAGAGCGAAAGAGGAGACAGACACAGTGAATATTACTGCTGCTTCCCCTGCAAAGGAACAAAAGCCTTTGTTGATCTCAGAGTTAACTGAGGAATACATCAAGAAAATGGGGGATAAAGAATTTTAAAAACGTGTTATGAAGCTTCTTAATGAGAAGCACATACAGGAATTGAATGAATTTAAGAACTATAGGTCACACAGGAAATAGCAATACTGAGACAAAGTCAAGCCAAATTATTTGAAATGAACACGATGGAGCAAGTTAGAAGTTCAGTGGAAAGCCTCAGTGATAGAATGAACAAGGCAGAAGAAAGAATCTCAGATTTGGAAGACATTTCCTCCAAAATGGGGAAATACTTGAAAAGCTGGAAGAGGAGCTGAGTCAAGCTAAGGAAAGTATTCAAGAATTAGGTGGCACTATTAAATGACCGAATATAAGACCTATGGGAGTTCCAGAAGGCACAGAAAGAGAGGCTGCGTTTAAAAATATATTCAATAAAATAAGGGAAAAATTCCCTAATTTGGAGAAAGAATTGGGAAACAACATTCAGAAGAAGAACAGAATTCCCAGGGGGTTGACAAAAAGCAATCTTTGCCATGACACATGATAATCAAGCTTTCTTCAGTTGAACACAGGGAAAAGATACTTAAATATGCATGTGAAAAAGATAGTAACATTAAAAGGATCCCCAATCAGACTTCCTACTGACCTCTCAAACTCTACAGGCCAGAAGAGAGTGAAGTGACATATTCCAGTTTTTAAAGGGGATAAATTATCAACCCAGAATAACTTATCCAGCAAAGTTTTCCTTTGTCTTTGAAATCAAGTTAAATTCTTCCACAGTAAAGAAAAGCTCAAAGAATTTGCCTCTTTCAGACCTGCCCTACAAATGATGCTTAAAGATGTTCTCTTTATAGAGAAAAGGAATAACACCTACCAAAACCAGAGGCAAATGTGAAGAACATCCCAGTAAAATAACAACAGAAGAGTAAATCAAATAATGAACAACCGTTGCTGAAATGACAGGATTGAGTTACCACCCATTCATATTAACTCTGCATGTAAATGGCTTAAACCCAACAATCAAATGTCATAGATTAGTAGACTTGATTAAAAAAACAAAATCCATCTATTTGTTCCCTACAGGAGAAACATCTCACTAAAAAAGGCAGAAACAAAGTGAAAGAAAAAGATATTCCAGGTAATGGAAAAAAGAGTTGATGTAGCAATTTTTCTTCATTTTTTAAAAGATTTATTTTCACTGGAAAGGCATATTTACAGAGAGAAGGAGAGACAGAAAGATCTTCCATCTGCTGATTCATTCTCCAAGTGGCCACAATGGTCAGAGCTGCACCAATCTGAAGCCAGGAACCAGGAGCTTCTTCCAGGTCTCCCAATAGGGTACAGGCTCCCCAGGCTTTGGGCCGTCCTCAACTACTTCCTCAGGCCACAAGCAGGGAGCTTGATGGGAAGTGGGGCTGCCTGGATGTGAACCAGTGCCATTATGGGATCCCAGTATGTGCAAGGTGAGGACATTAGACACTAGACTACCATGCCAGGCCCTGCTGTAGGCATCCTTATGTTAGATAAGATAAACTTTGACGTGAAAAAATAACCAAAGAGATGAGAAAGGACACCACATAGTGATCAGAGATTGTGTTTTCAGCAGGAAGAGATCACCTTACTTGTTTCTTAGCATGTTTTTATTTTCAACTCTAATTTGACTTGGTTTTTCTCTCTTACTTTTCTTTGCTAGTCTGGCTTAGAATTTGTTTTGCTCATCTTCTTAAAAAGTGGGTCTTTCTTGTTGCTATTTGTAGTTTTTTAGTTTTAATTCCGTTATTTTTGCTGTGATTATCATTTCATGCTTTTCACTTTTTCTCATTAAGTCCTTGAGATGCATTATTAGATCATTTATTTGAGATGCTTCTGTTTTTTTGTAAGCACCTGATGTTATACGTATCTTAGTACTGTTTTTGCTACATCTCATGGGTTTTGATTTTTTTGTTTTCATTTCTTCAAGTTTTTTTTTTTCCTTAGTAATTTTCTCAGTGACACATAGGGCATACAGTAGCATTATTTGCTTCAAAAGGTTTTGATTTTTGTTTCTTCAGTGACACATTGGACATTCAGTATCACGTTATTTAACTCCATGTTGTAAATTTTCTGTTTTTCTTCCTGTTGATTTTGTTTTGTGGCATCGCATTTAAGGGGATGTACAGTAACTGTGTAATGGAGATTATGATACGTAGATGTGAAGATACAATGCAGTGTGCATCTCTACTTCCAAACCACAGACGGACTTCCATTGAAATTGTGTTATATATGTATATATGAAACTGATATATATACATATATATATGCAATAGGATGCTGGACTCTTTGTCATTGCCCATACCTACAATGTCGGGATATGCTTAAATGGTGGAATGATGGACTTATGACTGCTTATGAAGGACTGAACTATTGTAATAATATAAGGGAAATCAGTTGGGCCAAAGGGCTTTAAGGAGAGGGAACATGAAATTTCAGAGTCTGTGGAACTGCATCATAAAATAATCATTTAAAAAATATGAAAATGCCAAAGAGACACTGGATTCATCAGATATGCAAGTGTCAACAGAGGGGTGAAGGAGAGAATGATGCATCCGCTGGCACATGGTAATGTTCTAGTAGTGTCAGACGCCAAAGAAAAGGAGGTTGAGGGAATAAATATTTGATTCAAAACTTTCAGGGGAGTGACTATAGGGATAGTCAGAGGTTCAAGAGGTACAGAGAGTTTACTGAAATGAGGCGGACAATGCAGGGTACGAATGAGATTTCACAAAAAGATGTTTGAAAAGGAACCAGACTAAAATCTGGGACATAGAAATCTCAATAAAGTAATGAAAGCCTGAACAACAGACTGGATCAAGCAGAGGAAGAATGCCAAAGGTCTTATTTCAGACAAAATGACTTTAGTAAGACAAAACTGTGATTAAGAACTGATTTAGTAGTGGTATATGAGAACGGCTAAAAAATGTAAAACAATTGCAGCAGTTGCTTCATTATTCTTCCTAATCAGCAGACAGAAAAACATGGCAGAAACCTACAAGGTTGTGCTTTGGTGGAAAAATTACATTTGGCGATAGCCTCATTTGGTAAACTTGTCCATCTGGACATGTTTCTTGTTTGGAGAAAGTAACTGAGGGGGCTGGCGTTGTGGTGCAGCATCAAGCCACTGAGTAACCCTAACCCTGCAACACTGTCCTTTTGTGGCAGTGCCGGTGTGCGTTCTGGCTGTCCTGGTTCTGTCCAGCTCCCTGTGGATGTGTGTGGGAAAGCAGCGGGAGGTAGCCTGAGTGTGTGGCCCTTGCCGTCCATGTAGAAGGCTCAGAAGGAGTTCTAGGCTCTTGGCTTGGCTTCTGCTTGCTTTCGCCCTGAACATGGTAGTCATTTAACCAGCAGATGGAAAATCGTTCAAAGAAATAGAAGTAAAGTCTTTAAAAAATTTATTTACATCTGTATTTGAATCATTTCCTGGAGTTGTACAGTATTTTTGTTTTAGTCTTTGTTAACACTGTTGTGGTTACATGTATTTTCATAAATCAGGCACACATTAAATTGACTTAATAATACCTCAGACTGTTTATAAAAGAATTTAAGGATTACAGCAATCTCAAGGTTTTTTTTTTTATTATTTACTACAAAGTGTATCTCACTGGTTTAGCTGTTCGTTGACCTTGGAACTTACAATAAAGATATATTTAAAATAACGAAAAAATATGAAATAGGCTTCTAATTAGATAACCTTTGCTAAAAGCTACTGTCAGCAAAATTATAATGATAACTATTGTGTTTATTCAGACAATAAATTATGTAAACCAGTGTTTTATTATAGATAAAATTACAAGATGGAGTCTTTTGGCACACTTAAATGTCCATGAGATATGTTAAGATAGCAATTTTTCTTGGAACTAGGTACAGAAAATTGTTATCTTTCCATTTTGCATAAATGAGTTAAGTAATTAAGGCAAGTTGCATAATGTTAGGATAGTATTATTTTATGAAAAGTTCAAATTCTTTAATGGTTAGATTTTACATGACCATTTAATGTGGATATTCTGTTCAATTCATGCTGAAATTCTCTTTCAGATGAGAAAACCTGCAGATGAAAAAATAGAGAAATTTTGGATTGATTTCAACCTTGGAAGTCAGAGTGTGACATTTTATATAAACAATGTGGAGGTAATGATGTTCATTTCCCTGTGAGATCCGAATGCTTCTGGATTGTTCTCTGTATGTGTCATGTGCTTGTGAATTTCACAAATTTATTTTCCTTCTAAGAGTACTCTGTGGGATCCAGTAAGATTGTTCAAGGAAGCAGTGGTCCATTTCTGCGTAACAGGTAAGATGATAATTGTTCATGCCACATGTACTTTTGTTTATGTTTTCTGTGGGCAGTTCTGTCAGTAAAAAGCTGGGTTAGTTCTAAAGAAGATTGTGTGCGTGCCTTGAGATAGAGGCAAGGTGCCCAGTACGGTGGGGGGATTATAGATGTGTGGACCACCTTTTGGAGCTTCCCTTCTATTTCATTGGTCTATGTGTCAGTTGTGTGTCTTCAAGTATGGTGTTGTGATGCCTCTGGGTTGGTTTTTATTGTTTAACATTTCTTTAATTGTTTGGGATCTTTTGTGTTTTCATAGGAGTTTCTGGGCTACTGTATTGTTCCAGATCTGAGAAGAATGCCCTTTGCATTTTTATTGGGATCACAAATTGTTTTGGGTGGTGTGAGCATTTTGATGATATTCTGACAAATCCCTAAACATGGGGAGGATTTTTCCATTTTTTGCATGTGTGTTTTTCTATTCCTTTCATTAACATTTAAAAATTTTTCATTATAGAGATCTTTTGTATCCTTGGTTAAATATATCCCAAGGTATTTGTTTATTTTATTTATTGTTTGGCAGCTCTTGGGAATGGGGCTGATCTTAAGAGTTCGTTCTCAACCATGGTTGGTGTGTAAGAATGGAATTAGTTTGGTTTGGTGTCCTGACACTTTGCCAAAGTCTCTTGAGTTGCAACAGTCTTAGAATCTTTGGTTCCACTATATGAAGAACCATGTCACCTGCAAACAGGGATGATTCAGCTTCCTTCTCTCCAATTTGTATCCCTTTGATTTCTTTTTCTTGTCTAGTAGCTCTAGATAGAGTTTCCAGGTTCGTGTGGAATAGCAATGGGGAGCGTGGGCGACCGTGTCTGGTTCTGGATCCTAGTGGGAATGCTTCTACTTTTCTCCATTCAATATAATACTGGCTGTGAGATTTGCCTATGTTGCCTTCATTGTTTATAAGTGTGTTCCTTCTATATACAATATTTTGGGGGAATTTTTCATCATGAAAGTATGTTTTATTTTTCATTCATTTATTTAAAAGTGTTAGAGAGAGAAAGAAAGAGAACTTCCATCTGTTGATTTACTCCCTAACTGGGAACAGAGATTGAGGCTGGGCCAGTCTGAAACCAAGAGCCAGGAGTTTTCTCTCTGTGTCCCTTGTGGATGCAGGGGTCCAGAGATTCCTCTGTTTTCCCAAATGCATAACCAGGAAGCTGGATCAGAAGTGGAACAGCCAGAAGCCTCTACAGGATGCTGGTGCTGCAGGCAGGGGCTAAACTCACTACGCCACAGTCCTGTCCCCAAAAGGATGTACTTTACCAAATGCTTTCTCTCTATTCATTTAAATAACCATGTGGCTTTTTATCATTTTGTTGGTGTGATATGTCATTTTCATTGATTTGCATATGTTGAAAACTGTCCCTGCATCTTTGGGATAAATGCTGCTTGGTCTGAATGGATGATTTTTAAAATTTAATTTACGGAGAATCAAGATGGCCGAATAGGGTAAGGACATGTTTAAACAGACGGAGAACTGTTAGCCAGTGTGGAGTAGAGAGGGCACATTCCAGGACATAGGAGAGAACAGAACAATAGCAGAGGGGTACCTGGAGACTGACAGACACAAGGAAAGCAGCGGACACAATGGTGTGGTGTTGCAGTGACTGATACCCCAATGGCAATCAGCCAGCAGCAGTCTTAACTCCACTGGTAGCTGGAACTCTGCCAGCAACAGGTGGGAAGGGGCATTCACCCAGAGCTCAGGAGATGACCCCAGACAAAGAACTGCCTATCCTGCTGGTCTGTTTCTTTTGACCAGGAGCAGAGACAGAGCAGCAGGTCCCAGATGGGCAGTGTGGGAAAAGGGTAGATTTCCATAGCCCAGTCTGCCACCTAGAGCCAAATCAGGTGCCATTTTGTATAGGGAGGCAAAGGTTATGATAGGACAGCACTGCGCATGTATGGGTTTGGGAGTGAACTCATTTCTGGCTCAGTGAACTGCCTCCTGACACCTTGTCATGGAACATGGTGATTCTAGCTGTGCTCTAGCCATGCCTACGCAGGCATCATTAGCGGTGTGCAGGTGTCACTGGTGGTGTGCAGCCAGCAGCTACCTGTTCTTTCTCCTCACTGTGCCAAGGAGTCTGTTCATTCTACTTTCCACCAAGAATTTCTTTCAAGCAGTCCACTGGGACCATCATTCTTTCTTTGTTTTGTGGTATCTAGTAGATTCTGCCTCTTTGTCTTGTATCTCCAAGTATTCATGTCAAATAAAAACTGTTGTTAATTTGTTTAACCAGTTCCAGCCAAAATATCGTATATCAAAATGATTGAGATGGTGTGCCCTTTCTGGTCCCAATTAATCCCAGTCTGCTGTCTGAGTTACTCTTGCTGCATCCCCACCTTACTGGTTGCATTTTGGTCTTCCACTGCGATGGACAGGGTCGATCTAGACCTGTATGCTTCTGTTGGCTTCCTCTCCAGTTTCCTCAGTTTGTGGCTGTGCAGGCTCTCTGCTGCACTTCACTCGCTTCTTTCTTGTGGGCCACCTCTAATGTGCGCTCACTGCAGTTCAGCAAAGAGCTGTCATCTAATTCAGAGGCTGAAGTCTAACAGCAGGCTTCTCTCAACTCTGGCTCCATTCTTTTCTGTAAGAGGAACCTAAGAGTAGGCATTTGTCTTGGTGGTTAGCAAATCCATGTCCTGCACTGGCATGCTCGGGTGCCCAGCCCAACTGGTTCGTGCTGATGTGGAGCCTGGAGCACAGTGGTGGTAGTTCGGGTGCTGGTTCCTGGCTTCTGCCCTTGGCCTCAAGCCAGGGCTGTGATGAGTTTTTGGAGAGAGAAACAATGATTGGGAGCAATGTTTCTGTGTCTCTCTGTGACTCTGTCTCTTAAATAATTTTCTTAAAAGAAAAGAGTGTGTTGAAATGGAGGTGAATTATTACTGTTTGGATATTGGGAAAGCTGAATTTCAATGTGAATTTTAGCAGCAACTAAGATTTCAAAGAGATATTGAATGGATATTGTGTTTAGTGGATTTGAAAGTAAAATGCTTGTTGCAGATGATCCCCCTATAAAAACAAAGTGCTCCTTAAAAAGTTGATTGGCTTGCAGAAAGCAGAACCTGCCTCCATTTCCTTGTTGCTGCACTATGCTGGTTCATGGTTTTCCAAGGTCAGCCCCACAAACGTGTGTGACAAGTGTGTACATAAATATACATGCATATTTAGTAAAGCAGTATCAGAAACCTGTTATAATATGATTTATTTTCATCTTATTATCATGGAAAGATCTGGTTTACAAATACCCCCCTGAGGTCATTTAAAACGATGACATTTGAAAATAAAACCTGTCTCTGTGTTGACACGCATTCTTGCCCCTTTTCATTGCCAGAAACGGAGATGATGAAGATACTCCTCATCCGCCTGCAGCAGCCTATTGTCATCAGCAGGGAAGAGGTGATGAAGGTAGAAATCCACTTTGATGTACAGCTTGCCATCGCACAGGCAGCCACTCGAGCACTGGGACAGGACAAACAGGACCAGGATTAATTCTCGCTGATGATTCGAAACTCTTTTCCCAGCTCTTTCATTTCCTCATTGGCATTGGAGGATGTGAACGTTGGCTGAAAAAGCCATGGTCTCCTGAGTGTCCCTTGAAGAGTCAAGTGTCCTAATTCCATTTCTCCCTTTTTGTGTGTCAGTGTCTCCATGGTGTGGAACACTGACCCTCTCTGTGTGCCTCCAAATAATCTACTCCATTTACTGTGCACCATGGGAAACTTGAGGATGACATCACCTCCTGACCATTTCTTCCTGGGGTCCCAAGGACATTCCTGGTGGGCTTCTGGCACTGTTCTCTCTCTCTCTCCCTCTCTCTCTCTCTCTCTCTCCCTCTCTCCCTCCCTCCCTCCCTCCCTCCCTCCCTCCCTCTCCCTCTCCCTCTCCCTCTCCCTCTCTCATCCTCTCCCCCCGTTTCTCTCTCACCTTCCTGTTCACAGAGTGAATTGGGAAGATTCTGATCTCTTACACTTGCAAATGTCTGGTCCCCCCTCACTGGACTTGGAGGAGGGCAGAATTGGAACCAGTTCAGTGAACCAGCTCGCTGAAAACCCTTTAAGACACTAACCTCTTCTCCAGGAGCACAGAGCTGTATCCCAAGCTATGCATTTTCCTGGATGCTTTTTCAAAGGCTGCTACTCTAAAACTTGTTACTTATTTGTATTTATTTGAAGGAGAGCAAAAGAGACCTTCACTCACTGCAATACCCAAAGTTGGGCTGTCCTGAAGCTTGTTGTCTGGAAGTCGATTCAGGTCCCATGCATGGGTGGCAAGGGCCTACATAGTTGAGCTGTGTGACTGCTCTCCTAGAGAGTGCATTGGCAGGATGCTGGATTGGAAATGGAGCACCAGGGCAGGCTTCTGCCTTTAAAGTCGCATGGCTTCTGGCTTATGTTTCAGGTGTTGCCTGATCAGATGCAAACTTTCTGGGAACTTTCTACTAACTTTGAGAAGGAAGTCACCATGGCTATGATTCCTAATAGCCATGAGAGAGAGACAGGTCTTTTTGGAAAATGGCAAAATTCTGGCTCTGAAAAGTGATGACAAAAATCAAACTTGGAAGAAGTCCCAGAAAACCTAGCATCATGTGAGATTGTTTGAATATGAGTGTATCACTGGAGAAGGAAGAGTTGGTCAGAGCCTGGAATTACTATTCAGTTCAGAGTTGCTTGTCCCTCAGAAGTGGCAAAGCAGTGCAGATGCTGGGGTGGCAGGGAGCAGGAGATGGGAGCATTGGTCAGTCTTGTCTTCCCTTGAGGCCAGTGCAGCAATAGACTAGACCAGATACATTTTTTAAAAGCTTATTTATTTATTTATTTTAAAAGATTTTATTATTATTGGAAAGCCAGATATACAGAGAGGAGGAGAGACAGAGAGGAAGATCTTCCATCCGATGTTTCACTCCCCAAGTGAGCCGCAACGGGCCGGTGAGTGCCAATCTGATGCCGGGACCAGGAACCTCTTCCGGGTCTCCCACGCGGGTGCAGGGTCCCAAAGCTTTTGGGCCGTCCTCTCCTGCTTTCCCAGGCCATAAGCAGGGAGCTGGATGGGAAGTGGAGCTGCCGGGATTAGAACCGGCGCCCATATGGGATCCTGGGGCTTTCAAGGCGAGGACTTTAACCTCTAGGCCACACCGCTGGGCCCAAAAGCTTATTTATTTTTAAATTCAATGGCAGATTTTACGCAGATAGAGAAATATCTTCCATCTGCTGGTCCATTCTCCAGATGGCCATGATGGCTGTAGCTGAGCCCTTCAGCAGCCAGGAGCTTCTTCCAGGTCTCTCATGTGGTTGCAGGCTCCCAAAGACTTGGGCCATCCTCTGCTGCTTTTCCAGGCCACAAGCAGGGAACTGGATGGGAAATGGAGCAGCCAGGACACGAATTGGCATCATTTGCGATGCTGGGCCTGCAAAATGGATGATTAGCCAATTAAGCTATCGTGTTGGCCCCTATGTGACTTTTAAAAAATATGTTTATTCCTTTTGGAAGACAGAATTATGGAAAGGGTGAGATAGAGATCGTCCATCTGCTGGTTTGCTTCACCATTGGCCGCAAGGGAATGATGGACCAGACTAAAGCCAGGACCTTCATGTGGGTCTCCCTTGTGGGTAGCCAGGACTCAAGCACTGGGGCTATCTCCCACTGCTTTCCCAGGCCATTAGCAGGGAACTGATTCGGCAGTGGAGCAGTCAGGACAGGAACCAGCACCCACGTGGGATGCCAGTAGTGTAGTCTGAGGCTTACTCACTGTGCCACAAAGCTGGCCCTGTTTTTTTCTTAATGTGTACAGAACAGACAGAAGAATCCACCAACCTGGTGCAAGTCATGAGCCCGGAAGATGGCCAGTGCCTAACAGTTCTCATCAGTGATCATTCCCAGCTTCCTGTGAGTATGGGGGCCCTGGGAGCCAGGCTGGGACCCGGGTCTACTTGGACATTGGCAGGAGGAAGTTCTGCAAACAGTATTTTTCTGTCCAAACTAGAAATGCTTTGAGCCTGCCTTTCTTTAGATAACTTCACCAGCTTTGTTGACACCCCTCCCCCTTTCCTTCAGTGCAGTTTCCCGACTAAGGCGTGGCGTGACTGTCCTCTGCCTCGGTGCCCAGTTTGGGATCAGGATACTGATGCTTGGGAACTCATGTAGGGAAAGAAGGGATACGATGACAGGCTTTTCTTTTGAACACGTACGATCTCACATAAATGGGCATCTTCGAAGTCCTCCGGAATCTGTACACTTCAGCAGCAACGATCCGGTGGGAGACTCTCCCTTGGTCTTTGTGACACTCCATGATTGCCGTGGATGGCAGAAAATTCTTTGTTGAGAGTGGTTAGGAATGTTTTGAAGTATCCTACAGACGTTTGGAGCCACTGGTTTCATTTTCAGTAAACGATTTCTTTGCAAGGCAGAGTTGCAGAGAGGCGGGAAGAAGATCATTTCAGCTGTTGGTTCACTCTCCAGATGGCTGTGATGGCTCTGGGCCAGGCCGAAGCCAGGAGCCCTGAATGCCACCTGTGGGTGGCAGGGACCCAGGCACTGGGCCAGGCCGACACCAGGAGCCCCGAATGCCTCCTGTGGGCAGCAGGGACCCAGGCTCTCTGGCCGTCTTCTAGTATTTCTCCAGGAGCATCAGTATGGAGCTGAATCAGAAATGGAGCAGCTAGGACTGAACTGAACTGGTGCTCATCTGGGGTCTTGGCATTGCAGGTGGTAGCTTAACATGCTATGGCACTGAGCTGCCTGAAGTAAATCCATTTATTAGTAAATCCAAAGCCTAGTGTTTAATTAATCGGTGCGTGTGTTTTTAAAGAGATGTATTTGTTTTTATTGGAAAATCAAATTTTACATAGAGAAGGAGAGACAGGGAAAGATCTTCCACTGCTGGTTCATTCCCCAAGTGCCAGAGCTGGGCCAATCCAGAAGCTTCTTTTGTGTGTCCCATGTGAAAGCAGGGTCCCAAGGCTTCGGGCTGTCCTCTCCTGGTTTTCCCAGACCACAAGCAGGGAGCTGGAGGGGAAGTGAAATAGCTGGGCTACAAACTGGTGCTCATGTGGGATCCCGGTATATGCAAAGTGAGGGCTTTAGCCACTAGGCCACTGTGCCAGGCCCATAAGTGTGGTTTGCTGATAAGCTAGACAGCAGCTGCAAAAGAGTTTAAAACACAGAGGTTTCAAAGGTATCATCAGAATTTTGTTTTTTTGACAGCAAACCGAAACAGCTAAACATTTACCTGAAAAGCTGAAGCCAGATGTCATAAAGAAAGGTGAGACTGTTTCTTTCATGTATAAATTTATCATATATTAAAAATACATACCATAAATATACATGATATATAGACATAGATATATCATAGATAAGACTTGAGTCTCTTTGGTTGTAAGTACTACTTAGAGATTTAGCATTATTTTTCATTTTGGTCACTAGAAGTCACGTTGGTGCATGCGTATTCTTCAGACTTACTGGAATCACCTGTGAAAATTGAGAGTCCTGAGCTGAGTGGCCAGGCCAGGTGAGTGACTCTCCCAGCTCCTATCCCACGCTGCGCACTCGGAGTGTGGGAGTGTAGGCTCTCGGCCGGAGCTGTCTCCCACTGCTACCTTTGGCGACCCCCTGCTCAGGAGACAGCGCTGTGCGGAATTAAAAGAATTATTTTGTTGTTGTTGTTTTTAAACTTTAAGATTATTTCTTTGCAAGGCAGAGTGACAGGAGAGAGGGGTGGGGAGAGAGATCTTCCCGCCCCACCCCCGTCTTTTTTTTAAAGGTTTGTTTTTATTGGAAGGCAGACTTACAGGGAGAAAGAGACACAGAGGAAGATGTTCCACACACTGGCTCACTTTCCAAGTGGCTGCAACAGCTGGAGCTGAGCCCATTTGAAGCCAGGAGCTTCTGCTGGCTCTCCAACATGGGTGCAGGGTCCCAAGGCTTTGGGCCATCCTCTACTGCTTTCTCAGGCCACAAGCGGGGAGCCTAATAGGAAGGGAGGCTGCTGCCAGGATAAGAACTGACACCCATATAGGATTTAGCCACTGAACCATAACTCTGGGCTTAAGACAGAGATTTTTCATGCACTGGTTTACTGCGTGAACAGACACAAGTTTTAGGTCTGGGCCAGGCTGGCCCAGAAGGAGCTGGGAAAACCATCCAGGTCTCCCACAGGAGCTCAAGTACTTGGGCCATCTTCCGCTGCTTTCCCAGGTGTGTAAGCAGGGACCTGGATCAGATTAAAAGGAACTGGATCAGATTAAAAGTAGGGCAATTAGCCAACCGGAGCTTCTGCAGGGGATGGAAGAACTCCAAACACTACCGGGCAGAAACCAACGTCATCGGAAAGACAACCAGAAGCCCTGAGTGGTTCGCAGAAACAGAAGAACAATAAATGTCCTTCGGGACCAGGGAGGAGAGCTTTCTCTGGTCCGAGCCTGGCTCCACCTCTGGACCCCCACACTCCCTCACAATGACCATCGGGATCGCTTCGAAAACTCCTTACAGCAAACAAACAATCATACAAACTAAAAAAAAAACTAAATAAATAGACAAACAACAGAAAGTAGAGCTTGAAATCTGACAGGAAAGAGCTGGCGTGGATTGGCTCATGCCTCACTGGGTGGGACACAAAGATTAGTTACTCCTTACCATGGTGTTGGGGATTTTCCTGCACACCCCCCCAAAAATGTTGTGCACCTTAAATGTCGACAAATACCTTGTTAGAGTTACAAGCCAGTCTAGATTATCCTAAAATCTGCCAAGATCAGCAAAATTATACTTCAACACAACAAATGGCTAAATACTAAAATGAAATAGACACGAGACAGCTGAATGGTACCTTATAGCCATTTTAAGGTATATAGCAGCCGGTCCTGTATATAAACTAAAATTGAAATGTCAATGAGCTAATCATAGTTTGTGGTTAGGGCTTGCTTTTTTTTTTTTTTTTTAACATACTGGTTACTCAAAACCATGTCAATTCCATAATATTGCAAATTGCTATTGATGTTATATTGGGACTCTTAATTGACTGTCATGATATTCTACCAGCTCTAACTTCAGACCACAAATGGTCTCCCCAAGAAACTGTTCAACCCATCTGGACAATAAGTAGCTGGACTCTAAGCTTGGTATATGTTTGCAAGGAAAGAATCTTGATTGAATTTGAACTGTAATACTGCATCAGGTGGAGGAATCCACCGGGGGCAGGGGAGGGGAGGGATGGGGGGATTCCCAGAGCCTATGAAACTGTCACATAATGCAAAATAATTAATAAAAAATATAAAAAAAAGTAGGGCAATTAGGACTTGAAGCAGCACTACAGTGTGGGATTCTGGCATCACAAATCATGGCTTAGACCTCTGCCACAGCGTCCCTGGAGAACACCTGGGGGAAGTGTGGGCTGTTACCCTGCTCCTCGGGCCCCTTCCCCACGCCTCCAGGGTTATCTCAGGCAGTGTACTTTTTTTTTTTTTTTTTTGTCAGCAAAACACTGGATTTAAGACCAAAGGACACAGATCAATATACAAACATCAGTTTCCTTTCTGAATGCTGCTAACAATTAGAATAATTAACAAGCAATACCATTTGCAGTCAAGTTAATGACAGATTAATTTCAGAGCTCCATAAGATCACATGCATACATTGGGATCTCTGATGTTGCTGAGGGTCCTTAAGTATAAACAGAAATAGGGCCCAGCGGCGTGGCCTAGCGGCTAAAGTCCTCGCCTTGAAAGCCCCAGGATCCCATATGGGCGCCGGTTCTAATCCCGGCAGCTCCACTTCCCATCCAGCTCCCTGCTTGTGGCCTGGGAAAGCAGTTGAGGACGGCCCAATGCATTGGGACACTGCACCCGCGTGGTAGACCCGGAAGAGGTTCCTGGTTCCTGGCATCGGATCTGCGCTCACCGGCCCGTTGCGGCTCACTTGGGGAGTGAAACATCGGATGGAAGATCTTCTTCTCTGTCTCTCCTCCTCTCTGCATATCTGGCTGTAATAAAATGAATAAATCTTTAAAAAAAAAAGTATAAATAGAGATAGATGAGCTCTTGCCATGGAAGACTCAGGAGGAAGATTCCAGGACCTCCGAAATTGACCAATAGATTCAAAAATATAACCCCTGATTCAAATCATTGAAGGTGGGCCCAACGCAATAGCGTAATGGTTAAAGTCCTCACCTTGCACGCTCCGGGATCCCATATGGGTGCTGGTTCTAATCCCGGCAGCCCAGCTTCGCATGCTTCGCTCCCTGCTTGTGGCCTGGGAAAGCAGTGGAGGACAGCCCAGATAAGTATATTGCAACTTTACTGATATCATTAGTTACTGAGGAAATCTAGGTTAAAACTGTAATCAGAGGCACTACGCACCCACTAGACTGGCTGAAATTAGATTGTGCCAAGCACTGGTAAAAATGTAGAACAGTTTAGATACTTCTAGCAGTTTCTTAAAATGTTAGATTTTTAGCAACCCTTTGACTCGTTGAGCTGTTCTCATCCTAGGTGTTTTCCCAAGAGAAATATCAGTGTGTCCTTACAAAGGCATGAATGTTTATGGCAACTTTATTTGTAATAGCTCCGAACTGGAACAAACCTAAATGTCTGTCAATCGATGACATACTGATGCACTCTGACATATCCACACATTGGAATGCCACATAGCAATGGAAAGGAATGGGCCCACCATTGAGGCATAGCTGGGCATGGTGCCACCTGTGATGATGCCAGCATCCAACATGGCACATGTTAGTCCTGGCTGCTCCACTACCGATCCAGATCCCTGTTGGTGGCCTTGGGAGAGTAGGTACAGGATGGCCCATGTGTTTGGGTCCCTGCTTCATATGGGAGACCCTGATGAAGCTCCTGACTTCTGCCTGTGGTCGGGTCTAGTCTCCCTGTTGCAGCTAGCTGGGCTGTGAAGTAGTGGATGAACATCAGTTCATATCCTCTCTCTCCATCTCTCTCCCTCTCCCTCTTCCCTTCCCTTCTCTGCCCAGCTTTCCTTGTCTCCCCCCCATTGCCTGTCCCCCTCTCTCTCCCCCCTCCTCCCTCTCTCTTCTGTCTTTTCTCTCTCTCTCTAATTCCACCTTTCAAATAAATAAATTTTTGAGGCAAAAGTAATGAATTTGGATGTATGTATCTTTAATTCATCTCAGAGCAATTATGCTTAGTAAAAGAAGCTGGGCCACAAGAGTACATAAAATGATTCTATTGTATGAAATGCTAGAAAATGCAGACATAAGTTAGGTCAGTGGCTGCCTAGAAATGGTGGTGTATTTGCCACAGCTGCCTGGTTTCCCATTGCTCCACCCACTCTTCTCTTCCCTCTGAACCTGACAGACAAGGGACTCACAGGATGTGTGGTTTCTATTCTCTGTTCTTACCTGCCAGAGAATCTGCAGCCATAGACTGCATGATAGCAAGTTTGTAGAATGGGGCACTACTGGGCACCAGGTTTGTGACTGGGCAAAGGACACAGGAGGGAAACAGAAGTTGGGGGCAGTGAGAGAGGGGAAGGTAGAGGGTGCTGGTTGTACCTGTCCCATTCACCAGGCACATTTTACTTCAGGCGCGATTCTGCTTTCAACAGTGACAGAAAACAAACAAGGAGAAGGATGCTGGTAATGTAGTAACTTTTATCCTTTTAAGGCAATGTGCCCTACACTTCAGTTGCTTGCCCATCACTGTCAGTGTGCTGTGGCTCTCTTTGTTATCTATGCCTTTTTCTTAATGAAAATTATCTTAAATTTATTCAAGCATTTTAAAAATAAATATCTTATTTCATTTTTAACTGGAAATGAACATTACTCATTACAAGTAGCAGTAAGCCTCCAAATAAAGTAAAAATAATTCCTGCATGCTGTTACTTGATCTGTTCATTGCATGAAATGGGCTTAATGATTGGCAAACTATGAAAGGGTCAATCTACCATACTCAGGTCTGTCCAGTTAGATGGACAGGTGGGTCAGCCCCATTGATAGTCTTAGAAGGAATTATCATTTCATGTTCTCATTTGATGGCAGATAGATCGTGGAAAATGGAAAAAGTCCTTTATTCAGTCTTATGTGACTAGAGCAAGTTCTTACGCCGTCAAGAATTCGCTCACCTTGGATGACAGCTGATGGGCAGGCATAGTGGTCCCTTCTTTCTCATGAGAAATGGAAGCCTGAATCCAGAGATTCTACGAAACCCCTAAATGCTGTTTTCTCCTGATCATGAAAGCCACATTCAAGTGGAACTTACACAGTAGACATGATGAGAGGCGAACAGTAATAGCTGGCAGTAACATCAAGTGATGAAAGTTTTGTGAATGTGGTATCTTTCTCTCGGAATACCTTACTATTCTGATGTCGTTCTCATGATGGGACACAACACAGTGTGACGTCTCTGTTATTCTGCTTTTCAAATACATCTTTCAGGAAAGAAAAAAAAATCATGCAATAAGACTTTCCCAGTTTCTTTGTTCCTCTATCAAAAAATGCTGAAAGTTGTTTGCAAAAGCATGCGTATTTAGGACAACAGTTCATAAATTTGGCTACACACCAGGATCACAAGAGGGGGCTTGAAGAGAAATTCATTACTCAGACACTGTTGCAGAAAGGAAGTTGGGCAGCCTCAATCTGCTGTTCCAGCCCATCAAATGACCATGAAAAGCTGGGCTTAAAGTCAGGAGCCAAGAATTCAATCCCAGGCTGTGTCTTGGGGACAGAGACACACTACTTCAGTCCTCACCACTGCCTGCCAGGCTAGAGCTGGAATCTGATGGGGCATGTGGGCATGTCAACTGTTGTCTTAACCACTAGATCAAATCTCTACTCTTCAATCATTTTTTAAAAAACTTATTTGATTTTATTTTAATTGGAAAGGCAGGTATACAAAGAGGAGAAACAGAAAGATCGGCTGTGCACTGGGTCACTCCCCAAGTAGCCACAACAGCTGGAGCTGAGCCTATCTGAAGATAGGAGCCAGGAGCCTCCGCCGGGTCTTCCATATGGGTGCTGGGTCCCAAGGCTTTGGGTCATCCTCTGCTGCTTTCCCAGACAACAGGCAGGAGCTGGATGGGAAGTGGAGCAGCTGGGACATGAACTGGCACCTATATGTGATCATGGTAGATGCAGGGCAAGGATTGAGCCACTAGGCTATCACGCTGGGCCCTTCTTTTCAATTCTTTAAGCAGATCCTTCTGCTCAGGAAACGCCTAAGGGTTAGTGTTGAGGCATAAAAATGTAGGCTGCTGCCTGCAGCACCAGCATCCCACATTGGACCCTGAATGCTCCACTTCCAGTCCTGCTGCCTGCTGGGCTGTGTGGGAAAGCAACAGAGAACACTCAA
Organism: Ochotona princeps; assembly: GCF_030435755.1. NCBI lineage: Eukaryota > Metazoa > Chordata > Mammalia > Lagomorpha > Ochotonidae > Ochotona > Ochotona princeps. The sequence continues at coordinate 143,781,556 of NC_080833.1, forward strand.
GTGCTTAGACTCAGTTCCCAGCTTCTGCCTGGTCCAGCTCTGACTATTGCAGCCACTGGAAAGTGAACTAGCCCATGGAAGATTCCTGTCTCTCCCTCTGTCTCTCTATAACTCTGCCATTCAAATAAATAAATAAAATGTTTAGTATTTTAAAGTTGGCAACTCTTACATCTTAGTTGCAAATGCCTAATTAGAATTTGGTCATCCTTGAGACCGCATCTTGGTTGATAACTGACTCATGAGAAATTATTTTTCTCCTCGCCATTACTTCTGAATCACTTTTGTATAAGAGCCCAGTCTTCAATAGTCACTTCTCTTCTGTGTAACTTTGTAGTAATAGATTGCTCATACATAAATGGTGCCGACACCCCTTCGATGGTTTCATTGATCATTTCATTTGTGTATGTAATAGGTTAATTACAGGAAACATCTCTTTTCTGAGATCAATGAGGTTTCCAGTAGCAGTGCCAGTGAGCAGTCTTGGACTGGTGACCAGAAGAAGAAAATGCTAATACCATATCGTAGTAGAAGAAGGAAGACAAAGTCCGAAAATGTGGCAGCGGTAAGTTTGGCGTTTGGCTTCTGAGGCATCTCTGAAATCAACCAGCAGGGATTAACTTCTCAGTGTGCTAAATGAAAGGATGCCCAAGAACTGGGCAACCAGTGCACCCTCCTTCCCCGTCTCTGTGTCTCACTTACATTGAGCAGATATGGAACGAACAGTTCTCAGACAGAGAGCTGAGAATGGACCAAGCACTGTTCACTATGAGTTACAGCTGTTTGCAGTAGGTTCAGGGCGAGACATGTGGCAAGGCTCCGAGGATGGGGGAGTGGGACTGAAGCAAAGTGGGATTTGAAGGGCAGAGAGGATGGGGCAGCAAGCCTGTGACACCAGGAGGACACAGTGAGGGCGTGCTGGTGGTGCTCAGAGACAAAGCCTGGGTGGTGAGGAAAGAGGTGAACAGTGAAGGGGTCTGTAGGTGGCAGGTGGGAGGTTGCCGTCATTCCTGGCATGGCCCTGCATATCTGGGAGCTGAGTTTCTGTCTCTTCAGGAAATATAGCCATGGTATAATTGGCTTCTTTTTCTTCCAGTTCTGCCACTTTTTTTTTCTCAGCAGTGCTAGCGACAATGAGAAAGATCAGGTAAATAAATCCACTTTGTACCACTTTGTCCTGCTTCTGCGTGTTATGGCTATGATGAGCCTATTTCTTTCTAACGCTTTCAGGAATATGAGAAAAACAAACCAGTGGTCTAATGGTTTGGAAATCACTCCAGCAGCAATGGCAAGGACAACTTAGCATTTCCTATGAATTGATGATTTTCCATAAGTACTGCTGCTCAAAGTATGATTGACTTGGAGCAAAGATTAGGGGAAATGTTTCTGTCCTGCTACATAGGATAAGTCTTAATATGCTTCCATTGAACTCCAGAGGCAGAGCTGGCAGTGGTGGTGACGGGTGTACAGGGAAACAGGGAGAAAGAGGCACTTCTACTTCATGTCCCACATGCCTGCAGCCAGGGCTGGGCCAGGCTGAGGCCAGAACCTGGAACTCTATCCAGGACCTCTGTCTGGGTGGCAGGGAACCAAGCACTTGAGCCAGCATCCTCTGCCTGCTGTGCTGGCACAGCGGGAAGGGGAAGTGGAGGGCCTGGGGGGCTTGCCAACTCTGTGATGCGGGGTGCAGGCCAAAAGGCAACTTCACCTGCTGACACCCATTTGTTTCACTTGAAAGCAAAGCAGCAGAAAGAGAAGAGACAGAGAAAATGGTAAAACAAAACAAAACAAAACAATTTAGGCTCTGCAAACTTTGCAGCTTCTTTGGCAACCCATCATCTCTGCACTTGTAACCCCAAAGCAATCATAATGTGAAAATGTGCTCTGTGTTACAATAAAACTTTACTTACAAGAGTCAGCAGTGGGTTGGACCGAGCCCCGGTTTAGAACACAGGTTCTCAAACTTCAGCGAACGTCAGAATGAGCAGGATGGCTTGTTAAACAGGGATTGCTGGGGCCAGTGGAGTGGCATATCAGGCTACGCCATTTGGCACTGGCATCTCAAATGGGCACTGATTCACATCCCAGCTGCTCCACTTCAAATCCAGCTCTCTGCTGTTGTACCTGGGAAAACAACAGAGCAGGACCCAGGTCCTTGGTTCCCTGCACCCATGTGGGAGATACGGAAGATGCTCTTAACTCCCAGATTGAGACAGGTGCAGCTCCAGCCATGGCAGCCAGCTGGGGGATAAATCAGAAAACATAAGAGTTTTCTGTCTTCGCCTCTCTCACTCTGTAACTCTGAATTTTAAATAAATAAATTGAAAATAAATCATAGTTTTTAAAAGATTGTGAATTTGCATTTCTATCAAGCTGTAAGGTGTTGCATCGTCATTCATACTTTGAGAACTGCTGGTTAACAGTGATCAACTGAAACTGAAACACCGATTTTTAAATGCTTAAGCATCCAATAATTCCACTTCTTCAGTGTCTTAGAGGATTTGTTTTTTTATGATGTTTTAAATGTGTCTGGATTGGCTGAACTTCTCACACCACTACAGGACACGTCCAGGCAGAGGAAGGCCACACGCCCAGAGATCGCTGAACCAGAGTTGCCGGGGAGTCCTGCCACCTTAATTCCTGAAGATTTCTCCCAGAAACCAGGTTCGTGACTTCCTGTTGACATATTTTCCAGTAAAGACACTCTGTGGTAAATAAAGCAATTTTCTTTTGCTATCTATTGAGGAATGTGTGAAGATGTGATTATATCCACAAAAATGTTGTGGAGGTTTTGTGTTTTAATATACTTTCTGAAATTCTGGAACATCCCTCCCCCACCGTGTTAATGCGGTGTTGATACAGTGTAGATTCGTGTTTAACAATCTACTAATGCTTCCCTTCTCTTTCTCCCTTGCTCCCTTCCTTTCTTCATTCTCCAGATAACATCTTTTCAGTTTACATTGTGAGCAAAGGCTCAATGGTCCACTAAACAAGGAACTCAAATGGAAACATGAGTTCAGTGGGAATTCAGGCAAGGGTTAGGAACAACAATCAAAAAAAGTTACCCGTTTCACTTATATATATAATAAAATCTTAAAATATCCACAGATTATTCAAGTAGTAGTAATATGTCATCCTTGACCATTGATTTGACAGACATATAAAATGGAATTTGATGTGCCTTGCATGATGGCTTAGATAGATAGATCTAAGCCATCATGGCTTAGATAGATCTAGCTGGATAGATCCTCGCCTTGTAATCCCCAGAATCCCGTAATGGGCTGGTTCATGTCCCAGCTGTCCCTGCTTTCCTTCTAGCTCCCTGCCTGTGGTCTGGGAGAGCAGTAGAGGATGGCCAAAGGCCTTGGGACCCTGCACCCATGTGGGAGACCTGGGAGGAGCTCCTGGCTCCTGGCTTTAGATTGGCTCAGCTCCAACCATTGCAGCCACTTGGGAAGTAAGCCAGCAGGTGGAAGATCTTTCTTTGTTTCTCCTTCTCTCTATAAATTTAATCTGCCTTTACAAAGAAAAATAAATACATAATAAAGTATTTGACAAGACTCAAAATAACTTTGTGATGTAAACCCTCAACAAATTAGGTATTTATGGATTGTACTTCAACACAATGAAAACTAATAGCATTGGGTCCACAGCTAACAACAGAGTCAGAGGTGAGAAGTTGAAAACTGTTCTTCTAAGATCAGGAGCAAGACAGCGTTGTCCTCTCCCCTTTGTAACAGTAGTAGAAGTCCCAGACAGAGCAAGCAGGCAGGGAAGGAAAGCTTCCAAATCAAAAAGAAAGAAGTGAAGTTTCCACTGTTTGGGTGAGATGATCAATATATGGGAAACAGACTCCCCTGACTCTGTGAGAACTAATCACATCAACTCAGTAAAGTTTCAGGGTGGAAAATCAAAGTGCAAAAACCTGTGCTTCTACATGATTTAAAAGTGAACCATCTGAAAAATCAAGAAAACCATCCCATTAAAATAGAAGCGAGGGCCCAGCACAATAGCCTAGTGGCTGAATTCTCGCCCTGTGTGCACTGAGATCTCATATGGGCACCAGTTTGTATACTGGCTGCTCCACTTCCCATCCAGCTTCCTGCTTGTGGCCTGGGAAAGCAGTTGAGGATGGCCCAAAGCCTTGGGACCTTGCACCCGCATGGGAGACCCAGAGAAAGAGGTTCCGGACTCCTGGCTTCAGATCAGCTTAGCTCTAGCCATCGTGACCACTTGTGGAATGAACCAGCAAACTTTCTGAAAAATCTTTCTCTCTGTCTCACCTTCTCTATAAATCTGCCTTTCCAATGAATCTAAATATACCTTTTAAAAATCGAATCCAAAAGAATTAAAAGTAGCAATAAATCCAAAGAGAGGAGAGAGCTGGATACCAAAATCATGGGATAGTAATGAAATAAGTTGAATAAGGAGTTAATATTGTTAATGTTGTTAAGATGGCCATGCCTCCCAAAAATTAAAAATAGGACAATATGACAGTCTCCCTTCTGAGTTCCATCCAAGGGAAATGGTATATCAGAAAGATATCTGCATTCCCATTTGATAAAATGTCTGTCAGTTTTCACAGAGTTAAAAAAAATCAATCCTTCAATGTGTGTAGGACCTCAAATCCCCCAGTAACCAAAGCAGTCTTGACAGAGAAGGGCAAAGCTGCTTGGCTTCAGGCTGTATTTGAAAGCTATGGTGATGGAACAGAGGCGCATCAGACCCCTGGAACAGACTGACACCTCAGAAAGCAAAGTATAGCGGCCACCAGGGTGGTATTGCAAGCTAAGCTTCCGCCTGTGGCACCCGCAGACCCTGTTGGTGCCGGTTCTAGTCCTGCTTGCTCCGTTTCTGATCCAGGTCCCTGCTAATGACCTGAGAAGATGGGGAGGATGGCTCAAGTGCTTGAGTTTCTGTACCCACGTGGGAGATTGGGAAGAAGCTCCTGGCCCCCAACTTTAGACCAGCCCAGCTCTGGCTGTTGCAGTCATTTGGGAAGTAAACTAGTGGATGGGTGATCTCAGTCTCTTCTCTGTAATTTTGACTTCAAGTAAAAGAAAGAAGTCTTAAAAAAACACACACACACATATAGCATGATCCAACTGATTGTTGAAAAATGTTAAGAATATACAATGAGGGGCCCAGCGTGGTGGCCTAGCGACTGACGTCCTCACCTTGGACGTGTCTGGATCCCATGTATGTGCTGGCTGTGGTTCCAGTGGGCCCACCTCCCATCCAGCACCCTGCTTGTGGCCTGGGGGCACAGCCAAGGATGGCCCAAAGCCTTGGGACCCTGCTCTCATGTGGGAGACCCAGAGGAGCTCCTGGCTCCTGGCTTCAGACTGGCTCAGCTCTGGCCATTGCAGCCACTTGGGAACTGAATCATCGGACAGAGAATCTTCCTCTCTTTCTCTCCTCCTCTCTGTATATCTGACTTTCCAGTAAAAATGAATAAATCTTAAAAAGATATATACAATGGGGGAAAAAGTTTCTTTATGAGATGGTGTTGAGAGAACATGATATTCACATGTATGTTAAAAAATGAAATTGGGGACATGTTACGCTATATGTGGAGACAGACTCAAAATGGACTAAAAATATAAATGTAAGATTAGGACCAGTAGGGCCTGGTGTGGTGGCCGAGTGGCTAAAGTCCTCGCCTTGAATGTGCCGGGATCCCATATGGGTGCCGGTTCTAGTCCCAGCAGCCCCACTTCCCGTCCAGCTCCCTGCTTGTGGCCTGGGAAAGCAGTTGAGGACAGCCCAAAGCCTTGGGACCCTGCACTGTGTGGGAGGCCTAGAGTAAGTTCCTGGTTCCTGGCTATGGATCAGCGCAGCTCCGGCCATTGCGGTCACTTGTTGAGTGAATCAATGGATGGAAGATCTTTTCTGTCTCTCCTCCTCTCTGTATATCTGACTTTGTAATAAAAATAAATAAACCTTAAAAAAAGATTAGGACCCATAAAGATTCCAATAAAAAATGTGGAAATAGGTCCTTGATATTCTCTGTTTTTTTTTTCCCCACTGTTCTGGTACTTAGTATTCTTGGTAGTGTTTTGTTTTGCTTTGTTTTGAATATAACACCAAAACCACAGGCAACAGAGTAAAAATGAACAAGTACTGCAAGCTGAACAGTCTTCACATAGCCAAGGAAACCATGAACAAAATGAAAAGGCAGCCTACAGAATAGGAAAATATTTTCTTCTTCCTGAAGATGAATTTATTTATTGGAAAGGCAGTATTAGAAAGGAGATTGAGGGCAAGACCTTCCATTTACTGGTTTATTCCCCACATGGCCACAACAGCTGGGGCTGTGCCGTGCTGATGCGGGAGCCTGGGACTTCCTCCAGGTCTCCTGTATGGACACAGAGGCCAAGCACTCAAGCCATTTGCTGCTGCTTTCCCAGGCATGTTAGCAGGAAACTGTATGGGAAATGGAACAGTAAGGACTTGAACTGTTGCCCATACTGGATGGTGGCACTGCTTAGCCCTCCCACAGTGGTGATCCTAGGGAAAATATTTTTACATCATATATCTGAGGTATATGATGAGTATATAAGGATAATATATAAGATATAGTGTTAAAAATACACAACTCATACAACTCAACAGCAAAACAGACAAAAAGTCCAAGTAACCTAATTTACACAAAATGGTCAAAGGATTTGAATAGACAGTTGACTAAGGAAAGCATACAGACAGCTTACAGGAATGTGAAAAGGCACTCAACACCAGGGAATGAAATTAGAAGCACAATGAGCCGTAACTTCACGTCTGCTTGGTGATTAGTGCAGAAGGACGAGCAGAAGTGTTGGATGGGATGGTGTCTGTCGGTGGGATACACATCAGTGCAGCCAACAGAGGGAAAAGTTACAGGAGTTTGTCAAAAAATTAAAAATGGGACAATATGACAGTCTCCCTTGTGGGATTCCATCCAAGGGAAATGGTGTATCAGAAAGATGTCTACGTTCCTATGGGCATTGTCACATTCTTAATAGGATGTGAAAAGCAACTACACACCCCTCGCCGAGTGAGCAGGTGGAGAGGGAACAAGTGGTAGGGATATGAGACACAGTGTGGATGTTGACCTCGGTGTTAATATGACAACTCTCACACAGCACACATGTGTCAAATCATGTCTCACACACACGAGTCAGAGGAAATATGGAGGGGGTCCTTGGGGAGAAAAGAGAAGACTCATGGGGTGACCTTACCCAGATGGATAGCTACCAACATTGTTGAGTTAGTGCATCAAGGTGATTAACTGTTTTGTCTACAGAACTACGAATCTAAGAAACAAACATCTTGAAAATGCAACATTGGGATTATATTTAGCACTATGTCCAGTTTTAAGGAACTGGGTTTACTATGGAGAGCAGTAGTGTGATGTGACTGCCTCATTGCTGGTGTGTTTGTTCACTGGAACCTCCTCTTCCTCACATGCAGAATATGCAAGTCCCCGGCTGCTGAGTGGGTTCTCTTCCAGGGAGTGCTCAGAGGCTGAAGAAAACGCCTCCAAGGTACCTTTACAAAAATGTCATGTGTTTGAAAAGTGGAGAGTGAGTGAGCTCACAGTGAGAGTGATTCACTCTCCCATATTTCACAATGGCCAGGGCAAAGCCAGGAGCCTAGACCTCCATCCTGGCTTCCCAGTTGGGTAGCAGGAACTGAAGTACTTAACCCATCATCTGCTGCCTCCCAAAATGCATATTCCTGGAAACTGGATCAGAAGTGGAGTGGCAAGAACCCCAACCAGGCACTGTAATATAGCATGTGGGCGTCTCCGGTGGCAGCCTCACCCAAGACCCCACAATCACACTTCTAAGATGCTACTTTGTGGTTGGCTATTCATCTGTTCTTTCTCCAGAATTAATGTATTCACATAACATGAGCTTGTTATGTTTAAGGGACTACTACATTTGTTACACACATATGTATACATACACACATGCATAACTACATATATATGTATATGTGTGTAATTATATAACATTTACATATCAGTTACAAAAGTATGTTCATATATTTCTCGGTCAGCTGTGTTTTATTTGTCTTTAAGGTTGGGAACCGAGAGTCGCTAGTGGACAATGCGAGTGTCAAACATAAGCTGCAGAACCTGGAAGACAGAGGTGAGAGAATACACTGTTTCTCCCAGAATGAAGTGAAATTCATCCAGATTGGTACTCAGATCACAGCAGACACAAACGCTTTGCAGGGGCACTGCTGCCAGGCCTCAAGGTGAGCAGGGCGAGTTACCTTGCTAGCTCCAAAGGGTCCATGAAGTCAAAGGGAGAAACTGGGGCTCTGGCCCGTCGCCAGCCCCACAGGGGCCACGGAAGGGACAGCCTGGGACCTGGCTCCCATCCAGCCCTCTCCTGCCCAGCCACTCCTGGTGACCTGCTGCCAGAGGGGGTTCTCATCCCCACATCTGCAGGTCACTTACAGTTTGTAAGAAATATCCTAGGCAGTTTTTCTTATTTTCTCATAGTTACAGTGGTAGGCAAGTTTCCAGGTGACATCATACAGCCACCTTTATATGATAACATCTAGCTACAATGTTAACATATTAATGTAATGAACGAGTATAACACCTAGGCATTCCTTTGTGTGTGTGTTTAAGATTTGTCTATTTGAAAGGCTTGGTTAGAGGGAGCCATCTTCCATCTGTTATCTTAAATGTCTTTAAAAGTTTTTTAAACTTTTAACTAATAAATAAAATTATATGTGTATATATATATATATAATAACAAAAATTACACATATGTGTGAAATACTGTGTGATGTCTCATTCCCCACAGATAGTTCGAGTTCTAATCTGGGGAGTATCTGGCCTGGTTTCCGCCGATGGCTGTGCTGACTCACACTCCCAACGATAAACCCGAGGTTTCCTTTTCTCCGCCTTCTCACCTGTCCTCGCTGCCTTTTCTCTGTTCGATGCTGGCCATGCTAACTGGATGCAGTGACATGCCGTGGTGTCTGCATTTCCCTGGTTATTAACAGTGTTGAGAGTATTGTCGGTATACCCGTTGACATTTGATTGTCTTTCTTTGAAAAATGTCTTTTTAGATTTGTTTCCTTTTTAAAAAGATTAACTTACTTAGTTATTTGCTGTGTTGAAAGAGTTACAGGGAGATGGGGAGAGTCAGAGAAAAAGCATCTTTCTATTTTCTGGGTCACTCGTCAAATGACCACACCGACCAGGACCAGGCCAGGCTGAAGCCAAGAACCTCACCCAGCACTCGCACATGGGAGCAGGGGCCCAAGCATTGGAGCCACTCTTCTGCCTTCCCATGCACAGTAACAGGAAATATTTATCTTACTTTTCTCTTCTTTTGAAAAAAGACTTATTTATTTTTATTAGAAAGTCAGATTTACAGAGAGAAGGAAAGACAGAAGAATCTTCCATCTGGCAGTATACTCCCCAAGTGGCTGTAATGACTGGAGCTGAGCTGATCTGCAGCCAGGAGCCAGGAGCCAGGAGCCAGGAGCTTCTTCCAGGTCCCCCACGCGGGTGCAGGGTCCCAAAGCTTTGGGCCATCCTCGACTGCTTTCCCAGACGACAAGCAGGGAGCTGGATGGGAAGTGGAGCAGCTGGGACATGAACTGGTGCCCATATAGGATCCTGATGCTTACAAGGAGAGGAGTTAGCCACTAGGCTGCCATTCCAACTAGGCTGCTGTGCCAAGCCCCCATTATTTTTAAGAGTGTAATGGTTCAGTAGCTTCCAACTATTTTTTAATTCAGTTTGCATTGATTTTTTTTTCAGTGAAAGAGGCTCATTTAAATTTTTGCACACTAATATCTAGTTTTATGAGTTTCATTTGCCCACAGTCTCTTAGTAACCTTGCCAATAAAAAAGACTCTGGTGAGTTTTCTTTTTTTTTAATTTTAAATTTCCTATTTACTATTGTTTATACAGTTGAAAGGGATGCCCAAGTGGGCCTCTGATTAGGGTGGGAGGGTTCAGGTATGGAGGAGGGTGAGTGGGACATATTTTTTAATGTTTTTTTTCTTCCTGTGTCAGCAGGGGAGGAGGGGGGAAGTACCATTCCTTGCTGTCAAACTCCATCAGCACCCAGGAATTGCAGACGGTCCTTTGATGATCCAGGGTCAGACGTAGCCTCTCTCGTGCACAAGCCAACACACATGCTAGTGAATGCATCTACCTGGTCAGTGCTACACAGCCCCATCTCTCATGCAAACTGACACATGCTACAGCCTAACCCAGCCCAGCTAAGCCTGCCACAGGCCCAGTCTCCTGTACCCCAGCAGGTGCCATGGCCTAGTTGGGGCAACCTCCAAAAACCTCACCAGGCCTGTATCCAATCCTGGTTTTTGTGTGTTGCTGGCTTGTGCTGCAGCCTAGCCTGGTCTGTCCTGCATCCCATCTGGCTCTTGAGCACACTCATGGGTGCTACATGTTAGCTCAGCCTGATTCACCCCAGACCTAGCCCACACACATGCCAGTGGGTGCTACCACCTTGCCCAGATTGGTCTTCCAACAGCCCTGCCATTGTCCTCACCAGTGAGAGCTGCAGCCTAGCAGAGGAGTACCCACAGTTTCCCTGCCAGATCCACTCCCAGACACAGATCTTGTACTTGCCAGTGGTTACTACAATTGAGCCTGTTATGGCTTGCGCCCAGTCCCAGCACTTGTCAGTGGTGTGGCAGCTTAGTCCGGCCTGGCCTGGCCCACTCCCAACCCGCATATGAACTGGGGGCTGTTATGTTTCAACCCGGCTGCGCCTGAGCCCCATCTTGACTCTCGTTTGTGCCAGTATATGTCGTGGACTGGCCCAGTCTGGCCTGCCCCTAGCTCTGGCTTTCACACTAACTACTAGAAGTTGCACCGTAGCAGAGGAGTTCTTCAATTCCCATCAGACCTATTTTGTATCCCCAGATCTTAATCTCACATGTGTGGGGGCTGCTGCGGCCCCACTTGATAGAGCTGGCTGCTGGTCCCGGCACTGAATGGTGGGTATTGTAGCCTAGCATGGCCCATCCCACAGCCATTCAGGTTCTTGCAAGTGCCAGTGGATGCTGGAGCATAGCCCAGTGTGCTCTGCCTCCAAACCCAGCCCACATGCATGCCAAAGGATGCTGCAGGCTTGCTCAGCCCAATCCAACCCCCAGCTCTGGCTCTTGTCACTCCCCAGTGGTAGCTACAGCCCAACAAAGGAGTCCCCAAAGTTCTCCTACCAGAACCTTTCTTAGCCCTGGATCTTGTGCATGCTGGCAGGTGCTTCAGCCCAACCTAGTGTGGCCTACCTGCAGTCTCAGCTCTTGTTGGTGGGTGTTGCAGTCTAGCCCAACTGGGTACATTCCACACCCTGCCCTGGCTGAGCTAGTCTGAAGTATCTTCCAGGTCTCCCACGCGGGTGCAGGGTCCCAAGGCTTTGGGCTGACCTTGACTGCTTTCCCAGGCCATGAACAGGGAGCTGGATGGGAAGCGGGGTTGCTGGGACATGAACCAGAGAGCCCACATGGAATCCCACCACGTGCAAGGCAAGGACTTTAGCCGCTAGGATACCGTGCAGACCCTAGTTTTGCTCTTGTTGCCCATGCTTTAAAGGGGTCTTATCCAAGGAATCATTGTCTAGCCAAATATTTGTGTTTTTCACCTACATTTTTTTTCCTAATGCTTTCATAGTTCAGGGCTTAGATTTAGGACTTTGGTTTGAGTACATGAAGAGAGGCAGGACTCTCATTCTGCGTTCCTTGTGTTAGCACCATTTATTGGAAAGACCACCATTTCTGTAATGTATGTTCTTGGCACTTTGTCAGCAGTCAGTGGACTACATATATGTGAGTTTATTTCTGAGTTCCCTTTTTGGTTGACTTATGTGTTTGTATGTCAGTACCATACTGATTTAATTACTGTAGCTTTGTAGTGCTGTTTGAAATAGGGTATTATGATACACCTGCTTGATTTGTGGAGGAGGATAAAGAGGAGGATGCTTTGTATTTGTTTGGTTATTTTGGGATATTTCAATTTCATATGAATTCTAGAATTGTGTTTTTCTAATTCTGTATAGAATGTCCTTGGTATATTGATAGGGACTTGCTGAATCTAGATTTCTTTGAGTTGTATGGATACTCTAATGACATTGATTCTTCCAATACACATTTGTGTGTGTGTGTGTGTGTGTGTGTGTGTGTGTCTTGGTTATTTCTTCCATCATTGTTTTATAATTTCCATTGTAGAGATCTTTCACATTTTGGGGTGAAGTTACTCCTGGGACTGGCATTGTAGCATAGCTGATTAAGTCACTGCCTGTGACTCCAAGATTCTATGTGGGCACCAGTTCAAGTTGCAGCTGCTTTACTTCTGACCCAGCTCCCTGGGAATAGCCTGGGAAGGCAACAGATGGCCCAAGTCCTTGGGACCCTGCACCCACGTGATGTAGAAGAAGTACTTGGCTTCAGCTTGGCCCAGCCTTGGCCTCTGTAGCCATGTGAGAAGTTAGCCTGTGGATGGAAGATTAGTCTCTCTGTCTGTCTGTCTCTCTGTCTCTCTTTGTAACTCTACCTTTCAGGTAAATAAATAAATATTTTTAAGATTTATTTATTTTTTATTGGAAAGTCAGATACACATAGAGGAGGAGAGACAGGAAGATCCTCCATCCGATGGTTCACTCCCCAAGTGACCGCAACGGCCAGTGCTGCGCCAATCCGAAGCCAGGAGCCTAGAACCTCCTCCAGGTCTCCCATGTGGGTGCAGGGTCCCAAGACTTTGGGCCATCCTCGACTGCTTTCCCAGGCCACAAGCAGGGAGCTGGATGGGAAGCAGAGCTGCTGGGATTAGAACCAGCGGCCATATGGGATCCTGACGTGGTCAGGGTGAGGACTTTAGCCGCTAGGCCATGCCACCAGGCCCAATAAATAAATCTTTAAAAACATGTACTCCTAGGTATTTAAAGTTTTTAGTTATTGTGAATGGGATTGTTTCTTGATTTTTTCCTAAAATCACTGTTGGTATATTAAAACACTATTGTTTTTGCATGTTGATTTTCTAACTTATGAATCAACTGAATGGGTTGATCAAGTAACTTGCCATGGAGTGTTTAGGCTCTTCTGTATGCAAGTCATGTCATCTATAAACACTATTTCTTCCTTTCCAATTTCAATGTTCTTTTTCTGTTTTTCTTCCCTAGTTGCTTTAACTCTTGCAGCATTATTAGAGTGTGGAAAATGGACATCCTGTTTTTCTCAATTTGAAGGGAAATGTTTTTGAGTTTTGTCCGATTCAATGTAATTTTGGCTGTATGTGTGTCATATACCATCTTTGTTATAGTTTTGAAGGTTGTTTCTTTACCTAATTTTTTGGTGAGTTTTTATCACAAAGAGACACTGAATTGCAAGAGCTTTTCTGCTCTGTTGAGGTCTCACGGCTTTTGTTGATTTGATTGATGTGATTATTAACTGATGTGTAAATATTGAGCCACACTGGGATAAATTCCACTCGGTTACGACGTATGATCTTAATGCAGTGTTGGGTGTCTGGTGTCACTGTCGGCTTGAGCAGGCTCATGAACGATCCTGGTGTGCAGTCTCCTGTCGGTGTTGTAGCTTTGTTTGAGTTTGGCATCAGAGTAACTTGGCCCTCATGAAAGGAGTTTGAGAGTTCTGAACTCCTCAGCATTTTGGAATAGTTGGAGGAGTGTTAGAGATAGTGCTGTTTTAACTAGTTTGTAGAATTCTGTTATGAAACCTTCAGGCCCTGGAACTCTGAAATTTCTCACTGTCACTTGTGATGGGTCTTTCTGGATACTCTACATATTGATTTATTTTGCATAGGTTTTGTTTATCCAGGAATTCTTCCATTCCCTCCAGGTTTTCCAATTGATGAGCATGTTGTTCACAACCGTTTCTTAGGATCCTTGTGGATGTGTGGTATCCGTGGTAGCGGTGCCTTTCTCATCTCCAGTTGCTTTTCTCCTACAGCTTGTTTTTGCTTTTCTCACCCCTGCATCATTAGTTTAACCTCTTTCCAGTTATTTTGTGCATTTACTGTGATAAACTTCCTGCTTCCAAGGAATTTTTGTTTACTTCTCAATTTATTGGATGGCCCATTGGTCGCGCAGGTGCATGCTGTCCCATTTCTCAGTTTTCCATGTTTCTTGATGTTGATTTCTAGTGTTATTCCTCTGTCACCTGAGAAGATACATGGTATGATTTCAGTTTCTCAAAATGTGCTGAGACTCTGTGGCCTGTCCCAGCCTAGAAAACATTCGTCCCCCTACGTGTGCTAAAGGAAAACGGTGTCTTCCACCTGCCAGATGAAAAGCTCTCTGAGTGGCTAGAAGGTCAGTTTGCTTTAAACCTTGTATCAATGCCTAGGGATCTGTGCAGGGCATTGAGTCTTTTTTTATTTTTAATTTTATTTGATTTTTAAAATGATTTGGTCTACCTGTATGTTTCAACTGGGAAACAACCTATTACATTCAAGGTTAATGCTGGTAGACAAAAACAAATCCCTGCTGTTTTGGTGGCTGATTTAAATGTTCTTTTCTGCTTCTCCTGTCCTTCACCCTTGCACTCTGGGAGCTTTCTGTGTGTGAAGCCTGGGCTCTCTCCCACTTTTGTTTGGTGCATCTGTTCTGTTAGGGAATTTGGTACCAGCCTGTGTTTTCATGGTGGTTATATTTTTATTTTTAAAGATTTATTTTTTATTGGAAAGGCAGATTTACAGGGAGGATGAGAGACAGAGAGAACAATCTTTCACCCTCTGGTCATTCCCAAAGTAGGTGCAATGGGTGGAGCTGAGCCAATCGGAAACCAGGAGCCAGGGGCTTTTCTGAGTCTCCCACACGGGTGCAGGGTACCAAGGCTTTGGACTGTCCTCGACTGCTTTCCCAGGCCACTAAGCAGGGAGCTGGATGGGAAGTGGAGCTACCGGGATTAGAACCAGCGCCCCTGTGGGATCATGGTGTATGCAAAGTGAGGATTTAGCCTCTGAGCCTTTCAGCGTAGGCCTCCCTGTAGAGTTTGGTAGTAGGACTGGTCCCAGGGTCGATGAGGCCTCTTGGTTTGTCTTTGGAAAAAATATTTTTTTTTTTCTCTTTCACTTCTGAGACAAATTAGAGCCCCTTTCTCAAAGATCTCATTTCTTGGGCTGTACATTTTATGTGAGAAAAGTAGGTAAGCTCATGGTCTCTTTCAGAAAAGTATTAGCAATGACTGTGTCTCCCCTGGGTGTATTTTGGGGATGGCTGTGCAGGTGCGATGGAACACTGCGCTTTCATGTCCTTGAGCCAGCTCCTGCCTTGGCTCTGTCTCGGGGAATAAGGAAGCTACACTTTTCCCCAAAGGATAAACTTAGGGAGTTTTCTTCAGAAAAACAAAACCGCAGCCTTTGAGGCATTTCAAGTGTTTTACAGATTCCTAACATTGCCCTCAGTCAAAATTCATCGTGTGCTTAAGTGTTTAAAGTTTGCATGCTGTACTCTGAGGACTGCAAGAAAATAGGGTAATTTTATAATTTAAAATAGTCATAGATTTATTTACTTTTTTACGTGAGAGACAGGTTTACAGAGAGAGAAGGAGGAGCAGAGAAAAATCTTCCATCTGTTGTTCATTTCCTAAATGGCTGCAATTTCCAGAGTTGAAGCGATCTGCAGCCAAGAGCCAGGAGCTTCTTTTGGGTCTCCCCCATGGGTTAGGGTCCCAAGAACTTGGGCCATCCTCCTCTGCTTCCCTAGGCCTCAGGCAGGACATTGGACCAGAAGTGGAGCACCTGGGGCTTGAACCAGTGCCCATATGGAATGCTGGCACTACAAGCATAGGGCTAGCTTGCTAAGCCACTGTGCTGGGCTCCTGCATCTGTGTGGCTGGAGAGGCCTCTAGAACTGTGCAGGAGGCAGGCGGCTAGCTCCTCGTTCAGCAGGGCTCTGAGTGCCTGGTCCAGAGCCTGTAGGTAGAGGCCTTCACTGACTGTATGCTGAGTAAGGAATAAGAAAAGCAGGGAACCCTAGCAATGGATGAAGACCTTTGGGCTGATTCAAAATGCAGGCCAGCATCTAGACAGAATCACACAGAAATGCCGTCGGTCAACTTGTAAAGGTTTAGATGTGCTCGTTCCAAAGATATTTCAGGCTGGGCTGGTCAGTGACAGATACCATCTCTAGTTGCTCATGGGGTCAGTACTTCACAGACAAGAGTAGCGCGAAGGAAGGAATGAACGATGCTGGGGAACACGCTGCAAATCCTTCTGGGAAGATGTGGCTTACAGCCCAGCCCTCAGGGACGTTCGTTCGTCCTACCACTCTGCGCCACAAGGTGGCACCCCAGAGCAAGGCTCTTCAAGTGGTGGGTTTTGTTTTTTTTTTGTTTGTTTGTTTTTTGTTTTTAATTATTTATTATTTAACTTCAGTAATTACATTGTATTATGTGACACAGTTACATAGATACTTGGGTTCTCCCCACCGCTCCCCAAACCCTCCCACCATGGTGGATTCCTCCACCTTATTGCATAACCACAGCTCAAGTTCAGTTGAGATTTCCCCATTGCAAGCGTATACCAAACATAGAGTCCAGCATCTTATTGTCCCGTCAAGTTCAACGGTTTCTTAGGTATACCCTCTCTGGTCTGATGACAGAGCCAGAAGAGTATCATCCCAGTCAATTGAAAGCTCCAACATACCATCAGCAAAAATTTACATCATTATGGAATTAATTGACATAGTAATGAGTAACCAATATGTTAAAAGTAAATGCGGGTTCCCAGCCACCTTCTGTGACCACCTCACCTATACTTCAATTTTAGTTTATACACAACATATAACATTCAAAACATAACATGTTATACATAACATCATATCATCTTAAATTAAGGCAAACATGTGGTATTTAACCTTTTGGGATTGGCTCATTTCCCTTAGCATTATGGTTTCCAGTTTGGCCCATTTGGCCACAAAGAACTGCATTTTGGTTTTTTTTAATAGCTGAGTAGTATTCCATGGAGTAGATGAACCATAGCTTTCTTATCCAATCCTCTTTTGATGTGCATTTTGGTTGTTTCCATGTTTTTGCAATTACTGATTGTGCTGCTATGAACATAGGAGTACATGTTGGTTTCTCATAGAACAAGTGTTCTGGATATATTCCTAGGAGTGCTATTGCTGGATCATACGGTATGTTGAATTTGAGTTGTTTGAATATTCTCCATACTGATTTCCATAGAGGCTGTACCAGCCTGCAGCCCCACCAGCAGTGGAGTAGGGTTCCCTTTTCCCCGCAACCTCGCCAACAAGTGTCGTTGGTGCTTTTATTCATGTGGGCCAGTCTTACTGGTGTTCTGTACAGCTAGAGAAACAATCAACAAAGTAAAAAGGCAACCCACAGAATGGGAGAAGATCTTCGCACACGACATAGGTGATAGAGGGCTAATATCCAGAATATACAAAGAGCTACAAAACAACCAAAATGTCAAAACAAACAACCCACTCAAGAAATGGGCACGGGAAATGGGCAGACACTTCACAAAGGAACAAACCCAAATGGCAAATAAACATATGAAAAAATGCTCAAGTTCCCTGGCAATAAGGGAAATCCAAATTAAAACATCAATGGGGTTTTGTTTTAAATCAGAAGTATGAGTTTAGCAGTGAACCATGGACACCAATTTGTGTTCACCAAAACTTGGACCCAAAGTATGTTCAGGAGCTCCTCGCGTTTCAAAAGTTTAAATTTCCAGAGGAATGAAGACAGGTGTTTTCTTAGGAAAGCGAGGGTACCCCTGACTCTGCCAGCACACCGTGCTGGCCAACTTGGAGATGGCTTTAGTTTAGCCAGTGTGTTCAATGTTACCTATGTAGTCTTTAAAAACATTTAAAAATTTATTGGAAAGGCAAATGCAGAGAGAGACTTATTGATGGGTTGATTCACATCCCAGATGGCTACAGCAGCTAGACCAGGAGAGCCTGACTGCAGAGGCCAGGGACAAGGAGCCCAGGTGTCCACCTGCAGCCGGGAGCCCCCAGGGCCATGCTGCAGTGCCAGTGTTCGCCAGCACGTGGCGCACTCCAGAGCACCTGCCCTGCAACCGTGTGGCTTTGAGAATTCCTGTTCCTGCTTTGGTGGGAACACTGCCTGGTGAGTCCCTACCTGGCAAGGTAGTACATCCCTACACGTGTCTTCCCTCCTCAAAGGAAGCCCTGTCCCCAAGGGTCCTCCTCCAAGCAGCAGTGGACTTCAGCTTGGTGCATAGGGCAGACGATCCATACTCAGCAATGAACAGGGGACAGGTTTTCCTTCCTGCTGTCAAGGATAGATACTAACTGGGATTTTCAAAAATAGGACACGATGCATTTCAGACCAAAGGAATGTGTGTGTGCGGGGGATAGTCCCTGATGTGCTGTGTTTCTCTTTAGATGTATCATCTGAGAGTTCAGTAAAGTCAAAACAGTCCAGATTAGAAGGCGACGTGCCAGGATCCCCCCGCGTGGCAGCTAACACCCCACATCCAGTGGGAGGTCCTGGTGAGAATGAGATAAAACGTGCAGGCGGAACCGGCCCAGTTGGGTTGCAAGGGAGTTCCAGTTAAAAGATCAGAGTAGCTGCAGAGGCCTGAAGACTAAGCAGTTTTTCCCTTCCAAAGATAAACTGTTGCATAAATTACAGATAAGAGCAAGCACCATCCCCTCCTAGCATTTTGATAGCTGTAATTTCTCAGGAACTGAGTGTTCTAACGAGGGTGGGAAAATTTTTGGTTTTTTCCTGCTAAGGGCCATTTGGCTATTTATAACATCCCTCGTGGGCCACATAGAATTACCAACTTAAAAATTAACCTGTAATAGATTGGCTTTGAAATCCCACCTACAGTTGCCTTGGCAGGACCAGACCGAAGGATTTTGCTGGCCAGTGTTAAGCAGTGGCCGCGGGCTGTGCCTCTCCAGACCCCGTTGTTCGGGTCTCTGCTCTCCCTCATGGTTAGCAACCACATTTTTTTTTTTTGCTTTCAAAACGACTGTATGAGGCAGTCTTGAGAAAGCTGACAAAAAAATGTGTATTACAGAAAAGCTCTGGGTGCCTTTCAAAATTGTTTTGTACCCAAATAATGATATCTTCAGATTTCAATTTATTTTTGGAGCTTTTTCAAAGTCATCTCACAGCAACTGGGGAGAATGATCTGGTGCATCCAAGACCAGCCCTGCTGGGGTCACAGCGGGGCGGCCTGGGGGGGGCACCTTTGAGCCTTGGCTGAGTTCTCTGGGTAGCGGATGGGCTGGTTACACCTACTTTGAGCAATTTGTTTTCTGCAATGTTTCTTTCTGTTCAGAAGGCTTCTCTGCTCCATTCCCAGAAGGGGCGCCAGAGGGCGCAAATGGTTCTGCCATCATCACAGCCCTTGAAAGCTTCTCCAGGCACCTGAGAAGAAAATATGAGGTAATGCCGTCCTTGAATTTCATGGCTACTTTGGCTACTTTGTCATACACCAAAGCACGTGATGCGAAGTGAAGGAGGCCAGACCCAGGTCCTGTGTGGCTGGCCCACTGACAGGTGGAATTGAAAGTACCTTGAGGGCAGGGACCAGAGAAAGGGTCTGGACGACACGGGCAGATGTTGGTCACACTGTGGAAAGTTAGGTTATAAGAAGGACAAGTTCTGGGGATCTACTGGGCAGTGCCAGCACGTTCAGGTGCAATGACGTGCACTCGAAATCTCCTGAGAGTAGAATTTAAATGTTATTACGACGCAGAGAAGTAACTGGAGTGATGGGTGTGAATCGGCCTGGTGCACGGTGATCATTTTACAGTGCATTCCAAAAGGGTGAAGAACGTGACATGAAAATGTGTTTATTTTCACGCCAACATTTGGTGACATCCGTAGTTTTTCCTGCATAGCCCACGAGCTATTTGAAGTATAGAATTTCAGAATTTTTGCATTTCAAAACTCAGCTTTGAGTTCTGCTTTCCATTAACTTTTTAAAGTACTCTTTTATGTAGAATATGAAGCTAGCGCACGTATGCTTTGAATAAATATATTCATCAACTATGCCTCCACAAATCGAGGAGGAAAAGGTGGGGACAGACTCGTCATTCATTGTGAGAGGTGTGTGTGAGGTCAGACTGGTCCTCGGGCCCCTCTCCTCCTCGGCGATGCTCCAGGGACCCTCAGCCATGGTTGCTGACCTCAGTGCCTTTATGATGCAGGTTTTACATTTTAGGAAATTCTCCCTGCCCAGACTCTCCTGGGCCTGAGTGAATCGTTACTGGATCGGATTAAGGGCTAGACTTTAGTGGCAGCATTCTCAGACAGCGGGGCGGCCAGCAAGCCATGATGGGAGGAGGGAGAGTGAACAGGTGGTGGTCTGGCGGGGTGGCCCCTAGAGAGGTCAGAGACTTCTGGGAGACTGTGCGTTCAGGTGTCCGGCAGCCTGGTCGGAGGATGAACATGGAAACCACTGCAAACAACACATCAGCCATCCTGTTCCTTGCAGATCCCTAATGACTTAGCTACGAGCACCTATGAGAAAAGTGTCTTAGACTAACTGATATCATTCAACTCCCTTGGTAAACTACGCGTCTAATTTTCCACAGTCCTAATGGAAACCAATATGAAATGTAAATGTATTCACAGTGTGTGTACTGATGGCATGAATATACATTTTCCCATAGCAGCCATTGTTTATTTGTGCCTAACCTGAAAGGATTATTGAAAAGTGTGTACCAAGGTGCCTTATCGTAGTTTCTAAGCAGTCATGTCTGCATGAACATTATTATGTGAGAGTATTTCAGAAAGTTCATGGGGAATGAGATGAAGAGCAAGTTTATTGGGGGTTGGGGCAGAAGTTTGTTTTTACATCCCATGCATGCCTTTTGGTAAGCTGTAAAGGTTTCATGAACTTTCTGAAGGCCCCTGATCGGCTGGCAGTCTGTTGGGGCCTCATCGAGAGGGACTCCCTTGAGACCCCCTCTGCTGGGGTTTCAGCGAGAGGGTCCCCCAGCGCCCCCATCTGCTGCTGCGGCCTAAGCGAGAAGGACTCCCAAGCACCCCTCCATCTCCGCTGGGGCCACAGTGAGAGGGTCCCCAGCGGGACAACCCCTCTCTCTCCCCTGGAACCTCAGCGAGAAGGTACCCCTCGGAACCCCCTCTGCTGGGGTCAGCGAGAGGTTCCTTCTCAGACCCCCCTTTCTCTCTGCTGGGGCCTCAGCAAGAGGGTCACACTGGGGACCCACTCTGCTGGGGCCTCAGCGAAAGGGTCACTCTCAGACCCTCCCTCTCTAACTGCTGGGACCTCAGCGAGAAGGTCCCCCTCGGGACAACCTCTACTCGGGCCTCAGCGAGAAGGACCCTGTCTCTGTGCTGGAACCTCAGTGAGAGGGACCCTCCCAGCCAGAGCCTCTATCTCTGCTTGGGCATCTGAGAGAGGGTCTGCCTCGGGTCCCTGTCTGCTGCTGCCTAAGCGAGAGGGACCCCCAGAGCCCCCTTCCCTAGCTGCTGGGGCCTCAACGAGACGGACCCGCAGAGCCCCCCTCCCTAGCTGCTGGGGCCTCAGCAGGAAGGTACCCCTCGGGACCCCCTCTCCTCGGGCCTCAGGAAGAGGGTCCCCCTCGGATAACCCCTCCGTCTCTGCTGGGGCCTCAGGGAGAGGAACTCCCTTGAGACACCCTCTACTGAGGCCTCAGCGAGAGGGTCTCCCTAGGGACCCCCTCTGCTGGGGCCTCAGAGAGAGGGACACTTGGCACCCCTCTCTCTCTCTCTCACTTTGCTGGGGCCCCGAGAGAAGTTAGCACTTGTACCCACCCCTTCTCTCTGCTGGGGCCTCAGGGAGTGGGACCCTCGCCTCCCTCTCTCTGCTGGGGCCTCAGTGAGGGACCCCCTAGAGACCCCCTCTGCTGGGGCCTCAGCGAGAGGGACCCCTGGCGACTCCTCCCTCACTGCTGGGGCCTCAGCAAAAGAGACCACTCTGGACCCCCTGTACTGGGGCCTCAGCTAGATTGTCCACTTTTGTACCTCCTCTGCTGGGGCCTCAGCGAGAGGGTCCCCCTCGGACCGCACATCTCTGTCTGCTGGGACCTCAGCGAGGGTGTCCCCCTTGGGACCCCCTCAGCTGGGGCATCAGCAAGAGGGACCCTCACGCTGCTAGTGCCTCAGCAAGAGGGTCCCACTCCGAACCCATTCTGCTGGGGCCTCAGCGAGAGGGACCCTCGTCTTCCTCTCTCTCTGTCTGTTTCTGCTGGGGCCTCAGCGAGAGGGTCCCCCTCGGGACTCCACTGCTGGGGACTCAGCAAGATGGACCACCACAGCCCCCCTACCTATCTGCTGGGGCCTCAGTGAGAGGGTCACCCTGGGGAGCCCCTCTGCTGGGGCCTCTGTGACAACGTGTTCCTCGGACCCTCCCTCTCTCACTGCTGGGGCCTCTGTGAGAGGGTCCCACTCGGAAAAACCTCTGCTGGGGCCTCAGCAAGAGGGACCCTCCCAGCCAGAGCCTCTATCTCTACTGGGGCCTCTGACAGAGGGTCCCCCTCGGGACCCCACCTGCTGCGGCCTAAGCAAGTGGGACTCCCAGAGCCCCCCTCCTTAGATGCTGGGGCCTCAGCGAGACGAACCCCCGAGCACCCCTCCATCTCTGCTGGGACCTCAGTGAGAGCATTCCCCTCGGACACGCCCTCCCTCTCTGCTGGAGCCTCAGCAGGGAGGTAACCCTCGGGACCCCATGTTCTCGGGCCTCAGGAAGAGGGTACCCCTCTCATATAACCCCTCTGTCTCTACTGGAGCCTCAACAAGAGGGTCACACTCAGGAGCCCCTCTGCTGGGCCTCAGCGAAAGGGACCCCAGCGCTCCCCTCCCTTGCTGCTGGGGCCACAGAGAGAGGGTCCCCCTCGCACCCCCTCTGCTGGGTCCAGAGCGAGAGGTTTTCCCTCGGGGCCACCTCTGCTGGTGCCACAGTAAGATCATCCACCTTGGGCCTCCTCTGCTGGGGCCTCAGCAAGAGGGTCCCCCTTGAGACCCACTCTGCTGGGGCTTCAGGGACAAGGTCCCCCTCGGACCCTCCCTTCCTTGCTGTTCGGGCCTCAGTGAGAGGTTCTCCCTCAGGACCCAGTCTGCTGGGGCTTCAGGGAGAAGGACCATCGGCCGCCCACCCCTCTCTCTCTTTCTCTCTCTCTCTCTCTCTCTCTCTCTCTACCTGCTGGGGCCTCAGTGAGAGGGACCCTTACCCCCCCCTTTCCCTCCCTATCTGCTGGGGCAAGATGGTCCATCTCGTGAGCCCCTCTGCCTGGGTCTCAGCGAGATGGTCCTCCTCAGACCCCCCTCTCTCTCTACCTGGGCTTCAGTTAGTGGGACCCTCGGCAACCCCTTCCTCGCTGCTGGGGCCTCAGCGAGAGGGTTCCCCTCGGAACCCCTCTGCTGGGGCCTCAGCGAGAGAGATCCTCAGAGCCCAAGCCTCTGTGTGTTGGGGACTCAGCCAGAGGGTCCCCCTCAAGACCCCGTTTTCTGGGGCCTCAGTGAGAGGGACCCCTGAGTCCCACACTCTCTCTACTGGGTCCTCCGCAAGAGGGTCCCCCTGGGGAACACCTCTCCTGGGGCCTCAGCGAGAGAGACCCCCTTGGGACCCCCTCTGTTGGGGACTCAGTGAGGGGAATCCCTGGCGACCCCTCCCTCTCTGCTGGGGCCTCAGCGAGAGTGTCCCCCTTGGGACCAACTCTGCTGGGGCCTCAGCGAAGGGGAACCCCGGCGACCCCCTTTGCTTGAGCCCCAGCTAGAGGGACACCCGGAGCCACCTAACCTCTCTGCTGGGGCCTAGGTGAGAAGGTACCACTCGGGACCCCCTTTGCTGGCGCCTCAGTGAGAGTGTCCTCCTCGGACCCTTCCTCTCTCAATGCTGTGGCCTCAGTGAGAGGATTCCACTCAGGACACACTCTGCTGCCACCTCAGCGAGAGGGTCCCCCCAGACCCACCTCTCTGTCTCTGCCTGGGCCTCATCGAGAGAGATCATCAGAGCCCGACCCTCTCTCTGTTGGGGACTCAGGCAGAGGGTCCCCCTCAGGACCCCCTCTTCTTGGGCCTCAGTGAGAGGAACCCATGAGTCTCACTACCTCTCTGATGGGTCCTCTGCGAGAGGGTCCCCCTGGGCACCACCTCTCCTGGGGCCTCAGCGAGAAAGGGACCACCTCGGGACCCCCTCTGCTGACGCATCAGCAAGAGGTTTCCCCTCGGACCACCCTCCCTCTCTGCTGGGGCCTCAGCGAGAGGGTCCTTCTTGGGACCCCCTCTGCTCTTGCCTCAGCGAGAGTCCCCCTCAAACCTCCCCTCTCTCTGTGCTGTGTCCTCAGTGAGAGGGTCCCACTCAGGAACCCATCTGCTGGGTCCTCAGCCCAAGGGTCCCCCTCGGAATCCCTCTCCATCTCTGCTGGGGCCTCCGTGAGAGGTTCCCCCTCAGGCAGGTATATTAGGCCTTTATATATTAAGTAAGTATGTTA
The DNA here is from genome assembly GCF_030435755.1 of Ochotona princeps. NCBI lineage: Eukaryota > Metazoa > Chordata > Mammalia > Lagomorpha > Ochotonidae > Ochotona > Ochotona princeps. The sequence continues at coordinate 143,805,981 of NC_080833.1, forward strand.
GTATTTGTGAAGCACCCCTCTCTTTATCTTGTCTTTCTGCTATGAGCACCAGGTTCCGACATTTCCTGCCAGTTTCTATTTTAACCAGACTATCAGACTGTCTGGTGTGTGACCACAGCTGTTGGGGGTCTGGCCCTCCCTTTATAAATAGCATAATCTCTGCCTGTGCTTTTGCTTATCATTCCCCTGTTATTACCACAGGGAAAATACCCACCTTCTCTACGTGGCAGCTTTGTGGGGTTTGGACATGACTGGCAAGCACCCTGTTTTCCCTTCTTTAGGAATGCAATGATTCCTGTGGAATCTATTAGTTCCATCATTCCTCTGAACTTGAGGAATCGCTCACGTGGGTGAACCTCAGCTCCTTGAATTTGAAGCTTGTGTCTGCCTGTGTTATCCCCATGTTTCTCTCTCACATACAGAAAACACCTCTGAAGTAAATGACACCACGTTCCAGTGCACCCTGACTGCGTGCTGGAATGGCAATTGCAATTCTGCTGTCCTTCAGCCCCTGCCCTGAATCCTGCCTGTGTCTGTTGGGACTGACGGAGAGGCCTCGTTGGCCTGATAAAGAATAAAACAGACTGGCATAGTGGCAACCACCATAGCCAGTACATAGCAGTAGCCACCACCAGTAACCTTGGTGACAATGAACAAGGTCGCGGTACAGACTGCCAGAGTTATGGAACAATAGGACTTTACTGATGCACATGAGCGGGTGGACACCCTTGTGCTGTAACTGCAGGTTGATCTGTTGGCAGAGGAACAGCAGAGGCTGTGAGATTGGGTCTAGGCCTCTTGTACCCCATCGTATGCCTTTTTGTGTGCAACACCTATGCAAGTGCAAAATGCTTCCCAAGCCCTGGAACTGCTGTCTGCTCGTTGCTACCGAGCTAAAGATACTCCTATGGTCAGGGCCTCTTGTTCTCCATCATATGCTTTATGTATGTTTCACCTGTGTAGTGCTATATTTTCCCAAGCCCGGGAACTGCTGTCTGTTATTTTACAATGCTGTCATTTTTATTTAAAGTAACAAAATAGTTTTCCAGTGATTGTTTTCATGAAAATCAGATGCTTTTGAAGAAATAAATGGCATTAAAAAAATGTGTAGACAGTTACCCTGGAGAAACCTCAGACTACCTCTGCTCATTGTCTTTCTTTCTGGAAATCCTAGAACTCGGATTAAACAGGTTGGGATTTATTTTCAACCATCCTGTCAGGAGTTCTGTTTGTCTCTTGACATGTTTTGCACCTCCATGCTCTACAACGGTTTTGATCTCAGTTTACTAGTGGTGGGAAATGCAGCCTCCTGGTGGTGTTGTAGGGCTCAGGAGCCCTGGAGGTAGTAGGAGAGGCTCAGCTCCCACATCCCCACCCGCCCCGCCCCCCACCCACCCGCCCCCGCCCCAGCTAGACTTAAACTGCAGGCTTTTGTCATTCTACAAGTAAGAACACAAAGGAGAGACAGATGAACAGTAGGACAAAAGGACAGTCCTCACTCAGATATGTGTGCAGGCAATCTCAAAAGGGACAATTTCCCCACCTGGCTGGGGTTACATTTTCCTTCTAGTGTAAGGAGTGTAGCTATAGTATGTGTGGTGAGCTCCTTATGGTGGTTAAGGACACCTGGCACCTGATGCAAAGTGAGGCTTAGCTGCAGGATGCAGAGCATGTGTGCTGAGGCTTTGGCCATGTGGAAACAGCCTGGAGGAGATGGCAGTGCGGATGGCTAGGGTGTTGGCAGTATTCAGCTTCCTGTCCCTCACTGCCTGCCTGCTTTGCCCATGTCAAGTAGGTCTAATAGACTAAATCTATTGACTTGGTAATACTTTGTGTATAAAATTTCATTTCCAGAAGTTCTAGTAGATCATTTTCAAGTCCATGTCTTTTGCTTCTGTTTCTAAATCTGCTTGTATTTTATTGCTTTAAAGACAATGTTGATCACATTTCCCATGGTTACTGTTTCTCAATGTGCAATTCGTGGATCTACTTCTGCTTTTTCTCACTCTTGATATCCTATTTCCTGGTGTACCTAATCTTTCATACAGATTATTTTGCAAGTTTGTATATAGCAATAAATGTGGAGGTCTCAGAAAACTAACCTCTCTGGAGAGGATTTACCTCTTCTCTACCCACCTGCGACCCCCTCATTGATGCTCAGGACTTGAAATTAATTCCCTTAAACTATGATCCCAAGGACCCAGCACAGTGGCCTAGTGGCTAAATCCTTGCCTGGAAGTCACCAGGATCCCATATGGGTGCCACTGCGTGTCTGCTGCTCCACTGCCCATCCAGCTCCCTGCTTGCAGCCTGGGAAAGCACTATAGGATAGCCCAAAGCCTGGGGACACAGAAAAAGCTCCTAACTCCTGGCTTCGGATCAACTCTGCTCGGGCCATTGTCACTTTATCAGCAGATGGAGGATGTTCCTATTTTTCCTTCTGTGTGTAGATCTGCCTTTACAAAGAAAAATCTTTAAAAATACATCTATATAATCTCGGGCTGGAAGGGTATATGAGGACTCTACTGTGTCTCATTTATTCTAACTGATGTCCAGTGGAAACTTTTTTGAGTGTGTCTGCTAGTAGCTTCTCAACTTCCAGCAGACACAGGGCTCTGATGTCTGACCCTCTCCTAAATGTCACTTCCAAATGTGTTCAGGTCACAGAGCCCACAAAAGCAGCTCTCAGGTTTTATCGCATGAGGTTCTTTTTTGTCCTGTCAGTTTTTGCCAGATACTGTTTTGCCAGCTTTTCAGTTGCTAAGAAAGATGCTTTAAATTTAGCTTTACTGCTTATCAGTGAGAGTAGATCCAAATAATTAAGCCTGACTTGACTAGAAATGAGATGTCACATCTCAATATCTTAAAGCAATAGAAAAAGTAATGGTGATTTTGAGTATCATAGTAATGTTGCTATGAAGTTAGAAAATCAGGTGGAAGTAAGTACTGTGTATCCTTGAATTTTCTTCCACTGAGATTCAGTTGAAGAAAAATCCATGGAGATGGTTTGCTTTGATGGATTTGAGATCATCTGCAAGAGTGGGTAAAAAGTTCTGGCAAAGTGCAATTGAAATAGAAGTTTGGTGCAAAAGAAAAAGCCCTAAAATCCATGAACCCAGTGGTCTTCAAGTTTTTGGAAAAAATTACAAAAAACTGCAGAGATTTCAAGTGTTTTTTTGCACTTGCACTTAATTTCCATTTTTTCCCATTGGTGTCTTGAAGTGCACTCACACAAACATTGTTGTAGACTCTTCCCCTGCCAACCTATCAAAACTGTTGGGAAAAAAATAAGGTTTTTGGTTTAAAAGTACATTTACTTAGAGTGTTCCTTTTTATCTTTAATTTTTTTTAAAGATTTATTCATTTTATTACAGCCCAAGATCCTGAATTCGTTCCAAAGGGCAGACTGCAAGCATGCGCCTCCCTTTTGCATGGCTGGTAAGTCTAGAGCTGCTTCTTGGCTTCTGTTTCATTTTATTATTTTTAAAGATTTATTTATTTTTTTTGCAAAATCAGATATACAGAGAGGAGGAGAGACAGGAAGAAGATCTTCCATCCAATGATTCACTCCCCAAGTGAGCCGCAATGGCTGGTGCGCGCCAATCCGAAGCCGGGAACCAGGAACCTCTTCCAGGTCTCCCATGCGGGTGCAGGGTCCCAAAGCATTGGGCCATCCTCAACTGATTTCCCGGGCCACAAGCAGGGAGCTGGATGGGAAGTGGAGCTGCCGGGATTAGAACTGGCGTCCATATGGGATCCCGGGGCTTTCAAGGTGAGGACTTTAGCCGCTAGGCCACACCACCGAGCCCTTTATCCTTAATTTGTGTTTGTTATTGCCATGAGAAAAGTTTTGGCCGAGTCATAAACAGTACCTACTCGTGCAATAAAGGAACTGATCAAACTTGCAGCGATAGTTTGTACATAAGGAGACTGCTGATCTTTGGCTTCATGGTAATAGAGCTATGGTGAGTCACTGGCTTAGAGAAGCCTTCGGACAAGGCCAGCAGTCATGCATCACAGCATGTGGCCGGATATGGGGGAGAGAGTTGGAGAAGGATTTATTAAGTAATTGTCCACTATTTGAGCAGTTTAGGTCCATAAAGTGTGACTCGTCCAGTCTGGGATGCCTAGATTTAAATTAGAGAAAAATAAAGAGGAGCATGTTGAGAAATGCCGGCTCTGTTACCCTCTTGTTGTGTCACTTTGCTGGCAAGGACAAAAGGAACTATTCAGCTATTATCCCATAACAAAGTTAACATTGTATAAAGAATATATGTGGAACAGAAATATTTGTGAACCTGTACTTTTCATACTGTCTATATGAGCACTTGATGCTGTTTGAGGATTTGATTAGTCATTTCTGAGCCTGGGTTATGAGTATGTCTTTTGGTACAATATTACATATTGATATGTACATTCTATGTGCCTAGGTCAAACCAGCAGCATAGCAGTCCCTAAACTAAGGGACCTACAGATAAGCCATCCTATTCTTAGATTTCAAATTTGAGAAATATTCACTTAATATGTAGGGAATCCAATTTCTGATTAATACTTTGCGAGTGGATCCACAGATGGCAACAACAATGCTGCGTTCTGCATGCCAAGTGTTACACCAAGCACACTATCACTGACTTTCAGAAGGTAGGAATCAGTGATCCTATTCAACAGATGAGAAACAAAGGCACAGAGAAGTTTCTTGACAAATACATGAAGTGCTCATAACTCATTTTGGCTCATGGAAAAGCTGTAACTCGAATCCTACTTCACATAGCAGAAACACCAAAACTAGGGAACCTAAGGTAAAGCGCCAGGGCAGGGGAGGTCGTGGGGAGGGATGTTGGGTGGCAAAGTCCAGGCTTCACATTTTGTTTTCCTACTTGCTAAAGGCATGTGATTAAGTTAGTTCCTGCTACTATTATGGTTAAACTGTTTAAAATATCATCCCTAGGCAAATGTTGGCAGAGATTAAGATGATGCTGGAGGACTCCTGTAGCCCATATCATGGGGTCTGGATTACCATGCCGCTTCAACTGCGGGCTCTAAACTTCATCTTTTTTGTTTTGTTTTGTTTTTGTTTTTGTTTTTATTAAATTTATTCATTAATTATATTGTGTTGTAATTTCATAGGAACTGTGATTCTCGCAACACTTCCCCACACCTTCCCCCCATGGTGGGTTCCTCCACCTTGTTGCGTAACCATAGTTCAAGTTCAGTTGAGATTCCCTCTTAGCAAGCATATGCCAAGTATACTAACTTCATCTTAATGAACCCTGGAAGTAACCAAGTGATAATCTGAACAGCTAGGTTCCTGCCATCCGCATACACCTGGGGATGGATATCTGACAGCTGCCTTTGGTC